>NC_068283.1:7071609-7671609 GCF_025860055.1 Xyrauchen texanus
TTTCTTACGCTTAAGAAGAGAAATAACCTTCTTTCTTTTTATGGGGTGCACCAAACCATTCATATTCCACATGGAGAGAGACAATCTTCTCCTATTAACATTTGACATTTTTACATATTAGAAAAAATAGATTGTGTGTCAAAAACAAAATTATAAAGACCACATTCCCCATTAATTCAAAAGTCAAACCCCAAACTTCCCCCAGAACCAACTTTGCCATCAGATTGCTCAAGTCCGATTTTTCTATACAAATTTTGTGAGACAGAATTACACAACAAATGATAATCTATAAAACAAACTCCAGCCAATAGGCAAAATAAACTCAAAAGAGCATGTAGATTCATCCACAAAACTGTCCTGAATGTGTGTTACTCCACAAAACAAACTTCCCACAAGATAACTTGCTGACTCCACTGACTTTATGAAAGACATCACTTGCTGTGGGCATGTGAAGGTTTTATGGCCATACTTAGCAACTACTCTCAATTTGGCCGGGAACATCAGTGCAAAAGCGACCTTCCTTTGATGTAAATGTTTATTGCATTCCTTGAATCGATCATGTATCTCTCGTTGAATTCGCAAAGTCTGGGAACAAGAAAATGCTGTGGTTTTTCCATGAAAGCCTTGCTTTACTCCTCGCCACGTGTAACACAAGATCTTTATCGGATGATCTCAATTTGGCCAGAATTGATCGGTGCCTTCCTCCCTCCACAACTCAAAGAAGGAACCCTGTGAGCTCTCTGGATTCCCAGCTTATGGCCTGTTATGTCAAGCAGATTCAGAGAGCCCGTCCAGGAATTTCACCATATCCTGACCCTCTTCGGCCTCAAGGGTTCTGACAATATGGACTTCCTCCATGTTCTCCAAGTCCTGCAACTTCTCCCAGACATGGGAGAATGTCTGCAACTTCTCCCAAATCCACCTTGGTCGCTAGTGGATTAGCAGATAATTCCCTCTCCGATGACTCCAGACAATGGATCCATTTATCAACATCCCGCAATCTTGTAACCACGTCAGCGAATTTAGTCTCCGTGGCAGTGATCGATCGATGTATGATAAAAGATCATCCAAGTCAGCAATGACCTTCGTCAGCATTGCCGACATGTTCAACATCTCCCGCCGCATTTCCCTCATCTCTCTGACCAAATCAACTCACAGGCTCGGGGCCTCCTCCTCAGTTTGAGCACATAAATGTCTTTTAATGTCTCCAGAGCCTGAGGATTTTAAAAGGTATTCAAACTAGCAAAGTACACAGAGCTCGCCATTCACACGTCTGATCATCACATGGTGTTACTTGACTCCTTCGTAGACCCAGGTCTTGACCGTATAACAGTTTCATATCACTTCGCCAAATTATTTCAGTTATTTCAAAGAACCGTACAGGCTACCACAACAAAATAACTAATTAAGACAAAGACATTGGTTAAGTAAATCGGATAAAAATAATGCATTATTTTTTAATAATTCAAGGGCCGTCATCATTTATTCCTTCATTACAGTACAGTGGAGTATTTAACATGTCACAGCAAAGAAAATGTCAACGTCCCATTTGATTTTAATTCGTAAATATTGCATCTCTAATGGAAACATTTTCATCTTACCAGCAAAATCCTTCAAGTTGCTATTTTAACCAGTCTCCACAAGTAAAAGAGCAACTAACAAGAATTAAATTGTCACTATTAAATATTATAATCATTGCGATTAATGTAAATTAATTATAGTAACATATTTCTATGAGACCAGGTTGCTTAAAGTTATTGTGACTTATATTTAGTTACTAGAATTTTTTTCATTACTGGCTGCACAAATTACACATTTGATTCAGCCGCTAACCATACTCAAAACAAAACAAAACAAAAAAAATAGAGAGAGAGAGAGAGATGCCCACTGCTTGAAAAAGTATGCATTCTGCAGACATTCTGACTGGGTAGGTCAACAGTGTGAGCGTCACACGGATGTTTGTGTGTGTCTGTTGGCATGTGTGTGCTAGATAGCACATTGTATGTTGTGTGCTTGTGAATTATGTCAAATTAAAAGTTTTCCATGAACTGTCCACCCGGCTCCCACTTCCTCCATGGTAGGGGAGGCAGAGATCTGCCACTTATACACCAATCAGCCACAACATTTAAACCACCTGCCTAATATTGTGTAGGTCCCCCTCGTTCAGTCAAAACGAACCAACCCGCATCTCAGAATAGCCTGTCTGGCACCAACAATCTTCCATGAGATTATCTAATCAGCCAATCGTGTGGCAGTAGTGCAGTGCATAAAATCATGCAGATACGGGTCAGGAGCTTCAGTTCATATTCACATCAACCATCAGAATGGGGAAACATATGATTTCAGTGATTTGGACTGTGGCATGATTGTTGGTGCCAGACGGACTAGTTTGAGTATTTCTGTAACTGCTGATCTCCTGGGGTTTTCACACACAACAGTCTCTAGATTTGCCAAAAACAAAAAACATCTAGTGAGTGGCAGTTCTGTAGGTGGAAATACCTTGTTGATGAGAGAGATCAACTGAGAATGGCCAGATTGGTTTGAACTGACAAAGTCTACAGTAACTCAGATAACCGATGACACAATTGTGATGAGAAGAATATCATCTCAGAATGCTAATCTGAGATGCGGGTTGGCTATCCTAAGTCCAAGGTTCATTCAATGGCATATGAAGTATCCCATGTCTTATGGTTGGACTTGGCATCAGTTCATCCTCTGAAGTCCATTGTAATAGACTGAAGTGATGTTTGGCTGGCACCGGCTGCTATTAGTCACCATCACTCAGTGACTCGTAGCAGTGGAGTCCAACATGAAGCAGCAATGGAGCTGGATCCAGCCGGTTCTGGTGACCTCAGTATAGGAGTCCCGAGTTTGAGACAGGAAAAAAAATAGAATAATATTAGCATAGATGCCATTCAATTTATTGCAGTTATAGATCATGATCAATGTTTCTGGGTCAGGCAGACCTAACTAAAGCAGCCTAATTGTGAGTTGAAGGATAAATTAGGTGTATGCCTGGCTAAATAGCCAGGTATATAAGTGTTGTATTTCTATGTATATAAATATATTTGAAAACTGTATTTGGTGTTTACTCAGGTTACCTTTGTTTTATGTTATATCTCGTTTGAAGAGCCAAAACAATTTAGTATGAAAAATATACAAAAATAGCCTTTTAATGGTCCTGTGGCTAAATATTTTTGCGCTGTGACTTAATTTTGTTGTGCTGTGGCATTTTCATTGTGTTGTGGCTAAATATTGTAGTGTTGTGGTTTAATTTTGCAGTGTTGTGGTTTAGTTTCGTTGTGTTGTTTCTTATTTCATGTTTTATAGGACTCTTATTTTGAAGTGTTTTCCTGGACTACATTTCCCAGTATGCACTGCCCTCATCACTGCCATCCGTTCCTGATTGTTCTCACCTGTTTTCCATTCCCTCATTAGCTTTTGTTTGTATAAATACCCTTTAGTTTTTATATTCCTTTGTCAGTTCTTGTTTGTTGTTGTTTTGAGTTCCTGTTTGTAGTTTGACTGTCATAATTTTTATTAAAGCCTCCACATCGATCCTACATCTCAGCAACCATTCGTTACAAATGGGATTACCTTTTTAAGATTTTGGAAATATTGATTCAGTGTTTATATTTTGTGTTTTTGTCCATGTATCTATAGGGTTGCCCTTTTTCCCCATTATTGTTCTGGCTTGCCCTGGAACCATTTGCAGCTGAGATAAGAAGGGAAGATGATTTTCCAGGAGTGATGGTGGGAGGTGTGCCACATAAACTTTAGCTTTATGCAGATTATATTTTAATTATTCCTCTCCAACCCCATTAGATCTATGCCTTACCTCCACAGAATTATTCATTCCTTTTCTAAATTCTCAGGATACAAAGTTAATTGGTCTAAATCCGAAGCTTTGGCTCTGACAGCATACTGCCCAGTAATGCCTTTTCAGCCAGGTGTCTTCCAGTGGCCCAAACAGGGCATTACGTATTTGGGTATTTTGTTCCCAGCAAATTTGTGTGGTTTATTTAGTTAATTTTGAAGGTTTTCGAGCGATAGGAAAGGTTATTGTTTTTAAAATGAATTGTATTCCAAAATTCCTATTACAATCTCTCCCTGTAAATGTCCCCCTCTCTTATTTCAAGCAATTTGCTAGCATAGCAAAGTCCTTAGTTTGGAATGATAAACATCCCAGATTCAATTTTAATAAGTTACATAAGCTGACTGATAATGGTGGGCCAGGCCTAACCCAGAATTTGTTTAATTATTATGCGTTCGGTCTCAGACATTTGGCTCATTGGTCGCTTCCACCTGAGAGACCCTCCCTGGTTTTGTATTGAACATGAAGTTCTTGCCCCTATTTCGCCACTATAAAGCCTTTCAATCAAACTAACAGGAGAAGTTAAGTTACACCCTGTTATCTTGCATTTACACTCGGTATGGCCAAAAGTGTCTTGAGTGTTTAATTCTGACATTTAAATGTTGCCTCGAGCATATGGCTGAACATAAAATTATGTATTAATAAGTCCCCTTTCTGCTGGACAGAGTGGATTGTGAGGGAGGTTAATATAATTATTTGAGAGTGAAGTGTTGAGATCCTTTGAAAATATATGTTCAACATTTTAGGATACCCAGATCTCAGTTCTTTAGGTATTTACAGCTGCACCACCTGCTCTGTACTATTTTTGGGAGTGCATACAGCCCCTTAAAGCGGCAGATACTCAGGGAGTGGTGATTACTGCTTTTGGAAAAGGTCATGATTCATCAGTGTATTACTCCCTGCTAATTCAGAGTCTAGGGGACAGAGCTTCAGCTTCTCTCATGAGATTATGGGAGAAAGATTTAAACTTGGTATTGGAGGAGGGAGTGTGGGCTAGGATTCTAAAAATGGTCAAGTCTACATCTAGAGATGCAAGGGTGTGCCTGACACAATTCAATATTTGACACTGATTCTATTGGACACCTCTAGATTGTATAGGCTTGGTCTTAAAGACACACCCACCTGACCTGCCAGTAAGAAGATGGAGACACAATCCATGTTTTTTTCGGGGGTTAAGATACAAGAATTTCGGTTGAAGGTTCAGAGTTTTATGTGATGTTTTGGGCACTCAAATTTCATTTTGCCCCAGACATCGATATAGGGAATAAACAACAAAATCGGGTCCTAACCAGTGTTATGATAGCCAGACAAGTGATTCTAAGGGGTTGGAAGTCTGCTGGAGCGCCCCCATTTCAGGAGTGGTGCTCAGAGATGGGGAGGATCATATAGAAGACTGGGGAATTTGAATTTGTTTGTTGGGAAATGGGGCAGATTTTTGGCATTCTTGCAGTGTTCTCGGGGTGGAGAAGTGGAGAGAGATGGGTAGTCATTAATGTGTGTGGTTATTATATTTTTTCTTTGTTTTGTTTTTTTCTTTTGTGTGTATGTGCTAATGTGTGACCACAGGGGTGTTTGTTGAGGGCAGGGTTGGGGATGGGTTTTTGCTTTTCTGTGTTTGTTGTAGGAATCAATAAAAATGTTAATCATTTGAAAAATGTATGTGATTTTTATCTGAAAGAATTAAAAGAACCGTTTCATGTCTATCCTGTTCATCTGGTCGAGATTGATATGGTTTTTAAAAAGTATTTAGTAATAAGTAATGCAATTAATTTTTAGACTAATTACACTGTAGAATATGTCATTAGAAGGTAATTAATTACTTTTTAACACTGGTTATGGCTGTATTTTTTTTGTGTTGTGGTTTTGTGGCTTAATATTGTTGTGCTGTGGCTTATTCATTATATTGTGGCTTAATTTTGTTTTGCTGTGCACCACTGGGTGCCCTAGTGATTATAATGAAGTCTAAGGTTTACCAGAGTTTGTTTCTTAAAGTTACAATATATTATTATTATTTTTTTTAGTTACAGTTAAAAAGGTGCTGTAAAATATGAATGGCCAAATGTGGTTTGTCTCACGTCACAGGAAGTGTACTGTTAAAATATTTAATGGCATGAACTTCATCAGGTAATATTATTCTCTGACATGAGTCATCGTGCCACATCAGTGAGTGGAGAAGATTAGAGACACTGGGAAGCGCTGCCGTGACATCAGTGAGTCGAGGGAAAGTTCATGTGGATGATTGTCAAAGATCTGCTGGCCAGAAGCTCCTCACACATGGACCTGGTGATGGAGAATACTGAGCAGATAGAGTCAGTTTGCACCGACAGTGTGGACAGCTCCTTAGCAGTGGACACGGACACAGAGGAGGGACAGACCCATGCTAACATCACACTCATACTCACCTACAATGAAGAGCTGATGCATAAGGTGAGCACCCCGACACGTTCTCCATAGAACCTCAGCTGCTGTAATTGCATGTAAACATAACGTTTTTTCTATCTCTTACATGGCTGCCTGAATTACACATCCACCTCCTGTGCTCATGAAGCGAGGTGGTTGTTTATTGGTGTTAAATATTGGAAGGTGAGAGCATCATGTGGAATTGTGGGTTAGCATGTAGGAACTGTGACTCATGCCGTCACATTTGAACAAAAGCGACTTTACTCTGTGTGGATAATTGATGGGTTTTTTAAAATTTTTCCTCACTCCCTGAGATCACAAAGCAGCCCTAGAGCGAAACTTTTACCCCCATAAAGGTTCCTGTTTGAAACAACATACACTTTAATGTCTACAGAGTGCAACAGTTATTATTGTTATTATTAATATTATTAATTATAACTTATAAACCTTTAAAGACAGGCCTACTGTGTGCTGTGAGGTTGTTAATCTATGGTATATGCTTCTGTTGATGCCATCAGTCCAAAACATTTTTTTATAGCAATTGCTTGTAAAGAACTACACTACCCATGATCCTCAAGAGCGATTTACCAATCAGAGAATTACATCAAACAAACCATGTAAAAAGAGCTCTGCAGCGACCGCCCACTTCTACGATGCACTGCAAATGATGCAGTCCAGTTGGTCGCCCTACATACTGCGGATATCTAAATATATCTGAATAGTTTTTAAAATAAAATCATCAAATTGAAATATTGTTTCAAAACTTATCAACTTCATGATATAAAATCATACAAATCAATAGTTTTATATTTTCCTATCGTTTTAAATGCAATTCCGTCATTGCCAATGCTTCATGAGATTGTAGTTCATTTCCTCATTAAAGAGGGTAAGAACACAGTCTGTACCTTTTTGTCTTTTTGAATGATTTTCAAATACGTTTTTTCTTCACATCAAAGTTTGCACTGTTGTGGTTCACCTCCGAGCTGGTTGGTTTGATTCATGCACTAGAACACCTTATGGAGGTGTAAAATCTTTATAAAATCCCTATGGAAGAAATTAAAAGGAAAAACACAGCTGTAAAAGTGGGTGGGCTCTGTTGCTCTCCATTAGGTTTGAGGCTAAAAGCTATATGCTAGCATACTCCTTAAAGTTGACAGAAATAACTTACAAAATATCAAATATATTGTGTAGCAGATCTACACGTCAGTGCTGAGTGGAAACAAACTAAAAGTTGCAAAGTTACTAAGTTGACTACATTTTCCAGTCATTTTGATAAATTATGTTTTCGACTATATAAGCTATATAAATTAATATGTATTCTAGTATTTTCAGTTGTATTTAGTGCATAACATTTTTATGTTCAAGTTTAATGCTGTCACTATAATTGAGATCATTTGATATATCAAAACCCCTCATTGCTTCTGTCTCATTAAAATATGAGATAAAAGATATTGCTGATCTCCTGGGATTTTCACACACAACAGTCTCTAGAATTTACTCAGAATGGTGGCAAAAACAAAAAACATCCAGTGAGCGGCAGTTCTGTGGATTGAAATGTCTTGATGAGAGAGGTCAACAGAGAATGGCCAGACTGGTTCGAGCTGGCAGAAAGTCTACGGTAACTCAGATAAATGCTCTGTACAATTGTAGTGAGCAGAATATCATCTCAGAATGCACAACATGGTGAACCTTGATGCAAATGGGCTACAACAACAGAAGACCACGTCAGGTTCCACTTCTGTCAGCCAAGAACTGAAAGCTGAGGCTGCATTGGCACAGGATCACCAAAATGGGACTGGTAAAGATTGGAAAAAACAGAGCCTGATCTACTGAATCTCGAGTTACACATGGTAGGGTCAGAATTTGGCACCAACAGCATGAATCCATGGCCCCACCTGCCTTGTGTCAACAGTCCAGACTGGCGGTGGTGTAATAGTGTGGGGAATATTTTCTTGGCACACTTTGGGCCAATTAATACCAACCAATCATTGCTTGAATGCCACGACCTACTTCTAATGGATGCTTCCAGCATGATAATGCACCATGTCACAAAGCAAAAGTCATGTGATAGAACGGGAGATTCGCAGCATGAATGAAATTGTATGATGTCAACATGGAACATAATTTCAAAGGAATGATTCCAACATCTTGTGGAATCCATCCCACAAAGAATTGAGGCTGTTTTGAGAGCAAACGGAGACCCTATCCAGTATTAATATAGTGTTCCTAATAAAGTGCTCAGTGCATGTATATTTACACTTGCGCTTGTCCTATAATGACTTGAGAGACTTCAGAAGACCTGACAACATTTCCAGTAAGGGAACAAATAAGGGAACAACAATGCTCCCTGGTTTTTATGGTGAATTCTGGGAATTTTTAGGGAGCGAATGTTTCATTACACTGGAATAATTTTGTGATTTGAGACAGCCCTAGAAATGTCCGACTCCCTGATCAGTGCCCTGACTACTGAACTAGGGAACTGATTTAGACGCACTCCTAGTCTTCAAAATACATATTACAATACATTAGCTGAGATTGTTTTACATATTTTTTACATTAATTGGCATCCATTGAAAAGATGGCTGTTGAGTGGATTGATTTGCCTTAAAAGGCACTTTGGTTTGATCAGACGCACAGCTTTTGACATCACTAACAATGCATATGGTAAGCATTTTCACCTCGCTTTTAATATTAATAGCCTTTTTTTGTTGTTGTTGTTCTTCTAAATGCTTGATTATATGATTAGTTGCATTTTCTCATTCGCATTAGCATTTAGTCCCTGCTGACTTCGACCCTATCAGAACAGGTCTGCGACTCACCAGTTGAGAGCCAGTGATCTAAAATACACATATATGCATAGTTAATGCACATTTTGTGTAATTTCATGTTTGTGCATGTCCTTTTACCTCATCCATTTGTCATTGTAAATTTCAGCCCAATAATCCACTCAACGCATTTCCAAAGACGATTCCGGGCCACATAAGTATTAAACAGTGGATTTTCAAGTGGATTTTAATAATTGTCATTTACATGTTTAAAGCATTTGTCCTGTTTATTCAGGTTGTAAGTGGAAGTGGTTGAGAATAAATCACAGGAAATGATCTTATTAAAGAAACATGAGATGTGAAGTACATCACTTCCCCTGAAGAAATGCTCTCATTGTTTCTCTGCTGTTGTTTTCTATTATTAAAGATGCTACATGGCTAAACTTGGTCAATAATCCCAGATGGATTCTGTCAAGTCATGTTGAATAAAATGCACCAATACAAATACTAAGGATGCACATTTTCATCACATCGGCCAGTGCTTTTAGGCTGTGTGACTGTTCATGTGATGATCACATTGTCATAATGGAGCATCTGAGATAAGCATAATGCATCTACTGAAGGGGAAGATTTTGCTTTTTTGGCTGCAGGAATGCACATGTTGCTATGACAATGATGTTCCCTGCCACCTGCCTCATGTGGTTTGTTCCGTTGTGTTTTCTTCATCAAGCATGTCTTTCACTGAATGAGGGATGAGGGATTTATGGAAAATCAATCATGGATGAGTTCTGTATGAAATAGTAATAGAGTATGAAAGCCCGTGGGCTCTGTGTTCATGCTCTAAAATCATGCCTCCAAAAGGAATTGCTTACTGCTGTTTGTTTGTTCAACATGCATTTCTGCATTTATATAATGTCATGAAACTATTTAAGCATGATAATGATGTTCATATCTCTCTCAGTACAATCAATTACACATTTTCTTTGAAATGTAAATTCTATTATTTACTCATTTACTTGTATTATATTACAGTAATAGAGCTCACTGTTTGTGTTCTACATAGGAAAGAAAGTCATGTGGGTTTGAAACAACATGATGGGGAGTAAATATTCACAGAAATTTTATTTGTAGATGAACAATTTTTTTTAATCAAATATCTTTCGATGTAAAACAGGAGTGTGTTGAACTATTCTAAGTTCTGAGGATAATGTGAATGGTGTTTGCCTGCGCTTAAGTCATCATCTTGTTGCTAGGGTGTTGCTAGATGAGTGCTATGGTCTTGTGGTTTGTGACTATGTGGTTGCTAAGGTGTTTAGAGTGTTTTTTGGTTTGTAGCTAACAATGTTGTCTGCTATTGTTCTCTGTGTATGCTAAGTGGTAAGTAAAAAGGTGGTTGCTGGTGTGTTGTGGACAGTTGTTACGGCATTTCTAGTTGGTTCCTATGGTGTTGTGGGTGTTTGCCAGGGAGTTGCTATGCAGTTGCTTGGTGATCAGAGTGGTTTTTAACGTATTGCTTGCGGTTTATAAGGGTGTTCATGTGTGGTAGAGAGTTTTGGAGTTAGGATGTTTTCAAGAGGTTGCTAGGGTGTAATGAGTGGTTGCCATGGAGTTGCTATGCAGTTGCTAAGGGAATCAGACTGTTTTAGTGTGTTGCTATGTGGTTTGTAAGGGTGTTCTGGGTGGGTTGGTACTTTGTTCTAGGTTGTTGCTAGGGCTTTTCTCAGTGGTTGCTAGTATGTTCTGGAGGTGATAGGGTGTAATGGGTGGTCCTCAGCATGGCCGGGTCTTTTCCTCATGGGCAATCCCAAATAGTGTGTTCTGGATGGTTGTTAGGACATGTGTAGGGGGTTGTAAGGGTGTAATGGGTTGTTAAGGTGATCGTGAGTGGTTTTTAGTGTGTTGTGGTTGTTAGGTTGTTCATCATGGTCACTAGGACATATCTAGGTTGGTGCTAGGGTGTTGTGGGTGGTGGCTATGCAGTTTTAAGAGTGTTTTTAGCATGTTGCTATGTGGTTAATTAAAGTGTTCTGGGTGATTGCTAGCGGTTGCTAGGTGGTTAATAGTGTTCTGTGAATGGTTGTTTGGACGGTTCTGTGTGGTTCCTATGGGCTTTTGGGTGTCTGCCAGTAGTCGCTAAGGTGTTTAGAGTGGTTTTAGCATGTTGCTATGCAGCTGCTTTAGAGTTGCTAAGGTGATTGGAGTTGTTTTATCTTGTTGCTATGTGGTTGTTAGGGTGTTCTGCATAGTTGCTAGGGTGTTGGAAGATTGGGGTTGTTGTGTTGTGGGTTTTGGCTGTGCAGTTGCTAAGGTGTTCCATGTTGCTATGCGGTTTGCTAGGTTTTTATTTTATTTGGTTGTTAGGGGGTTGCTAGTCTATGGACTGTTTTTATGGAGATTCTAGATGGTTTCTATGGTGTTGTGGGTAGTTGCTAAAGTGTGTAATTTACAGCACTTTGCTTTGTGGTTGCTAGGGTCCTCTGGGTGGCTTTCTAACTGTTTCTCTGAGGTTGCCAGGGTTTGTGTTAAGTTGCTAGATGACAAAAAACCTAATTCTGAAGAATCTATGATATTCTGGTCCCAAGATATGGCTCGGGTCTCACCTTAATGTAAGTCTCTGAGATTTTTTTCACTCCCGTTTTTTTGTCTGCTGGCTGGAAATCATACATATGATTGTTTGGCACACTAACTACCCCTTAACAAAATGCATGATTCAAGTTATCATTCATGAGTTATATACTGAGGTTTAACATATACGATTAGGGGTTTGTTTAAATAATGAAGAAGTAAATGCTGTATTAGCAATAGTAATAGTGAGTCTTTCCTTAGCAAAACCCACTAATTACATCTACAGTACTTGACTAATCTCTTGATGACACAGCAGTGCGAATGTGTGCATAGCTGCTTTCTGGCACCCTAAACGAATTCTTGTTGACACCAGTAGTGGGTGTCAACATCAAAGTGTCTAATCTGTCTTTACATCTCCAGCTCTTATCATCTCTCCAGTGATTTATTCATCACAGTTCAGCTGAGCAACAGGGATATATGTAGATTTGAGAATACAGTGAGGAGGAACTGAGCATGTTTGAATCAAATAGATTATTCTCTGATTTTGTCACTTGTCTGAATTTATGCTTGCACTTTACACTGTATTTTTCTAGCAGATATAATGCCTTGTTAAAGTGTCTAAATCCTTACCCAGTTTGCTTATTTTACCTGTGGATCCTACTGTATTGTGTACAGTTTGTTCACTATATTTGTGTTTCTAAGCACAGAAATAATTGCGCTTGCATTTTAACATGACAACATTCAGCGTTTGGGGTTTTAAACAGAATATCTGTGCCTATCTGTTGCAGACCATACTTGTAGGAGACAGTGGAGTGGGGAAGACGTCTCTGTTAGTGCAGTTTGACCAGGGAAAATTCATCCCAGGATCCTTTTCTGCTACTGTGGGCATCGGCTTCACAGTGAGTCTCTCTGCAGAACATCCATCTAGATATTAACAGCTCAAAGATGACATCACTTTTTTTCATGGATAGGTCTTTATATATATATATATATATATATATATATATATATATATATATATATATATATATATATATATATATATATATATATATATATATATATATAATAATATTAATTAGTACTTTTGTTTTCAGTAAAATTATCCAAACATCATTTAAGCTTAAGTGTATAATTTCTGTGCCACTAGCATCACCAAACAGAATTGCTCAAAATAATCACTGTTTTTAAACAGATTACAGAAATATTTTACAAAGAATATCCCTGCATCAATCTCACACCATTGGTCAAAAGAATGGAAATGTTTTGATAGTGCCACAGAGTTAGGCTTACTTGTAGTCTTCTCTGCACATTCTTTCAACATTTAGTATTGAAAGAAATCACAAACATCAGCTTTAAAACAAGATACATTTATTTTTGGTAAAGTTTTTTAAGCAAATGTTTTTATGATAATTTGTTCTCCATTAGCAAATAGTTTTGTCTTGTTTAAAACATAAACCTTACTAAATTTGGTTAGATTTATGCTTAAAACAAGAAAAACTATTTTCCCATGTGAAATAAACTAAATAAAAATAATTACTAAGTAAACTTAATAAATATACTGTAGTTGTAGCAGGTCTTATCATAATATGGTTAAATGGGGCAAGAAGCCCCCTGCCGTAAGATGTACCACCCTACCTTTCATTTTACTCTTTCTCATGTTGAACATTCTTTTTCATGGAATTAATATAAAACTACATTTTAAACATCTTTATTATTTGGCATAAAACCTATTATTGACTTTATGTTATTACCAATATTTTGTCGGCCCTTTCATGTTTTAAAAGAATGAAATGTAGGAAATGTGTTTATCTTTCAGATGGATCTCGGATGTATTATGTGATTTGAATTGTCAGTCATTATAGTTTATTCATTTTGAGAGAACTAAATTAAGATTTTAAATATATATATATATATATATATATATATATATATATATATATATATATATATATATATATGCACAATTTACACACAACCCTGAGACAAATATTATAATAGAACAAAAAAAGTACATAAATTAAGAGGTCTTGTGCAAAGTAATTTCCCTAAAAAAATATAAATACTTTATTTTAACGATTTATTTCAAGAATAAATATAAAATAAAAAATATAATATTATGATTTCAAATGTATTATGGTATATATATATATAACTTTACACAGAAAAGGTTAGTAAGTGTCTGCTTTTGAAACAGTTTACAGATTGACCCCATTCGCTTCTATTGTAAGTGCCTCGCTCTAATCCAGATGTGTGCTTTTTTTTTAAAAGAAAAGGAGAGATGAGTCAAAATAAAGTTTGGTGGTAATCAATATTAATCTCACTGGTATAAACCATTTATGGTGCTTTTATGGCTGTTTGCATCAATTCTGAAGCTTCACGGACTTTGGTCACCATTCACTTTTACAGTATGGAAAAGAGCAGCATGAAAATTCTGCTTTTTCTCAGAAATAGACAATCATTTAGGTTTGAAGCAACATGAAGGGTGACTATAATGATTAATTTTTTATTATTATTTTTGTGTGAAGTTACCACAGAGTGTAAGATGTGCAGTTCATAGGGGGGAAATCAGAAAAGCATATGAAAATAATCTGCTGGCTACCCTAAACTTGTATCGGGGTTTTGTAAAGGTAAACAACATTCCTTCGATGAGTCTGCTCTTTGTATACTTATGAATGCGCACTGAAAAATGATCTTACGTGTGTTTCCATCATGTTTGGTCGGTAGGGGGCGCCATAAACAAACTATTCATTTGTGAAAAAGAAGTCGAGCTCAATTAGTTAAGCACACCAACTCTATACACAATCTATCTATATGAAATATTCAGCACAATTCACTGTACACAAATGAGAACCACTTGTAAAACCCTTATATATTTTGGGAAAGTTAAAGGCATTCAAAACCATGTTCGCGCTATGTAAATAGTTAAATCTCCCCGGGTTTGACATTGCCGTAGGCTGCGCTGTCACGGGTCATTTACATTGCAAGCGAGCGACAAGACAAACGACAACGCTCACATTATAAGCAGTGAAATTGTCTCATGAAAGTAGAATAAGCACACAGAGTGGCAGCAAACATGAATTACGGTGACGTAAATGGGCGTTGTTTTGTGGCCCGGAAGTTGTCTATAAATGGTCAGGCACCGTTGATCAAAATTATTACTCTTCTGTTTTATCTCATCTATGCATTTTAAATACACAATGGCAATTAAAGTAATTATTAAGTTGGCAATGATGGTCATTATTGTCAATAACATTTTTGAAGTGTTGTCTTAAAATACAAATTGACGTCCAGGCCGCTGCTGAAACGGAACGTAGACAGCGTTGTCGCGTGAGATGTGTTTGTTTTCTCATCGCTGCTCAGGAGGACCAATCATAGTCGATTGAGATTACTGTATGAGGAATGTTTTTTAAGCAGTTTATAGAGTTTGCAGGGGAGGAAATTTATTTGTGTATGTCAGATACTAGTCCTTGGAGTTAAAAGATGTGAAAGAATGTACTTTTAAGTGTAGACATGTCTTCAATAAAACCCAAAACGTCATCAGATTTGAATTAGACTTAATGGGGTGTTCGTCTTTCTGAGCCGTCACGCGCCCCCTGATGGACAAACAACTTTATGTCTTGTAGGAAACGATTATCGACGCCACTAAACTAAAACGCTCCCATTATAATCAACGAACGTGCGCGCTTGCAGAATATAGACAGCTTCTATGATTGTAATGGACGCGTTGTAGTTTTGACGCGTCGCTCGCAGGGGTGTTTGTCGGTCTCCTCCTCTCAATCAGACTGATTAGATGTGACCACCTGTGGTGTGTGCATGACTAATGAGCCTGTTGCTTGCGTTGCTTTACTTTAGAGCGATCTGTGATTTTGCGCGCGACTGGATTATGTTAACCATCATGTGTTGCGTTTTTGCGCGTTATTGAAGATCAGGAGGACGCATAGCGGATAGATGCATTTGTATTTTCCTCTCCTCATCCTCCGCCTGCATGTGATGAAGTTTGGGCGCGTTTGAGATGCACTATGTGATGCACTAGTGATTCAGCCACCGGCGTGTCTATAGGAGAAAAGCGAAAGCGAGATTTGCATTATTAGTTTCAGCGATGTCAATCAAAAAAGCAACATTGACGGAGAATAGGTTTAAAAACGGTACATCAAGAAATGTGCTGGAACGATGCGCCTCGGTCAATGAGTATTTTGACGTTTCCTTCAAGGTGTGCATTATTATAATAATTATTATATTGTGATTGATGTTGTTATTGTGGTTGTTGTCTGTAATATGCATTTTTAACCGTATTAGTGGGCACTTGTGGCGCGCGCGTGGGTAGACTTCTCCGAAATCACTTTCTAAGAAATGCATAGGCATGCTCGTCCATCCATGCAACTATGGCGCTTTAAATGGCTGCAAATATACTGTTTGAATATTTGTATGCAAACTGAACAGTGGTTAAAACATATCTTGCAGTCTAATGATTCAATTCCATTTTTTTAATTGATTCGTTGGAACTCGCAGGTATAGGGAGAGGACAAGTGTCGTAATATTTGATCAACTTAGTTTTACTTTACCTCAGTCGTGGATAAATATTTACCTAGGGTGGTAGTCAATTTTTGCATTTTAGATGCCTATTTGTACTGTGATATTTCGTTACTGCTTCAGGTCTCTGTGATCCGAAATGATCCCTTGAGATTTTTTAGTCCGATAAGAGAAGCTATATTGGTTATATTTTGTCTTGTAGTGTGAAAAATATTCATAGATGAACTATAATAAAATATTTGCTATGTCAGAAATGAGCAGCAGCTGCACAGCTACGTAAGACAATGAATAGGCCTACTGTTGTAATATTATTAAGTACATTAAGTGAAACACATTTCACAATTTGAGTTTCCTGTCTATTAAAGGCCAATTTTTCCTGTTAAAGCAGCTTTGTTTTGGTCTTAAAGTCAACATGAAATCAAATATCAGTCAGCATACATGTAATCCATAAGACTCCAGTGTGATCGAGAGAAACAGATCAATATTTAAGTCCTTTTTTACTGAAAATCTCCACTTTCACTTTCACATTCTTTTGTTTTTGTCGATTTGCATTCTTTTATGGATGTCGCCAAATACTGGACAGTGAAGAGAATTAACAGTAAAAAAAAAAAAAAAAAAGGACTTGGATGTTGATCTGATTCTCACCCACAGCTATCATATCACTTCTGAAGACATGGATTAAACCACGGGAGTCTTATGGATTACTTTTATGCTGCCTTTATGTGCATGTTTGGAGCTTCAAAGTTCTGGTCACCATTCACTTGCATTGCATAGACCTAGATTGCACACAGTACCACTAGCAACTGTTCTACTAGGATATAATGTATTTATTTTACCAGAATACACGGCAACTTTTAAATGGCTGTCAATTAAGAACGGATGTTGCACTTACAGCATTACTAGCAGCTAACTGTCCATGCTAACCAAACAAACATTGACTCCCTTGTAAAGAGTACTATTTATGAACCAATTCCCAGTGGATTAAATCAAGTCCCACCTGACATCTTTTTGCATTAATTATCCTGTTTCACTCTTAAAAATATTGTGTTATTGAAGGAAAATGGGTTGTAAACAGTATTTCATGTTGACTTTAACATGGTGGTGGTGAACCGTTAGTGCTCCACAAACAAAACCAGGATGTTTGTAATAAAGTGCGTGTTGTTTCTGACCCTGATGCCTTTAGGTGATGCTGCTGGGAGACTCCGCTGTGGGGAAGACCTGCGTCCTGGTGCGCTTTAAAGATGGTGCCTTTCTGGGAGGCAACTTCATTGCCACAGTGGGGATAGACTTTAGGGTGAGCCAGCAATGAGACGGCGCTGGTTTACTTCTCTTTCTCCAAATTGTTTACACGACTGATCTTGTATATGAATCATGAAAAATCGAATTTGACATGAATTACAAATTTAAAATGGATTAATGTTAAATTTTTATATTTTATATGCCGATTAATCGTGATTAATTGCATATATCAATATTTGTTCATTAAATGCTGATTATTTACATTAATCACATGTCAATATTTGCTGAGAAAGGCTCAGAAATAAAGATAATTCAATTAACTATAAATATTATGAATTATATATATATATATATATATATATTGTTGTGGCATCAGAGAAAAGCATTTATTAGACAAAAAGTGGCTTTAGAAGTCCCCCAACCATTGAACAATCCAACAGTCAACAGCAGTTCAATTTGCAATTGAGATTATCAATCTGTCCTGTTGTCACAGGATGTGTTCTTGCGATCCGTCTGTGCTATTTTTAATTAGCAATTTATGTGCATATGTGTCAGAAGAATGTTTTCGAAGCATCTCACTGGTTTTCAGCTTCATAAATGGTGTTTTTGGGATGCTGTGTCAGGTTAGAAGTAGTTGAAACTTTGAAAATCGTGAGATCCCTGCATTCTGTTTTGCCTTGTTTAGATGACAAGAACACGTTGTGTGTGACACGGACTCTTGTTCGGGGACCGTGCCGCTTATGAGGGTCGATGAGCTGTGCTGCCCCTTGCTGATGTGGCTTGTAAGATCATGCAGTTCAAGCTAGAACTGTTCCAATGATCCAATATGTACCCTTTTTTTTTATATACATTTTTTTTATGTGTTATTTGTTTAAACAATCACACTAAATTAACACATTCATTTGGCAGCCCTATTAATAAACGTAAATATATATATATATATATGTAAATGTACAACAATTATAAAAGTGCTGGTAATTCAAAGGCACATTATTGTGGCAGATGAGTAAAGCATTTATTAGACTATACAAACAAAGTCAATTTACTATACTCATATCATTGAACATAAGCCTATCACTGGCCTACAGTCCACAGCAATACATTTAGCAACTGAGTTCATCAATCTGTACAAGGTAGACTCAAGAAATGTTCTCACAGGACTCTTTTGGTGCACCTCACTATGGTTGTGTCCAGTCACTGGTTTTCGGGGTCTCTAGCCATAAGCGCAGGTTTTTTAGGACGTTCTGTTAAGTTAAAAATAGTTTGAATCTTTGTTTCGAGACCCCTGCACTCTGCTCTGTGTGTCAGTAGTGCTGTACTGTAGAGCTGCCGGTTGCCTGTACAACTGAAGCTGCGCTGACTGCCCCCTGCTGACTGAGACTCGCAAAAACTGGCACTTCAAGCTTGAATGGTTTCATTGGTAGGAAAATACATTTTGCAAAAGTTAATTGCACACATTTTTTTTATATTACTAAATGAAAGTGCAACTCTACAGCCATAAAAATAAGTAATAGAAATGTATGATATGACCCCTTAAACATTTACCTCGTCAATAAGCTTTACGGACACGCTATCGTAGAGCACTCTCACGTGTGTGTTTCACTGTAATGCTTGTGTGTTTACCAGCCTCTTCGGTGAATCTGAAGTCATTGTGCCACTCCAGACGTCTTGGGAGTGCAGTTATAACAGGCCAATCTGATGCTCGTTCACGTTTCAGTCTGGCTAAATGATTAACTGATAGCTCAGCGAGTATTGACGCTGACTACCACCCCTGGAGTCGCAAGTTCGAATCCAAGGTGTGCTGAGTGACTCCAAACAGGTCTCCTAAGCAACCAAATTGGTCTGGTTGATGGGGAGGGTAGAGTCACGTGGGGTAACCTCCTCGTGGTAAACACTTTTTGAGCGACCCATCTCATGAGATACAACAATGACTCGACCAATGGCCTGAGTTGGGGGCGGGACTAGCTGTTTGTTCAATACAAACAGCAGATGAGGTGTGTATTCAGAAAGCCATTTTAAAAACAATGTTTATTTTTGCAATTCCATTTGGTGGTGCAAAAATTACACAATTCAGCTTTAAATACAAGATTTACAAAAAAATGCATTGACAGTTATGCACTTACAATAGAAGTCTATGGGGAAAGCGGTTTCCCCATAGACTTTCATTATAAGTGCATTTTTGGCTTGTTTTTTTACATCATCTTGGTAAATATACAATTAATACCACAAGCAAGCGACTGCTGTCAGTTAGCATTAAGGCTGAACGTATTACTGAATGAAAATGAAGTTTGTCACACACCACAAATAGATTTTTGCCCTCAAGCCAGAACAGTCAGTTTGGGTTTGCAGTGTGTCGCTTCACAGGGAGTTGAAGGTTAGGCTTAAAATACCTTAAAAATGGTCAGCTTTTATCTTGTGATGTGGTGCGAAGGGTAAAGAGAGCATTTTCTATTTAAAGCATAAGTAGAAAGCATCATGCTTTGAGAAAAAAGGTAAGCTTTGATTGCCTGCTAACAACATCTAAAATGAGTTTGAAATGAGGCATCTGTGGCTCAGAGAAACAGTTAAGTGTTTCTCCGCTGGTATATCTGTTTAGTTTTGTTTTTTTGAATGGCGCAGCACTATAGCCTGTGTCTATTTTGGGCTCTTCCTTGTAGCACTTTCTCAGTATGAGGGTGTGTGGGAGCAGAGCACGGCTGATGCCAGAGAAATGGAAAGCCATTACTACTAATTGATGGCTAGAACTGATTTGTGCTGGATAAATGGAGGCCTTCATGTATGTTCTTCAATATGTAGTGATCATTGGGAAATTGACATGCATTCCTGTCAAAAAATAAAAGGTCATTTCTCAAATAAGTGGCAAGGTTAAGACTTTAAAGAGAGCAATTTAAAGGGTTAGTTCATCCACAAAGGAACAATTTGTAATAATTGACTCTCCCACAATGTTGTTCCGACACCAAAATGTGAAGTTAGGTAATATAATGTCCAAGCTGCACTTTTCCATACAATGAAAGTAGAAGGGGATTTGTATTGCTAAGCTCCAAATAGGACAAAAAATAAATAAAAGCAGCATAAAAGTTTTCCTTGTGAATGTATTTGTGCTACAGTATATTCCAAGTCTTTTGAAGCCAATAGTGTTGTGCGAGGAACACATTGAAATTTTAAGCCCTTATTTACTCATAATCTTCCCCTCTGCAGTAGCGTTCAAATCTTATTCAAACTCTGTTTCTCACATTTCATAAGACCAATAGAGCAGTCTCGGTTGTCTTGTTTCCGGAAGTATTTTATCTATTTATTTATTCAATAGGGATTTCAGAAAATCCTTAAGAGTTCTAAGCCATGATCCAAACCAACCAGCTTACACGACACAATATTACAAACTTTGTTTTGAAGCAAAAAAGTAATTGAAAATTGGAGCAAAAGATAAATGTACAAGACTGTGTACTTAAAGGATAGTTTGCTCAAAAATGAAAATTCTCTCATCATTTACTCATCTTCACATCATCCCAGGTGTGTTTGACATTGTTTCTTCAGCAGAACTGAAATTAAGATTTTTAGAGGAATATTTCAGCTCTGTAGGTCCAAACAATACACATGAATGGTGACCAGAACTTTGAAGCACCAAAAAGCACATAAAGGCAGCATAAAAGTAATCCATAAGACTCCAGTGGTTTAATCCATGTCTTCAGAAATGATATGATAGGTGTGGGCAAGAAACTGATCAATACTGAAGTCCTTTTTTACTATAAATTCTCCTCCCTGACCAGTAGGTGGCAATATGCAGGCAGAATGTGAATCGCAAAAACAAAAGAATGTAAAAGTTGAGATTTATAGTAAAAAAGGACTTCAATATTGATCTCTTTCTCACTCACAACAATCATATCACTTCTGAATACTTGGATTAAACTACTGGAGTTTTATGGATTACTTTTATGCTGCCTTTATGTGCTTTTTGGAGCTTCAAAGTTCTGGTCACCATTCACTTGCATTGTATGGACCTACAGAGCTGAAATATTCTTCATAAAACCTTCATTATTGTTCAGCAGCAGAAAGTCACACACATCTGGGATGGCATGAGGGTGAGTAAATGATGAGAGCATTTTCATTTTTGAGCGAACTGTCCCTTTAACGTCTTTTAACGTTGATATCATTTAATTACAAATAAATGAAAAAAATATAAAAGTAATGATTTAAAGTTGTGCAATGTGTAGAGACAAGATTGTTTACATTTATTGTGTTCTATTGATATAAATCGTTTGAGTGAACAGGAAGACAAGCACATGTGATTTAAGAGTGTGACACCCTCACAGGAAGGAGGACAAGAAACGGAGGATACAACGTAAGGTAAGGAATTTTTATTCGTCTGTCTGACAACCACTTTATATATACACACACACACACAAGCGCACTCAGTTGGCTTGCTCTGTTCCCCTCTGTCTCTGCTCTCCGGCTGTTGGCTTTTTAACCGCTCTCCTCACTCTACTGAAATTAGAGACAGGTGTTAGTCATAATTTGGCCCAGGTGTGAGCCCTTACCGCTTCTCTCTCCCGGACGGGCGCTTGACCACGCCCCCGCTGCCACAAAGAGCTACGGCAGGGGAAGATTATCATTGATTAACAACTTAAATATCATACTAAGTTATCATATGGTTTCAGAATACTTGGAATAAAGTGAGCCAGTCTTATAGATTTCTTTGATGGTGCTTAAATGATTATTTTTGAGTTAACTTTTCTTTTAAGATGAGAATACACTAGAATCAATGACTATATTTTTTGTCTGTGGAATTAATCTTATTTTGTAGCTGAAGTAGAGTGACGCACGTCTGGTGGTTTTGCCCTTGGAGTCTCTGTAGAGAACATTAAGACATCTGAGCTCTGATAAAAGCAGTTCTGTCAAGAGAAAGAAATTGCAGTTTGCATTCATGCTGGATAGTTAATGCTGAGTGAAAGCACAATGAAGAAATGTGTGCGTTCTTATTGAACCGGTTAATGTTCTCCTCAGATTGCTCTGTTCTTTGTTGTGCTCAGATTTCACAATGTTCTCTGTGGAACTTCCTGGAGGTGTGTTAAACAGGCAATGTGTGCATTTTTGATTACTAATATGTTTGTCAACCACAAGACCATGGAGAGTTTTCACTTTAAACACCCATGACTTTTTTTGCCTGTCATCATTATCTTTAACACTGGGTAAATACATCCAGAATTGGATGATTGGTCGGCCTAAATTGTTGTCGTCCAGCAGCCCTGAAATGCATGTGAATGTCTGCAGATGACAGTGAAAATGACTCCTCTCTGAAAATCTCACTTTCATTTGAGTGATTGATGTTATAGTTTTCTTCTTCCCAAAAATGCTCTGGGTTTGGTGAATCAAATCTTCTGATAAGTCTGCTGCTCTGTGCAGAAGGTGTGATTTTAAAACATTTGGTACACAAAGGAAGTAACGGCTGACATCAACATGAAATTAAGCAGCAAGCTGGGCTGTTATTTCATCTTCTATATAATTAAGTCTAAATCGACAGCCTGGACACAAATAAGCAAATAGCTCATTACAGATCTCACTTTAGGAGTAGCTCAATTGTTTGTCTATTTGGGTTTGTGTGTGTTCCGTAGTTTCCTTGAATAACAAAGTTATTCTTTGTTTTCGTCTTCCAGAACATTTGTTCAAATTCAAAAGGGGAACATCACTCGCAAACTGGCCTAAGTTGGTTTAAGCTGGTCTAGCTGGTCTCTCAATCAGACCAAACGAAGCTAAGACCAGCGAACCATCTTAGGCTGGTTTCCACATGGAGTGTATTGTGGTTTCATAAATCCGGTGTTTTTTCTTCATGTTGTCTGTAGAATAAGGTGGTGACTGTGGATAACATGAAAGTCAAACTGCAGGTAAGGAAACCGTTCATTCTCTGCACTGTTGTTTTTGCTCATACTTGGTGAATTACTGTTAAGCGACCTGCGATGAAGCTGTTTGACCTGTTAACTCTCGTCTCCGTCAGATTTGGGACACAGCCGGTCAGGAGAGGTTCCGCAGCGTTACACATGCCTACTACAGAGATGCTCAGGGTAAGTATGCCATCTCTACCATCAGACTTCATTATTGCTGCTGAATCTGATACTGTAATAACTGCTAAAGCTGGATGATATAGCTGAATATTTTTAGCTCTTACCATTTGGTGATAATATACTGTATATATATATATATATAGTGATATTTACTGTATGTATTTGCTCTGAAATGGCATTAACGGGTGTTTTTCATTCAGAGGAACCCATTTCAAGCAAGCAGCCATTGTTCCAAGTAGATTAAAAATGTTTAGTGCTATAAATAAAATGCAGTAAAAATCGAGTTAAAATAATTGAGTCTAGAGCAGAGATGCTCAAACCAGGGCCCGCCGGCCAAAGTTGGGATGACCTTTGATTGGCCCACCTTGCCATATGTGAAAAGAGGTTAAAATGACACATGCCCTTGATGCAGCTATTCATTGCACTATTTAAGGATATTGCCACTAATGTTTTTTTTTATATAATGACATCATAAAGGAGGGGAACCAGGGCAACTTTTATATTTTAATATAATACAGTTTGATATAATGCAAGTTTACATTCAGCCCACGGCCCTCAATCAAGTTTTATTTTTGGCCCTTCGCAGGAAAAAGTTTGGGCACCTCTGGTCTAGAGACAGACACATTTCTGTTATTTCAGTATCTGTGGGAAATGTTTAAACACAGTATAATCTGTTTATTATTAAGAACAGTGACAGTTCAAAGTTAAGGATGAAATTAACCTGCTCTGTCTTTACATTACAGCTTTACTCCTGCTATATGACATCACAAGAAAGACCTCTTTTGACAACATTAGAGTAAGACCCACAAACCTTTCAACACATTTAAAATAAGTATCCTTATAAACTATTAAATGGATCATTCCTGTCATGCCATTACAAATGATCAGTAAACACATAAAAGGGGTAGTTCACCCAAAAATGAAAATTCTCATCATTTACTCACCCTCATGCCTTCCCAGATGTGTATGACTTCTGCAGAACACAAATTAAGATTTTTAGAAGAATATTTCAGCTCTGTAGGTCTATACAAAAGTGAATGAGTGCCAAAAGCTTTGAAGCTCCAAAAAGCACATAAAGGCAGCAGAAAAGTAATCCATATGACTCCAGTGGTAAAATCTTCAAAGTCTTCAGAAGTGATATGACAGCTGTGAATGAGAAACCGAACAATATTTAGGTCCTTTTTTACTATCAATCTCAACTTTCACTTCCACATTCTTTTGTTTTGGCGATTCACACTCTTTATGCAAATCTTGGAAGGAAGGAGAATTTATAGTAAAAAAAAAGGACTTAAATATTGATCAGTTTCTCACCCACACCAATCAAAATCACTTCTGAAGACATGGATTAAACCACTGGAGATTTGATTACTTTATGCTGACTTTATGTGCTTTTTGGAACTTCAAAGATCTGGTCACCATTCACTTGCATTGTATGGACCTCCAGAGCTGAACTATTCTTCTAAAAATCTTAATTTGTGTTCAGCAGAAGAAAGTCACACACCTCTGGGATGACATGTAAATGATGAGAGAATTTTCATTTTTGGGTGAACTATCCCTTTAAAGAAAGGAACATGCTTGTGTTGCAATTGAAGTATTTATTTAGGGTATACAGTACTAGCCTTTCAGAAATATGCTCTGTTCAAGCTTAGGTACTTAAACTTTAAAAATTATTACTAGGGGTGTCGATTTAACGTGCTGATTTCATGCAATTAAATGTAAAATAACTTGTTAAAATATTAACTCAATTAATCATGCCCCCGACTTGTTCATAAACTCTGTAATATGTAATGTTCCCACCATCGGGAACTCTGTACATGCAATTCACCTCGTTAAGTAACAGCTGGAAGGAGCACAACACAATTCAGGGATCTCAAGACACGCTTTTCAAAGTTTCAAACTGTTTAACTTGACACAGCGTCCTAAAAACACAGCGCTTATGACTAGAGGCGCTGAAAACTCACTAGTTAGATGGAACACAACCGAAGTGAGATGCTACAAAAGCGTCCGTCTGATGCACGAGTACATAGATTAGTGGTTCCCAAACTGGATGCCATAAGGACTGTCTAGGGGCAGAGACGTTGCAACAGGGTAGGCAAACCAGGCAATTGCCTGGGGCTGATTACATTTGACCACAGCAATGACAACATGGAACCCCCTTAAATTCTTTGATGGTACAAGACACTGCAATGACATGTCCAGAACCCCCCAAAGGGACCCCCATGCTACGAGCTTGCTGTCAAAATGTTCTTAGTTTTAGAGTGGCAATTAAATGAAGGACCATGAAGCTAATTTACCCATCTGGGCATATTAAAAGGAAACGAAAGCTAGAGGAAGAAGAAAAGAAAAAGAGACACTGTTGAGTGAGAATCTGTTACATTGAAGTAATGTCATGGGTTTTAATTTGTCATACCACGCATCAGAAAAGTTGATTTGTCAGTTCAATGCTAAAAACAAGTTGTTAATCAGTAGACTAGCTTACTCTGTCTAAACTAGGGTTGCAGCGATATACCGGTTTCAAGTATGGTATGAAAATTGAAGGTTATTATACCATATACGTTTTATCTACTTTTTGAGAAAAAAAAAATGTATCCGGACGGAGAATCGTGTGTGTTAAAGCAGTGTTTCTCAACTGGTCTATTTGGACTGGGTCACGGACAGCAGGGAAAGAACAATGCCATGCTTCTCCCTTTGAAGATATTTCGGCGGTCGCCCAAGTGATAGACTATTTAGGACTGCAGATGCAGATTTAATGATAATCTTGCAATCAGCTAAATGCTTCTCATCTGCACTTTCACACGAGTGTAACGGAACCAGCTCGCGATCATGATCTGCTCTGGTGCGTGCGTGCAACATCCGGGCTTCACTTGAGCGCAGACCTCAAAACTGATGTGACCCATTTCAATTCTAGCGAGACTTTTGTAGTTTAAAGCGTTACAAAGGAAGTTAAGTTGAACCTCTCAAACATTTGACAGACCTGTCATGCCAAACAGCTGATGAGGAAAAGACCAACACCATGAAATGCGCCAAAAAATAAAATAATTACACATCACCTTTACTAAATTGTTTCAAGATTTTACATGAGTAAAAGTAACAGTTATATTTTGACAAACCGTTATAGTGAAGTCATAGTGGTTACATTTGCTTAAGCCAAGGCCCATAAGCAGCAGTTCTAAAAAATGTGCTCTCTGGTTTTGTAAGCAACTATTTTTGTATTGCTTGTGTATTTGGAGTTATTTATTTTATGTATGCAAAGTTTGCCTTTTTATTTATTTATATTTTATTTATATTATTTCCATTTAAAAGAAAGTGTTTTAATGTCACTTATGGGGGGGTCAACAGGTACCTTCTGCCTGCGGCCCCCAGAGTCTCAAGAAACACCCCTGTGTAGGGGTGTCGTGAACTTTCTGCTCTGTTTAATATTTTAATAGCCACCAGTTAAAAGTACAGATTACTGACTCCATTCTGTACCCACACACTGTTTGTCTACAGCTAGAAGCTTTTTAAACGCTCGCATGCAGATGTGCACATGCTCTCTATGGAGCACAACAGTCTGGAAGTAAAAATCCCATTAATTTATCCCATAGACGAATTGATTTTCAACAATAACTTATACTCTTTTAAAGACAGACCTACCATGAGCTACGAGGTTGTTCATTGATTGATATGCTTTCGTTGAGACATCCGTTTGCATTTCTTAACTACATTGTTTACAAATCGTGTTTGATAGCGGAATTCATGGTAAACGACTATATTACACATGATACAGCAGAGACCGCTTCACCAATCAGAGAACCGCGTCCAACAAAACCTGCGAAACATGGTTTGGCGTGAGTGCGCACTCCCATGACGCACTGTGAATGACGTAATCGAGATGGTCTTCACCCTTGACCTACTTATATATTTGTACATATTGGGATATTTTGCTATAAACGTAAAATATATCGTTTCAATACTTATTATCAACAACCTAAAATCAATAGGTCATCGCTCGTTTAGTTTTACATTGCCTCTGGAGACCAGAAACAGAAAACGGGCCATTTAAAATCATCGTGGCATCACCTAGTGGTTACTCAGGAAAACTGTGACCTGTTGCAGTGATGTCACTTATCCCCGCAGCCGCCATATTTGTGACCAACAGCGGGAGAAAACAACTGTGGTCAATGGAAAAACATCAGAAAAACGAGATCAAGAAAAAAAATTGCTAAAAAAATTGCTTTTGATCTTTGCCAAGTCCCAGGGAAAGTTCATAAAGGTCTGAAGACAAATGGAACAATCGTGAACATTTGAAGATATTTTTATCCACGATTCATCTCTGTACGCAGTCTCTGGTTTGGCTCCAGTGTGGCAGACAATCCACTCTCGTTCATTGGGAAAGGAGGAAACAGGAACCGGATTAACAATCAAAAGACTTTAATTCAATATAACACTGAACTGAAACAAAAGCATACACACAAAACTGCTGCCAGCGTCTCTCTCTCTCTCTCTCGCATCCAAAGCTCTTTCCCACTAATTGGACAACTCTGCGCCGGTTGTGAGTCCTCTTGGCCCTGCCACGCCCCCCTCATCATCACAAAGTAATTTATATCAAATGAGCAAGAGATTAAAAAATGGCACAGAATAATTACAACAGAAACTTTATTATGCCACACAGATACAATTGTGACAAATTATCCAGCAACATAGTTTTAAAGCCTTACAAAGGAAAACAGAAGAATATATTAAAAAAAAAATACTTAGTTGTTGGTTGATTTATTTACTTGGAGCAGTATCCTTATGATACCAGAAGCAAATCAATGGCTGTAATCATTCTAAAAAATACAGCACAATCTTATAAATTGTTGTGAAAAGATGAACTGTTACAGTATAAGCCTAACTTTGTTTTCGCAAAGGTAACTGTGTTAAACTTAGTTAAGATTAATTGAAATCCGTGGAGCAGCACAAATATTATCAGTGTTGCTTTAACAAAAAACAGGGCACTTGTTAATATTCATGTGTGCTCCACCCAGTGCAGCCGAAAATCTCAAACGTAGACCTCTCTCAATCAGAAATTACAAATGTTTTTGTGTTGTTTTCCGTTCTGATTTAGTCATGTGAACGGCGAGCTCTGTGCACTTTGCTAGTTTTAACACTATTAATGTCATAAACTGGTGAGGTTTGATACACACTGTTCTAGGAGGACAATATGTCAAAGAATTCAAAAAAGAAAAGACACTTAGGTGCACAAGCTGACACCCCCGCAGAGCCCTCGAACCCAGGAGTCGATTTGGTTGGAGAAATGTGGGAATTTCGCCGAGAAATGTTGAACGACGCGTTCAATTCAACAGGCAATGCTGATGAAGGTTTTTTCTGACTTGGAGGATCTTGCTGTAATGCGTCGATCACTGCCATGGAGACTAAGTTCACTGAGGTGGTTATGAGAGTGCGGGATGATGAGAAATTGATTTATTGGAGTCATCGGAGAGGGAATTATCTGCTAATCCACTATCAACCAAGGTGGATTTGGAGTGTGTCTGGAAGAAGTTGAAAGACTTCGAGAACTTTAGCCGGCTGAATAACGTCTGTATTGTTGGAATTTCTGAGGCCGAAAAGGGTCAGGATATGGTGAAGTTGAGTCTGCTTGACATAACGGGCCATAAGATGGAAATGGAGTGAGCTCACTGGGTTGCTCCGTGACCGCTGAGGGAGATGGGCCCTGATAAATTCTGGCCAAATATCTGAGATCATCCGATAAAGATCTCGTGTTACGTGAGGCGAGGAGTGAAGAAAGGCTTTCTTGGAAGAACCACAGCTTTTTCTTGTTACCAGACTTTGCAAATTCGAAAAGAGAAATGTGATCGATTCAAGGAATGCAAGAAACTCTTACATCAACAGAAGGTCACATTTGCACTGATGTTCCCGGCCAAATTGACAATAAACGATACTAAGGATGGCTGTAAAACATTCACATGCCCACAGTAAGCGATGTCCTTCATAAAGTCAATGGAGTAAGTTATTTTGTGGTACTTGCATTGCAGCTGAGTGGACCGACTCGCTGAACATTCACTTGACTGTCCGAGGAATCTGAGTGCCTTTGTTTCTTTTAGTGCTTGTTCCGCCTAGCGGCTGGAGTTTTTGTGGAGGGTCAATCCTTCGGACAGTTATGTGGATGAATCTACAAATTCTTTGTGTATATTCTACGTATTGGCTGGAGTTTGCTTTATAGATTATCTTTTGTGTAAATCTGTCTCAAATTTATATAGAAACGCCGGACTTGAGCAATCCGATGGCAAAGTTGTCGCAGGGGCTCTCGTAGGTGTACATAGACTGTCTGAGTTTAGAGGGAAGGACGGCAGTTGGCGCTGTCGTGTGCGGGGTTAATGCACTTTTTTTTTCTTTTTTCTGTTTGTTTGGTTCAGGGTTTGATTGTTGCACTAATGTTAGAATGTGGCCTTTTTATCATTTTGTTTTTGACACACAATAATTTTTTTCTAATATGTCAAAATGTCAAATGTTAATATGAGTGGATTGTCTCTCTCCATGTGGAATGTGAATGGTTTGGGGCACCCCATAAAAAGAAAGATGTTTCTTCAAGAAACTCATCTTTCCCCGCAGGAAGCTAAACATTTTTGAAAGATATGGGGTGGACATGTTTTATTTAGTGCTGGCTCAAGTAAGAGCAGGGGAGTCATTACATTGATAAATGAGAATCTACAATTCAAATGTCTCAAACAGACTGAAGATAAATTAGGATGAGTCATTATTGTTTTAGCAGAAATTCAGGGGCAAAGTCTTATTTTTGCTAATATTTACACACCTAAGTTTGATGATCAGGGCTTTATTATAGATCTTGAAGAGATGTTGCAAGCTGCTGGCACCCCTCATGATATAATATTGGGAGGAGACTTTTATCTATTGATGGACTTGATCATAGTGAAGCAAAAGTGTGAAAGTCCCCTAGAGCAACATTGACGCATCACAGGATGTGTAAAAATCTTGGCTTCCCTGCAGAGGGTCTTTTTCTAACATTCCCTCAATGAAATCTGCTGGTGGTGAAATATTTACCTCGGCCATTGATATTAATAAAGCTTTTAAAGAATTCTATCTTGATCTCTATAGTTCCACGTTTTCGTCCAGTGATGAGGATATTATACAATTTCTGGAACCATTAGAACTACCTAAACTGACGCATGATCAAAAAAATTATCTTTATTCTGAGATGACCTTGGAGGAGCTTGGTGGTGTAATTAAGGCCTTGCCTACAGGCAAGGCTCCGGGGCCAGAAAGCTTTGCCGCTGAATTTTTTAGATCTTGTGCTACAGAATTGGCTCCACTTTTGTCAGAAGTTTATACAGAATCATTAAAGAATGGAAGGCTTTTGCCAACCATGACACAAGCCTGGATCAGTCTGATTCTTAAAAAGGACAAAGATCCCAGTGAGTGTGAGAGTTACTGTCCAAATTCCCTGATCCAGCTAGATGTTAAAATATTGTCAAAAATGTTGTATCTCTTATAGATCAGGTGGGGTTTATTCAGGGCCGCAGCTCTTCTGATAACATTAGGCATTTCATCAATACCATGTGGTCAGTGGTGAATGCTCAGACTCCAGTCGCTGAAAAAGCAGAAAAGGCATTTGATATGGTAGAATGGGATTATCTTTTTAAGATTTTGGAAATATATGGGCTCGGGAATACTTTTATTGGTTGGCTTAAGTTACTTTATAGACACCAGATAGCGGTGGTACAAACAAATGGATTAATTTCAGATTATTTTACTCTGGATCCTATTTCCCCATTACTGTTCTTTCAGTGGAACCATTAGCAGCTCCGATAAGAAGGGAAGATGATTTTCCAGGGGTGGTGGCGGGAATTGTGACGCATAAGCTTTTGCTCCACGCAGATGACATTGTATTATTCATATCCAACCCCATTAGATCTATTGCTAGATCTATTTCTGCCTCCACAGAATTATTCATTCCTTTTCTAAGTTCTCAGGATACAGAGTTAATTGGTCTAAATCCGAAGCGTACTGCCCAGTAATGGCTTTTCAGCCAGGCGCCTTCCAGTGGCCAAAACAGGACATTTAAGTATTTGGGCATTTTGTTCCCAGCAAATTTTTGTGGTGTAGTTAGTTAATTTTGACCCCTTAATAAAAAGGTTTTCGAGCGATGTGGGCAGGTGGGCTTCATTACATTTATCGATGATTAGGAAGGATATTGTTATTAAAATAAATTTTATTCCAAAATTCAACTACCTGTTACAATCTCTCCCTGTAGATGTCCCCCTCTCTTATTTCAAGAAATTTCTTCCACAAAGTCCTTCATTTGGAATGGTAAACATCCCAGATTACATTTCAGTAAGTTGCATAGGCTGATTGACCAAAGGTGGGCTAGACTTACCCAAGATTTAGTTTTATTATTATGCATTCAGTCTCAGACATTTGGCTCATTGGTCACTTCCACCTGAGAGACCCTCCCTGGTTTTGTATTGAACAGGAAGTTCTTGCCCCTATTTCGCCATTGCAAAACCTTTCTATTAAAATAACCGGAGAAGTTAAGTTACACCCCGTTATCTCACATTTACACTCGGTATGGCCAAAAGTGTCGAGTGTTTAATTCGGACATTTATTTAAATGTTGCCTTGAGCATATGGCTGAACCCAAAATTATGTAATTATGTCCATTTTCTGCTGGTCAGAGTGGATTGTGATGGAGGTTTATACGCTTGGTGACCTATATGAGAGTGGAGTGTTGAGATCCTTTGAAAATATTGTTCCAACTTTGTTCTAGCATGGGATTCCCAGATCTCAGTTCTTTAGGTATTTACAACTGTGCCACCTATACTATTTTGGGAGTGCATACAACCCCCTCCCTGCTAATTCAGAGTCTGGGGGACAGAGCTTCAACTTTATGGGATTATGGGAGAAAGATTTAAATTTGGTATTGGAGGAGGGTGTGTGGGTCTGCATCTAGAGATGCAAGGGTGCGCCTCATGCAATTTAAGTTTTTACATATTCTGTTGGACCCCCTCTAGATTGTATAGACTTGTTCTTAAAGACACACCCACCTGCTGGTGATGCCAATCAGAAGACGGGGACACAACCCATGTTTTTTGGTGGTTTGTTAAGATCCAAGAATTTTGGTTGAGGTTTCAGAGCTTTGTGTATTGGACACTCAATTTTTATTTTGCCCTAGATTCTGTATCTTGTATCTTGGGGCGGGCATTATCATTCTCAGGGATGGAATTCGGCTGGAACATCATTTCAGGAGTGCAGAGATGGGCAGGGTGGTGGCATTTCTGGAGATGATATGTAGAAGGCTGGGAAAATGGGATTTGTTTAACAGGAAGTGGGGGAGATATTTGGCCTTTTTGGAGGGTTCTCGGGGAGGGAGAGTGGAGATGGATTTGTAGTTTTAAACGTGTAGCCTATGTGCCTTTTTTGTTTCTTTTTTTATAAGTATACTTTTTTATTATTTATTTATTTATTTTTAATTATGACCACTGTGAATGTAGGAGCTGCTTCTAATTCTTGGAGAATGTTTTTGCCACATCTCGCAGCGCAGGTCACAAACCTGGTGGCGCAGTCATACAGTGACCTCACGTGAAATGGGTAGTTTCTCGTGTTGAATGCAGCCGTGCGTGAACATTTATATGTGCTTCTTGATGCAATATGAATTTAAACCCAGATGTTAATGTTTAACGTGAGTGTTAACAGACGGGACAAAATCTACGCCGAAAATATATCCAATCTGTGCGATGTGTTAATGCAGCTTAATAGATGTGCTGCAGGTGTTATAAGTGAATATTAATCAAACAACAACAATGACAAGAAAAAGAGAAAAGGACTCACCATCCTTAGATGGATGACTTCAGAAGCTTGAAGCCCAATACATTTCAATAACAGGTCTGCTTTTCAGTCAAACTCTGACTGTATGGAATCTTTATTAATGTGTATATAATAATCAAACAGTACATTTTCATGTGTTAAATGACTAATTGCTGCCGTTCCTAAAAAAACAAAGCACTGTTGACACTTTGTCTATTTTATTACTGGATATTACTTAAATAATTATTTTAAAAACTAGCATTGTTCAGGATAAGTACTTCACGGCAACGTTATTTTAATTTGTTAATATTTATATCAATATTAAACTTTTTAAATATAGGAGTGTAGTAATTAAGTAATGTTTTTGAATCGTCTGAATTATATTTTTTTGTTATATTAATGACTTTCTTTTTTTTTTTTTTTTTTTTTTAACCTATCTTTTTTTTTCAGCACATGTGATTTTTAATTCCATTTTAAACTTTTTGAATCAATTGATATTCCTAAATACAATTTGATAATTTACTAACAGAATGAAATGATAACTAAAGTGAGTCACTGGACAGTTAGTTTGCATGAGGGCCGAGGTTAATTTTGATATTAACGATTTTTCCAAATTATGATATACTGTTAAAAATGACAATTTCTGTAGTTTTATCAAACATGATGGAATATTTTACTTTTGAGACAAACTAATACCACAAAACATCATACAATCCAATGCTAATCCATTTTAATTAGAGACATGAAACCAAAACAATATCGGCTCAAACTAAAGGAGTGAAATTATTACAAAAAATCCACATATGTTCAATTGATAGTGAAAATGAATTCTTTTTTTTCTTTTTTTTTTTTTTATCTCCATCTTAAAATGGTTCAAGTTTAAGATTGTATCCAATATATTAAGACACACATGATGGGGAATTAAAATGTACTAGGAATGACCCAATTAATGAAATATAATCATGTCCTTGCTGTTGTCAGTAAAATGACATTTCATTCTTAAAGTGTTGTGTTTGTGCATGTCTATCGCTATGCAGGCCTGGCTGACTGAAATCTATGAGTATGCACAGAAGGATGTGGTCATCATGTTGCTTGGCAACAAGGTAAGTGGGACTTCCTGAAAGGAGTATACAGAAAGAGATAAGCAGCAGCCCCCTTGAAAGGTACAATGTACTAATGCATGTGCAGATGCGCGCACACAGCTTTTTATTTAATCTCCTTTTTTTTACTTTTCTAGCTTTTGTGTCTGTTTGGCTTTTTAGGCAAACAATTCAATTTAGGCACATGGATTTTAAGCAGATGGTCGCCCCTTTTGTTTTGATGTACAGTTAGAGGATGTTTTTTTTACTAGGGGTTTTGCACTGGATTAGTGCCTCCTAAAGCAAAAAAAAAAAACAAATTTAATTAAGAAATATTTGGATTTCAATACAGTTGAGCTCTTCCGACACATTTGTGGCATAACGTCAGTTAACCACTGAAAATAATGTGATAACTTTGCATACCAACTGTATTTGTTAAAGTTATATTTAATACTAGATCTTCGTTGTCATGATGATGTAACATTGGTAAACCTGTAACCTGGTAAATGCCGTAATGCTGGTAATTCCCTGATTTATCACAGTAATACCAAGTTCACATTGATGTTATATTGATGTCGTAATTCTTCTTTGGACACGGTGTGTATTTGAATGTTTATGGACCACAAGTCGTTATGTATGTGATTACAGTTGATGTATCATGTGTAATTGTTTCCTACAGTCAGATATGGCAGCTGAGAGGGTCATCACACTTGAGGAGGGGCAGAAGCTGGCTAAGGTATGATTGTGGCTAACACCCTGTATACAGGGAATGCTAGTGGTGCGTTGTGAGTGAAGTTCCAAAAGTAAAACACTTCTATTTAAGCAATGAATATGTTTACACTGGAAGTGTCCACTGCCCAATGTATTCCCATCAGTTTTATTTGTTCTATATTTTAATAACTGACTGTTACAACAAAGCCAGTTCCTGATGTTTTAGGTCTCTGGTCTACTCATTTTAATCATCATTGTATCTTGCCATATACTGTATATAGACAGTGTTTGCAATAATATCAATGTAATAACTAGTAAATAATCAATTATTTTATACCAATGGATTTCCATTGAAAAAGATTAAGTTACTTAGCTCAAGAAAAGTCCGAATTCACTGTGAGATCAGTGTGGGTTGGCCTAAATTCTGTGTTGGGTATGTTACTCTAAAAAAAGTAATTAATTACTAACTTCTAATTACATCTTCTACAGTTTAATTAGATTACTGTAGTAATTACTCTGTCTGGAAAGTAATTGCATTTCTTATTACTAATTACTTTCTATAACCTCGACCAGATGAAAAATACAATGATAGACATGAAATTGTTCTTTTAATTCTTTCAAATTAATTATTCATGTACTGGCCAAAGAATTTAAGGGTGCAACGTTAAATTAGAAAACATACATTTGAACATAAGACATTACATTTTTATTTTAAATGTACTATTGTTTATATAGAATTGTTCTATAGTCTATACAGTATTTAACACAATTACATCAGAAGTAACTTGCTGAACAGTTAACCGCAATCCCTTACTTTGCTTTTTCAATGAATAAGTAATTGAATTATAGTAATTACTTAGTAATGCATTATATTCAACACTGCCCAATGTTCAAAGTTATTGACCATTCTAAGATGATGTGCCGCTTCAACACTGAAGTCATTGTGAGTGTCATCGGTCACATCTGGTGTAAGGCTCAAATCTGCTGAACACAGCTGTGCTCTCATGTACCAGTGTTTTATGCCAATACACATGTTCAGTAAATACATAAAAAGGGATAGTTCACCCAAAAATGAAATTCTCATCTTTAACCACCCTCATGCCATCCCAGATGTGTATGACTTTCATTTTTCTGCAGAACACAAATAATAGTAAAAAGAAAAGAAAAAGGACTTTAAATATTAATCTGTTTCTCACCCACACCTATCTTGTCACTTCTAAAGACATGGATTAAACCACTAGAGTCTTATGGATGACTTTTGTGCTGCCTTTATGTGCTTTTTGGTGCTTCAAAGATCTGGTCACCATTCACTTGCATAGTATGAACCTACAGAGCTGAAATATTCCTCTAAAAATCTTCATTTGTGTTCTGCAGTAGAAAGAAAGTCAAACACATCTGGGATGGCATGAGGAGTAAATGATGAGAGAATTTTCATTTTTGGGTGAACTCTCCCTTTAAAAGATTTTATAAAAACAAAGTATTTTTTAATCAACTGCAGTGCTCTTGCTTGTTTTCTTGAATTAAGGAATATGGAGTTCCTTTCATGGAGACAAGTGCGAAGACTGGTGTCAATGTGGAACTTGCTTTTCTTGCCATAGCAAGGTTGGAGAATTGTCTGTCTGTCTGTCTGTCTGTCTGTCTGTGAAATTGGAAGATAATTGGACAACTCATTTGAACACCCTGATTATTATCCAGAATCAGGGGTGTAGGAACAATCTAAAAACAGGGAGAGCCTCTCTTCACAATAATACACATTTTTGAGAATGTGATCTAAAAACAAAGACCATATATTTATTATAGAACTTAAGAACTCAAATGTAGCAACCATGTATGAATTAAAATGTTCATATTAAACTGAATAATTATCATATAATTTAAAGACTTCTGTCAAACAGTTGAAACATCGGTCCATTCAGTCAGAACCAAAGCATGAAAAATATTCCTTAATGCCATTGTCAAATATGGTCTTACCTGAACAATTTCAGAAGCTTGTCACCTCTGTCTACACTGTTGACCTGGTCACTGATGTTTTTTTACTCAAGTAGATATGCCACAAGCGTCAGCACTACCATTAATCTAAATTCAATATAAAAGCAAAACAAAAACATTGAAAGATCAAAGAACAATATGTAGTTTAGAAGTAAACAATGACATAAGACTTTTGTTGTCAAACACATGACCTTAATGAAAGAAATCCTGAATGTCTGTCACCTTCATTGTTTCAGTGAAAAAGACTAATAATAAAGAAGTAACTCACAAAGTTACCAAAATGTCAAATGTTTTCTGTTTAACTGCATGAACTTACAATAGTCAAAGATGACTTCTCTGTTTGCTCACGTCTTGTCTCAGGTAGATTTCCCTGCAGGTTGTTGGGCTCATTAATATTAATCACGTTGTCCGAGTTCACCCGAACTGATTTGCAGAATCAAAGAGGGGACTGTGAAGTGAGTGCTAACCAATGGGATTAGCACTTGAGTTAGCTCCGCCCACTGCCGAAGATACCAGCTGGCAGAGGCTTCTGCTGGGTCTTAAAGGTTTTGGTTTAGGCGAACGGCTGCACTTTCCCCTTGCTATATAATTAAGCAAAATAAACATATTAAAATGTAATTATTATTTCTCAGAAAGTGGCACATTTCGTTATTTCTAAAAGTGAGGGGGGACATGTCCCTTCAGTCCTAATGGTTGCTACACCCCTGCCCAAAACGATCTAGCAATGCCCTTGAAACAGTTTAACAATGCAAATACATCTATAACTTTGAAATGGCAAATCATCAAACTATGGGAGGCCTTCAGAGGTTTTCAAGTTCTTTCTAACTTTCAAGCAAAGCCAACATTTAAGAGTATGTCTGGACGAACGTTACTTTTCTGATTAGTGCATTGAAATGTATCATAAATGTACATGATGTGTTTTATTCTGACATAGAGAACTGAAGCACAGAAGTGCTCAGCAGCCACACGAGCCTAAGTTCAAGATCCACGAATACATCGAGTCACAGAAGCAGAAGTCCAGCTGCTGCGGCATCCTCAAGTGACCCCATTCCACATGTTCATCAACACGAAAGATATTTGTGCACTAACGTGTGTGTATGTGTGTATGAAATGTGCATTGTTCTGATGTGTCTATTCGCTTCATAGTCAGGAATATACAGCCAAATACTGTGGGATTTAATGAGGTACATCACAGTAATGAGTTTATGGAGGTGATGTCTGTTTTAATTCAGGTGTATACAGTATTCAGGTGTGTCCCAATATTCCAGGTAGGCTACCTTTTGATTGTGTAATGTGATTCCCAGACTTTCTCTAATGATTATAATCTCTATCCACACACAGTGTAAACGTTACTCTTATTAAATGCATTATATGCTTTGCAACTGGGCATTGCCGTGGTTTTTGGATCAATTTTTTAAACTACATTTGAGTGTCAAAATAAAAGCATACAGTGACCTCAAAGTATTGGATGTCTTTGCATAGCAAAATATCAAACCAAGTGACATTTATTAAATGGAGCACAAGCACACTTTTCAAGCAAAACATTTGCAATCCACATTTTAGGTTTTCAATTATTAAAAAATATTTATTGTTCAAAATGAAGACAAAAAAGGTAAACCGTTATTTAAAACTCTGTGGAATATGTTCCTGGTTAATGTGAACTACACCCCTATTAGACGGGACGTCCCTCTTACTAAAAATCATCTTAGATCTTTGCGGCTTATAAAAGTGAAGTTAGTGCTGAGAAAAGCTAGCATTATTTGTTTGTGGATGTGTATTGAAGTGTCAAAAGTCTCTAAATACTTTTTTGTGGCCACTCCGTATATATGGACTATAAAAGAATCATGAGTCAGGCCTGATCATAACTCTGTGTTGGCTTTTGCCTTGCACATGCGCATGTCACCCTCTCATACCGGTCACATTCATTGTAGATTGTCTAGAATAGATATTGATATGAAACTGCTAATGAAATGAATTGTAAACCATTTATAATTCCTCTCATGTGAACAGTTTTCACAGTGATCACAAAGTGCCACGAGAAAGTCATTGTATCAGCATATATACTGTATATTGTTGCGTCTACACTTGTTTTGTAAGACAGGGATTTTTGGTTTCAATGTTTCTTTTTCCATTGTTTTGTATGTTTGATATTTAAAGCCACAGGGTGGCAGTATTACACACTGAGAATTGCAAATAAACAATGAGCTTAATTTTCTTGTTTGCCTTTGTGATTTGTGTCCTGTATTTTTAAACGAAGTTTGTTACTTTTAATGGATATCAGGTTATTAGTCTAAGTTTCGGACAAGAGAAGATATACATTAAGATGAATGAGTTGCGTGTGTTGTGCTGTTCCTTGCAAATTGATTTGCATAAAAGCATCTGCCAGATTAATACATGTAAATGTCATTTGAGCTTTGTCAGACATTGTCTTGTATGCTGCTATTGCTTATGTTTGTTTTGTGACCTCATGATACCTGTGGCCTTGGAGAGGACATGTTTGTTGAAAAATTGACTGAAGGCAAAGAGTTATGAGCAAGAAAAAGGCTTTTCTCCAGTTTGAATCCAATGTCCCACCACCTACATACAGTAACTGCACAATATAAAGTATCGCCACCTTATTTATACACATTCTCAACAACATTTTTAAACTAACATTTCAAAGGACATGTCACGAAAAGTTATTTCTATAAATCTGACCCATGTTGTCATCACTCACATGAAAAGTATATCATTTATGAGTTGTTTTTTTCGTATGTTCTTGCACGATGTTTTTCGCATAAACTCGTACGACTTCATCACTTGCAAATTACCGGATGTCTAATGCGGAAGTAAGCGCGAGTTTCGCGCACGAGGCGTTAAAGACATGCTTATTAATATTATGTCCATACCCAAACCCCTTATCTAAACTTTTCAATCAAGTGTGTGTGTGTGTGTGTGTGTGTGTGTGTGTGTGTGTGTGTGTGTGTGTGTGTGTGTGTGTGTGTGTGAGCGTGTATTTATCACTTTGTGGGGACCAAAGTCTCCATAAGAATATTAAAACCCGATTTTTTTGACGTTGTGGGGAAAATTTGTAGGTCCCCATGAGGAAAGCAGCTCATAAATCATAATTATGTTTTTTGAAAATGTAAAAATGCAGAAATTTTTCTGTGAGGGTTAGGTTGAGGGGATAGAATATAAGTTTGTACAGTAATAAAAACCATTATGACTATGGAAATCCCCAAAACGTGTGTGTGTGTGTGTGTGTGTGTGAGTGTGTATTTATCACTTTGTGGGGACCAAATGTCCCCATAAGGATAGTAAAACCCAAAATTTTTGACCTTGTGGGGACATTTTGTCGGTCCCCATGAGGAAAACAGCTTATAAATCATACTAAATTATTTGTTTTTTGAAAATGTAAAAATGCAGAAAGTTTTCTGTGAGGGTTAGGTTTAGGGGTAGGGTTAGGTTTAGGGGATAGAATATAAAGTTTGTACAGTATAAAAACCATTATGTCTATGGAAAGTCCCCATAAAACATGGAAACACAACATGTGTGTGTGTGTGTGTGTGTGTAATTTGGAAAATTATAAATAAAAGAATTAGGAGAAATGACTACAGAACTTAGTGTGTACAGTAAAAAAAAAAATACTTTCCCCATCATCAAATTTATTCAGCTCCTCGAATGTTCATATTACTCAAACAATTCATGATTCATCAATAAAGAATTTCTTGTAAGCTTTACTTGTTCTATTTGTGTTGGGATACCCTGAATATTTAGTTTGTTCTACTGAAACTGGGCAGAGGATTTCTAGCTCCCTGCAAGCGTTTAATGGGACTAGACAGTGAAAATGAAATATTTATGTTATTTTGGCATATTAAATGTTGCTGGGTTTTCTTGATTCAGTTAGGTTTCCTCTGCTTGAAGTATCCAAGTTGATATTACATTGTAATTTTAATTTAAGAAAACTAATTTCAAACTTGTGGAACCCACGATTAAATATGTACAGTACATATATTTATTTACATTGTTATTAAGATACAATCACATTGGGAACCTGCAGTTGAGTAACACTAATTTGAGAAGATTAGAATATAATTGTTTAGAAATATGAATATTTCGTTGTTATATAGCACAGATTATATAACAGATCAATATTTAAGACCTTTTTACTGTAAATCTCCATTTTCACACTCTTCTCCTTTTTTTTTTTTTTTTTTTTTTTTTGCAATACCTATTCTTTGTGAACATCACTACCTGGTCAGGGAGGAGAATTTATAGTAAAAAAGGACTTCAATATTGATCTGTTCCTCATCCACACCTATCATATCACTTCTGAAGTAATAGATTATTGGTCACTTTTATGATGCCTTTATGTACTTTTTGGAGCTTTAAAGTTCTGGTCACCATTCACTTGCATTGTTTGGACCTACAGAGCTAAAAATATTCTTTAAATCTTCATTTATGTTCTGCAGAAGAAAGAAAGTCACACACATCTGGGATGGCATGAGGAGTAAATGATGAGAGAATTTTCATTTTTGGGTGAACTATCCCTTTAATACCTTTTACTTGATGGTAATACTGCTTGACATGTTTATAGTCATTAAACAATATTTTAAATGAAATGCATGATTTTGAAAAAGGTTTGAAACATGGACACAAATATTGCATTTCTATGCACTTAACAGATATGTAGACTAGAGTTTTAAAAGATTTCTTATTTTATATCATGTCGGACATCCGCATTTCCACATTGCTTTTAAATGGCATGAAAACATTTGGACAATTTGGAGAGATGTCATGTGTTGGTCTGAAGTGTGGAGATGACATCACAGTAAATAGCAGATTTTGTAGTGCACTTGGAAAATGTCTCAGATTACCCAAATTCACCCTACTTTCACTATGAGTGCAGGGGGTTGATACAGGTCGTAGATGAGCAGCAGGAGGAGGTGCTTTAGAGAAGTCATTCCTCCATGGGCTGGATATGATGTTGATGTGCTGCTCTGACCAAACAAACACTCGAACTCTAGAACTTTCATCAACAAATCACTTCATTTACTGAAACTGAGCGGGTTTAATATGTGTCATTCGTGATCATCTGAGCGCTGGACTCTCCATTGAAATCACATTCAATCAACAGGTGAAACTCAAGATGCCCAGCCAGACTCTGCGCCCCAGACTGTGCGTCCTGGAGAAGGACGAGAACGGATACGGCTTCCATCTGCACGGAGAGAAAGGCAAAATCGGCCAGTTCATCCGCCTGGTGGAGCCTGGTTCGCCCGCCGAGCTGTCCGGTCTGCGCGCGGGCGACCGGCTCGTGTTCGTGAACGGAGAGCGCGTGGAGAACGAGAGCCATCAGCAGGTCGTGTTGCGGATACGCGCGACCGCCGGTAATCTGGAGCTCATAGTGGTGGATGTAGAGACCGACCAGCTGCTGAAGAAACACGAGCTGATGTGCGTGAAGGAGTTCGTCACAGTGGGGATTCCGGTGCCGGAGTGCAATGAGCCCGAGTTCAGCGGGGATCTGATGGGGAACGACACACCGAGAGAGTCTCCGTCTCCATCGCCGCCGGTGCCGGTGCCCAAGAGGAACGGAGATATCATTCCCGTGCACATTCCTGCGGTGGAGGAACTCCGATCATCCGTGAGCTCGGACATGGTGAGACGCACGCACGCACGCACACACACACACACACACACACACACACACACACACACACACACACACACACACACACACACAGTTTGATTACATATATGATGCAGGTTCAAGTGTTGCACATTATATCAATCATGAGGAGGTTACCCCATGTGACTCTAACCACCTAGCAACCGGGCCAATTTGGTTGCTCTGTTACCCGGCTAGAGTCACTCAGCACGCCCTGGGATTCAAACATTATATTTTCTAAAATAATATTGTCACTGATTACATCTAAATATTATTTTCAAAAATACATATTTAATGGAAGTGCATGCTCATCCAGTTAATAATATCATACTTAAAACCCTACTGAAATGTAATGATGAAATCCAGTGGCGATTCTGGCTTACTTGGAGTCCTAGGCGAGATCCGACATCCCATCCCCATTTTATTACTTTTTTTCATTAACTTTTTATTACAAAACTAGGCTTTTACACACAAAATAAATAAAATGTATATTTCGCCCAAAAATTTAAATTCTCATAATTTACTCACCCTCATGATACCCCAGATGTGTACGAATATGTTAATTTTGCTGAACACAAGCAAAGATTTTTAGAAGAATATGTCAGCTCTGTAGGTCCATACAATGCAAGTCAATGGTGACAAGAACTTTGAAGCTCCAAAAAGCACATAAATACATCATAAAAGTAATCCATAAGTCTCCAGTGGTTTAATCCATGTCTTCAGAAGCGACATGATAGGTGTGAGTGAGAAACAGATCAATATTTAAGTCCTTTTTTACACTTTCATACATCTGAAATTCACGTGAGGACTGTTTTGTTTCACTTTCATGTCTGAAGATTTAGAGTAAAAAGGGACTAAAATATTGATCTCACCCATGAATGTGAATATTTCTCATATCACTTCTGAAGACATGGATTAAACCACTGGAGTCTTATGAATTAACAATAGGGTTGTTCGCTCATTCAGACAATTGCATTATAAATCATTAATATGTGGTTATAACAACATGCGTAAAATGGGTGACTTTCATGCAATACCTGCCAAATAGCGGACCATATTACCTCACTTGTAAACTGTTATAAATGCTTAATAACAGTTTAAAGCATTAGTAACCTATGGAAATGTGTCTTTGTGTAAAGTGGACATTTCAAGACTCAAACCTGTAAATACGGTTGTCAATCCCAAACACTGACTGTGTGAACATAGCTAAATTTTCTCTTGCACCAGACGGACATCAGATTCCTCCCGACTAATATCCTCCCGCACCCCACACAGGGGCGGAGCTAGGGGGTGGCCAGGGGTGGCCACGGCCACCATGGAAATAATCGCGGCCACCCCACTGGCCACCCCGATCGTAATTACGATCTATTATAAAAAAGAAAGACTAAACAGAGCTCAAAGCTCCATGGATATGTTACAATGTCCCAACTAGCTGGCCGTTCTGAAAGTACTAAAGACACTTTTCGGACCAGTATATTCTACCCCGTGCTTGACAAGATGCTGAGTGAGTTAAACAGACGATTCTCAAAACCAAACTGTGAAATTATGATGGGAATCCAAGCTCTGAACCCAACTAGTGCAACATTTTGCCATGAGAAAGAACTTTTTCCATTTGCCTCTATCTACTCATGCAACATAGATGACCTAAGACATGAACTTCACCAAATGAAAAGAATTCTGGAGAGGAAAGTGCAAGCTGGCATACAGAAGCCCACTAGTGTTGTAGATTTGACTGTGCTCATTGAGCCATTTAAAGAGGTATTCCACGAGCTCTTTAGATTGTGCAAAATTGCAGTTGCCATTCCTGTGAGTACAGCTGCATGTGAACGCAGCTTCTCTACTCTCAAACTGTAAAGAGTTACCTGCGCTCAACCATGCATGATGACAGACTGAGCAATCTAGGTGTCTTAAGTGTGGAGTCCACAAGAGCCAAGTCTCTGAACCTTGATAAATTTGTGAATTTCTTTGCTTTAAACCACCATAACCGAATCCAACTAATGTAGGTTGTTTGTACTAGTGTCATGTAATTTGGAAACAGCTTGTAAGTTTGCTGAGTTTTCATAGTTTGCACTTACATAATTGACATGTACATAATCTTTTTATTATAGATATTGATTGCTATTTGTTAAATAGGTTTGGTCAGCCTTTTGGCTGTTGTAATTGTGCTAAATAAAAAATAAATAAATAAAGTGATCTTGAACATGATTTTCTGGTCCTGTTTAAACAGTTTTTTTTTTTTTCAGCATTGGGAAATATGTATTCTGTTTTCAAAGTGAATTTCCTAAGTTTTATTTGATTAAATAACTTGAGGGTGAGTAAAATTATGACACACAATTATTTGGTGAACTTTAATAAAAATGTCATTGTAGGCTAGCTATTGTACATTATACATCATTGTGATTTTGGGCACCTACAATACTTTAAAAATTATTTTAATGTTGGATGAGTGCCATGTTTGTTTGCAAAATTCTGTTTTTTGTGCCACCCCAGAGTAAATGCTGGCCCCTGCCCGGCCACCCCTATGAAAAATTCCTGGCTCCGCCACTGACCCCACATTACATTCGCTTACATGGTTTCCTTTCAGTTCTCACAGATTCAACTAGTAATTGCATTTTAGAGCTCCTTGTGTGCATCCAAGCGATTTCCATGTGTATGCCCTCTTTACATAGGACATAGGATGCATAGACGTGTATTGTGCCATGATACACGGCTACGTCTGATTTCTTTATGTTTGTATTGCTTTGATTTTATTCATCCATATGTGCAGTTGCAACGTTGATTGAAAATTGCATTCCTCAAGTTTTCATTGTTGCCAAAAGAACAGTTATTTCAGCAGGGGCTATAACAGCTGTGAAATGCACACCTACACATTGTAGTGCACTTGGAAGCTCATATATACTCAGTGCTGCAGTCATTTAACTGTGTGGGTGGTGTTGTGTTGTGGAGCACATCTTTCTCACAGATGAAGACAAACAACTGCATTCATCCCCAATCCTCCTCACTAAATACCTTTGACATACAATTTCACACCTCAAGCACATACACAGAGTTCCAGCTCTGCTTCGGAACACTGGGTCTCTTTCACTATTATTTGCACAGAAAAGGTTCTCACACAAAATTTAAGTGACATACAAGAGGTGTGTACGGACATAAACCTGTTCTTACCCTCCTTCATACGTCGATGAATCTGGAAAAGTGACAGTTACTATCAAACATACTTCCCAAGCAAACCATTTCACAAAAGTACGTTTGGTAACACTTTACATGAATGTTTCCTTTATCAGTGGTTCATGAAGGCATGCATAAATGACTAATAAGTCATTTACAAATGCATTATAAATCATTAATATGTGGTTATAACAACATGCATAAAATGGGTTACTTTCATGCAATACCTGCCAAATAGTGAACCATATTACCTCACTAGTTATAAATGCTTAATAACAGTTATAAAACATTAGTAACCTATAGAAATGTATCATTGTGTAAAGTGAACACCTATGAAGCAGTTAATAATAAGTTGCTAACATTATACATTTGTGTAGATAAAGTTCAGTATGGTTTAATGTTCATCAGGTTTTATTATATGACTATGCTCTGAATGTTTCATTAGCATAAAATGAATAAGTGTATTTATTAAGCATTTTATACCAGTTAAAATGCTCACTATTGCATGAAAGTTGCCCTATTTATGCATGTTGTTATAGATGCATATAAATCATTTATAATGTATTTGTAAATAACTTATCAGTCATAAATGAACCCCTTTATAAACCTTTAGGGAACATTAATGTGAAGTATTACCAGACATTTCTGAGGTTTTAAATGATAAAACAGTAAGTATATTGGTCAAAATGTATTGTGACAGTTCCTGGTTGTCAAATGTTAGTTGAACACGTCCCTAGTTAATGTGCTGAACTACACCTGTGTAGGTTTGCACATGTGGATGTACGGTTGCTCAATAAGTTGATCAATCTTGCATTTGATGGAATTTGAAGGACTGTGTTTTACTCTCTGTACAGATGAAGTCCAGCTGTTCGGAGTCTGTTGTGTCTCTCTGTTTGTTGTCCGGTTGGTTGTAACTGTCTTGGTGTGTGTACTGCAGCCGTGATAATGATTTGCACATTACTCAAGCAGGAACAAGGCCAGACTCCTGAACAGCTGGACTCCCTATGGTGTCCCAAACCCCCTTTCATTCCCATGTCATCAGCACAACCAAATTACCCACAATGCCCTTTTGGCATTGTGGTCTCAGTGTGCAGATCTGTTCGGCACCCCACCTTTAAACCACCTAACCTTAGTGCAACATCTAGCAACCACAGAGCACATGTACACGCATATGTAACTATATTAAACATACAAATAAAGAATATGTCCTCATCTCAACCCTTGAAAACCTGCTGATAGCTGATACATTACCCATCATGTGGGTACAGGAGTAAAGGAGTATAGCCTACTAATACGAGATAAAAGCTTGTGAATGAAAATAATAGAGATAACCTGTAAATGCGGGTTGTGTTGTAATGTTTTCAAGATACATGGCTGTTCCCATAGATTTCCCTATAAAAGCCTGTTGCTGTCCTGTACTGCTCCGAGGAGTTAAAGTGAAGTTAAAGTGAAATCTGTGAAGATAGCAGGGCTGTTTTTCAAACGTGCACAGATGACTGGTCTTGCATAAGCCTTCTCTCTAGGGCAATTACTGGCGTGGAAGTGCTTTTGTGTTGAGTTCTATTGACTGTGACTCTCCAGCTCAACTGCTGCTGCTTGCGTAACTCCTCTGTTAGGAAGAGTCAGGGTACGTCAACCCGTGGCTGGTACGTTAATACCCATATCTCAGCCAAGCTCCCTGATTTACCTATTCACATTAAAAAGTTCCTGTAAGAGCAGGTTGACATTAACAGAACTTGGAGTCTTGCTATTTCCTGTAAAAAACAAACAAACTGTATTTTGGAGGTAGGGCTGGCCGATATGGCTCAAAAAGCTCATATAGATCAAAATCGTATATTTGGGTCAATGACATGGTGCTCATGTTTTATTCGGATCTAATAAGTTATTCAAAAATACAAATGCATTTGACACTATGCAGTTACTTGAATACACCTTTACTATGGTGAACATATTTTACATTTTTCAAAGAGTTCAAAGACATTTGTATATTTTTTCTGGGGCTTAAATTCAGAGTGGTGTAACCGTACAGAGACTAGTTATCGACCGATATGGGTTTTTGATGGCGGATATCTTGAGAGCAGGGAGGCTGATTCATATCACTCAACTCACTCCAATGCGCTCTTAAGTCCTCATGGTGGCGTAGTGACTCGCCTCAATCCGGGTGGCGGAGGACGAATCTCAGTTACCTCCGTGTCTGGAATTAAATGATGCTAATCATGCAGTGTGTTTCTCAAATCACTTATTTTGGTTTAAATATAATGACACTCATGAAGATAAGGACAGCTTAGTGGGTGCAGATCATGTGATGAGGTTGTTTTTGTGTGAAAGTGGAGCTTCAAAGAGGCTGCAGTCTGTCTGTGAGAATCTGTTCTTGGAGCCGCTGGCAGCGCAGAGACTCCAGAAAGCTGTTTCCTCTCATTGTTTTCCATGGATGTGCAGATATCTCACTTCCCCTGTCTGTAAGCACTGATCTAGGAGAAGTTCTCCCACCATCAGCCCATCAACCACAACATGCACATCTGACCCTGGACCCATCCTTGTTGATTATATAGAAGTTTAGGATCTTAGCAAAGGAAATACCTTTGGTCTTGTGGCTGCATCCACATCACTTGTATTCCTCAGTTTTGTTTTTTAATTATGCAGAAGCAGTTAGTTGTGCAGTTAGTTGTGGTGTGGTTAACCGAGATTTTATATTCAAGTGAGAACTCCCTCTGAAGTTTGTATAGGGCAAAATCTCCCATCCTCTGATTGTTGGTTCAGATGTATTTGAGTGCACTTTTACTCTAGATATTTTCATGTGGAACTGAGTCTGTTTAATGTCAGAGTTTGCTTTGTTAATTGTGTGAAAGCAGCTTTACGAACTCGGGTGCGCATTAGTGAACCACATCTTAGTTTACTTGAAAAGGTGGTCTGGAGTACAATTCAGATAAACTCTGGTATGGTTTGCAATTCACAAAAGTGAAATGCTATTGATGATGTCAAATTTCCATGTGTCATGTATAATGCATTTCACATTGCTGCTTGTTTCCAAATAAATTGCTTTTAGAGAGCAGCTTGTATTCTTTGCATCTCTCATATTATGCATCCAAAAGTGCCAATCTGCGTGTGTAAATCTTACTGGAAATTCCAAAGGGCCAAATACTGCAATAAAACAATGCCACTAGGTGGTACCCACATTAATGATGCATTTGTACTGCAGTTTAGACCTAAGCATACAACACAATAAAAGATCTATGGGGCAGGGGTGTAGAATTAATCTCTGAGTCGGACCAAGCAATCAAGCCTAAGTCACATCAGCAAACCAATGGGGTACTTCAGGGTTCAGTATTAGGCCCTCTCTTGTTCTCGATATAGACAACATCAATGGGACCAACAAGTGACTATTTTACCTCTGTTGTAGCATTGTGCTGTGCCATGTAGTGTTGTCTTATTCATGTGTAAACCGCTACAAGATATTATATAAATATGCAAATGCAGCACAGAATAACAGAAATGAAAATGTACAGCATTTCAGGAAATGCGGAACACTACTGTCAAATACCTTTTCAATTGCCTTTTCGGTGTCAAAATAAAAGCCACAGGTGGAGGTGAAGTAAACGGGACAGAAATATATTACTTTTGTATAACTCAAATCTAATAAGAACAATAATGATAATTCAGCATCATATTATAATAATAAACCTGATGTGTCCCAAAAGTTTAATTTAGTATTATGCAATGTTCAACATGGGGTTTCAAAAATAAGTCAGTGATGTAGCTTTGCACACCTTGTTCATTCACAATAAATATATTAGTACTTTTTATTAAGCTACAATGTATCATTGTATTTGGAACATAAATGTAAATGTGCATATCAATGAAAATTATTGAATTTATTTAATGAGAAACTAATTAATGTCTTTTAATTTAATGTCTTTCAAATATTGAATCGACTTGACTGCAATGGCTGTTTGGATGAAATGTTCCTCTGATTAAAAAAAAATTAGAATATCATGACATTCTTTTTTTTGCATTATGGTAAAGAGAATTGGGGGTGTAAAATGTGCACAACTGTCATGAAAATAAGGTCACAATGTAGACAATCTTATATCAATCTTAAATAAAAAGCACTTCAAAATCCTAGCAATATGTATGATGTTGGTTAAGTTTACTTTGCTAACAAAATAATGTCAAAAATAATATCAAATATAGCATTAATGGGGCAGTATTGGGTTTTGGGTTTTCTGAATAGCAGCTACCACACTGCTACAGTCCATTTCCTTTTTCCGGACTCTGCAAGGTTCACAAACTCCTGACAATAAGAAAAATCCTTTCCTTCGACAAAGCCTGACCGGAAATGACAAACTCTATCAACCTAAAATAGACTAGCATCTCCACCTTGAGCAGTGACACCCCTAATAACATGGCAACACCTAAAGAGCTCGTGTTGAGCAAAGCTGAAACTGTAAAATGTATTTTTACAGTATTTATTGGTAAAAGGGATATGCAAATACATAAAGATTGATTACGTTTATATCTGTATGTTTTAATCTAACATTACTGAAAATATGCACTGTCAACCTTATACTAAGTAAACACCCCCCCCCTCTTTTTGACAATCAGTGTTTGATAAGTTATCTCAATAACTTAATCCACATAAATTACTAATTCATTATTTGAAATTGTAATCAGATTGCAGTACACATATTACTAATTATTTGAATTTAAATTACTTCCATAAAAATTTTCATATTAAAGTTTTGTTTTTTCCGCTCAACAAATTAAAGATCATTTCTAGATTTGCTCATTGTTCATTGCTGCACTCAAGTGATACACTTAGTTAGCACCACACGTTTCTCCCTTACACTGACTCAAAATATGAACAAAATCCTTGTTTTTAATGTATTTTACATAAAGAGTATTATTTTAAAAATGTGTGCAATACAAGTAATGTACTTAAAAGTAATCAACTTCATTTAAAGTTGCTAACTGTAATCGGATTACTCAAATTTAAAATCACACTACTTTTTATTAATGAATTAGATTACAGTAACTAATTACTTTGTAATCAGATTATACCCAACACTGATGACAATAAAAATGCTATTTTTTAATTTAGCTAACAACATGTTGTCTTTTTATGTCACGCTTACAATTGTTCTCGTGGTGTATACAGTAAATGTGTGTATACAGATGAAAATATACTGTATAGCTGCCTCTATATTTCAGAAGGAGGTCCCTCACATCATCATATTTGGGGGTCCTTGGCATCAAAAAGGTTAAAACACCTGATCTGCTCAATAGCTCTTTCAGATCTGATTCCATTCTGGGAGAGTGCAGACATACACCACCTGCTACTAGAGCAAGAGCAAGTTCTTTATTGACTTATGAACACATGCTGTTTGGTTTTGCTTTACGTCATCTGTGGTCATTCAGTCTAGAGCTGTTCAGTGTAGTCAGGATGAGGCTGGGCATGTTTGACAGTGAGGTTGATCATTTGCAGGACATTTGGTCTGAAATAGGTGAACTTTGGACCCGGCAGATGGTTAAACCCATTATAGATCTCCAATATAAAATTATAGGCAAGCAGAATGAGTCTCTGTATAAATGAAAGAATGATTTTAGGAATTTGCACAGACATTTACAAAGAAATTCATGAATCAGACCCTGTATGTTTATTTGGCATGTTAGATGGGAAGAACTGTGGTCCATGTGTCAATGTCTGGATTACTGTTGTTAACTCTGGACATGGCCAGACAAGTAAATGTGCGGAGCTGGAGGTACAGAATATTGACTGTGATGGCAGATTACATTATGGTTATTATGGCAAGATGGATGTTATTGGAGACAGGAAAGGTCTGTTAATTCTGAGTTCACCAAAATCTCCAATCTGCATTTCTTAGACAGGACATTCACAAGGGAATTGCTGTATATAAATATTTGCTGTCGGTGGAAAAGTGGGTTTACGTTTCAGTGTATTCTAGTAAAATATTGGTCAAGAGAAACTTTTGACTGTTTGAGTTTGACTAGCTGTCCTCATTAAACAGCTTTCTTATATTAAAGGGATAGTTCACCCAAAAATGAAAATTCTCTCATGCCATCCCAGATGTGTTTGACTTTCTGTCTTCTGCAGAACACAATTGAAGATTTTTAGAAGGATATTTCAGCTCTGTTGGTCCATACAATGAAAGTGAATAGTGATCAGAACTTTGAAGCTCCAAAAATCACATAAAGGCAGCATAAAAGTAATCCACACGACTCCAGTGGTTTAATCCATGTCTTCAGAAGAGATATGATAGGTGTGGGTGAGACAAAAAAATCTATTTTTAAGTTCTTTTTACTTTAAATCTCCACTTTCACTTTTACATCTGAAAGTCACATGTGGTGTCTGTTTAGTTTCACTTTTACTTCTGAAAGTGAAAGTTAAAGTGAAGATTTAGAGTAAAAAAAGACTTACATTTTGACTTTTTAAAAAAAGTGTTTCTCACCCACATTTAATAATTTCTGAGGACATGGATTTAACCTTTACTTTTATGTTTCCTTTGTGTGATTTTTGGAGCTACAAAGGTTCTGGCCACCATTAATATGATTGTGTGGACCTATAGAGCTGAAACATTCTTCTAAAAATCTTTGTTTGTGTTTAGCAGAAGGAAAGTTATACACATCTGGGATGGTGTGAGGGTGAGTAAATGATGAGAGAATTAAAATTTTTGGGTGAACTATCCCTTTAAAGATTTTGAAAACAAATGTCAGATAGGAGTAACATTTCATGATTATATATTATTTAAAACACTTCTGTTTTTGGTCCAGTGTCAGTCCAATATCCATTTATAATGTTGTTTTTAGGAGCACAGACAACCTTATTACTACATTAATATTATTATTATTATCATCTCCTCCTGTGTCATTAACTTTGTTTGATAACCTGTATTAGCCAAAAATATTTGCATTTATGCAAATGTTAATATAAAGTGAACTCGCTAACAATTCATATTAGGCCTAGTTTATACTTTTACATGAGAGTGGCAAAAACCAAATTATCACATCAGGTCTATTTACAGTGGCCAGAAAATGTTTGTGACCAAGGCACGACATTTAGATAGCAGCACAGTATATCAGTGGAACTGAGTTCAGTAGTACTTGACTTATTTTCTTTTACTAGCCAACGGCAGGACAGATATCAAGAGAACAGGGGGGCAGATCATGTTAACACTAGGTGTAATGCCCACATATGTTAACCCACCGATTGGGATGTAATCTCACAATGACCAAATATCAGTTGATTAATCAGCCTGACCAAGATATCAATCACTAGAATTGAGGGAAGAACTCTGGAGAACGTGGAATATCCTCTATTTGGGCATGGACAGAGATCTGCTAGTGTTAAGTTGACTGAGCCATCATCCAGCTGAGTTCTCAAACGCAGAAAGACTTTTGAATATCTTGATGTTCTTGATGTGAAAGTCATTGTTCCTCAGGAGCTGCAAGTAAAACAGCACAAAATAAGCTGTATATTTATTTTGATGTTGCAGTGGCTGTTGGTTTGTCTGGGCTGATCTCAGGTCAAGTCCAGGGATGTGTAAACAGGATGTAATTGGTTCCTCCTCAGGCTTTTGTGAAGGCAACAGATTCTTCAGATTCCGTGACCTTTGTGAGATTCTTCCACACGAGGTGGACAACACATCCTCTGTTGCGTCTCTGGTGGACTCTGTGGGCAAACGTGCTTCTGAGAGACAGCAGCAGTGCTTGTGCCTCACTCAAACACTGACTGATCGGTTGATGTTTCTGAATCTGTGCTCAGTGTGTCTGGGCTGATCTGTTCATGACTGGTACACCCGATTTACATCTTTAACCATTACCAGGATGTTTCCAATGGTTTTGTATTTGTGGCATGGGCGACAGGTACTGGAAAAGGCCAAGGTCACGGGTGTAAAATGTTTTCAATGCTGGGACTTTGTTGTTAACAGGAAACTTTCTTTTTTTATCTAGCTATTCAGCCTTGCATGAAGCCTTTCCTGAACATTTAGCACAGCTTAGATGTTAGTTTAAAGTTTGAAAGTTATATATACATCAGGCCTGATTAATTGGGTAGTTTGAAGAGACATTTGAAATCTGAAGTGATGTAGTCCTTGTTAGGTGGTTGCTAAGGGCCTCTTAGTGATTGCTAAGCAGTTGCCAGGGTGCTGTGGGTGGTTGCTAAGGCATTGCTAGTGTGGTGCTAATGTGTTCTGGCTGATTGCTAGGGCATTGCTAAGGTCTTCTGGTGGGTTGTTAGGGCTAGGTGGTTACAAGGGTGTTTTGGTTGGTTGCTAGTAAGTAATTGCCATCTAATGGCTGGTTTCTAGGGCATTGCTTTGTGGTGGCTAGGGTGTTCTAGCTAGTTACTAGGGCATTGCTAGGTGGTTGCTAAGGTGTTCTAGCTGATTGCTAGGGCATTGTTAAAGTTTTCTGGCTGGTTGCTATGGTGTAGCCACATGGTTGCAAGGGTGTTCTGTCTAGTTGCTAAAGCGTTGTTAAGGGTTTTCTGGCAGGATGCTAGGGCATTGCTAGGTGGCTACAAGGGTGCTCTGGTTGGTTGCCAGGAAGTTGCTGGGGTCTTATGGCTGGTTGCTAGGATATTGCTAAGATCTTATTGCTTGTTAGTAGGTTATTGCTATGTGGTTACTAGGGTGTTCTGGTTGGTTGCTAGTAAGTTGCTATGGTATTCTAGCTGGTTGCTACGGTGTTGCTAGGGTGGTGCTAATGTGTTCTGGCTGGTTGATTGTGTGTTAATAAGGTCTTCTAGCAGGTTGCTACGGCATTACTAGGTGGTCACTAGGGTGTTCTAAATTCTTCTGGCTAGTTGGTATGGTGTCCCAACGGGGTTTCTAGGGTGTTCTGTCCAGTTGTTAGAGCATTGCTAATGTCTTCTGGTGAGTTGCTTGGGCATTACTATATGGATGCTAGGGTGTTCTGGCTGGTTGCTATGGCATTGCTAAGGTCTTGTGGCTGGTTGCTAGGACATTGCTAGGTTGTTCTAGCTGGTTGCTAGGGAATTGCTAAGGACTTCTGGCTGTTTGCTACAGTGCTGCTAGGGTGGTGCTAAGGTGTTCTGGCTGGTTGCTTGTGTGTTAATAAGGTCTTGCAGGATGCTAGGGCATTAATAGGTGGTCGCTAGGGTGTTCTAGCTGGTTGCCAGTGCATTGCTAAGTTCTTCTGGCTGGTTACTACAGTGTCCCAACATGGTTGCTAGGGTGTTCTGTCTAGTTGCTATAGCATTGCTAAGGTCTTCTGGTGGGTTGCTTGGGCATTGGTATATGGTTGCTAGGTCATTGCTAAGGTCTTTTTTTCAGTTGCTTTCTAGAGTGTTGCAGTTGGTTTATTTCCAGTTGGTTTCTAGAGTGATCTGATTGGTTGCTAGGACGTTGCTATGATGTTCTGGCCAGTTGCTGCGGCATTGCTAGGGTGTTGCTAGGGACTTCTATCCGGTGGCTATGGCATTGCTAGGTGATTGCTAGGGTCTTCTGAATGGTTGTGAATACATTGCAGTGGTCTTCTAGTCAGTTGATTAGGCGCTGCTATGTGGTTACTAGGTTATTGTAGCTGGTTGCTAGGGCACTGGTAAGTGGTTGCTAGGGTAAGGTGGTTTCTTAATTTTACTGGTGTTCCAGAGGCATTTTTCCACATCCAAATACTATGAAATGTCTGATTGTTAAAAATTAGATCCAGTTCTATTGTTACCTATTTTTAGATTGCTGAATTAAGCAGAAAAGTTTTCTAAATACAGCAGCACTCTTCATCTCTTTTCACATGTCTTGACATATTTCACCCCAGAATCAAAAGAAAGAAAAAAGACATTATAGTTTGCTTATAGAAAATGAAGCCTATTTTTGGACCAATATTTTTTTGATGCCATGAGATTCTCTTATGCCATCCTAGATTTGTTTGACTTTCTTTCTTCTGCAGAACACAAACAAAGATTTATAGAAGAATATTTCAGCACTGTAGGTCCATACAATGCCAGTGAACGGTGACCAGAACTTTAAAGTTCCAAAAGAACATAAATGCAGCATAAAAGTAATCAAAAAAATTCCAGTGGTTTAATCCATATCTTCATAAGAGCTATAATAGTTATGGGTGAGAAACAGATAAAAATGTAAGTCCTTTTTGTACTCTAAATCTCCACTTTTACACCTGAAAGTCACACATGGGGACGGTTTAGTTTCACTTTCACATCTGAAGTTTGTAAAATGACTGTAAATGTCCACTTTCACATTCTTCTTCTTTTGTTTTTGGCGATTCACATTCTTCAAGCATATTGCCACCTACTGGGCAGTGAGGAGAATTTATAGTTAATAAGTCCTTTAATATTGATCTGTTTCTCATCCACACCTATCATATCACTTCTGAAGACATGGATTTAACCACCAGTCTTATGGATAACTTGTATGTTTTTCTTTTATGTGCTTTTTGGAGCATCAAAGTTCTGGTCACCATTCACTTTCATTGTATGGACCTACATAGCTGAAATATCCTTCTAAAAATCTTTATTTTTGTTCTGCTGAAGAAAGAAAACCATACACATCTGGGATGGAATGAGGGTGAGTAAACAATGAGAGAATTTTCATTTTTGGGTGAACTATCCCTTTTAAGTATGGTGTCCATTTTACCCACTATGATTTTTGTTCCCTTACAATTAAAGGTGTGTGATAGCAAAACTTCAACTGCATTGAAATCTGTAGACTTTACATTGCAGGTTTCTCTAAGCTGAATATAATGACCAACTTAATCACAAATAATAGTTTGAATCACTCTCTAAAATGTGGTCTATAAAAAGACCCAACTTGTTATACGAAGTGGAAGGGTGTTATTTTCCTGGATGACAAAGCAGCACACCACCAGTGAACAGTGAGTGGTGTGTCATAATCAGGGAACCTCACCCTGTGTGCTGTTCACTTCCAACACATTCAGGACAAAGAGAAAAAATCCTTCTGTCTGGAATGATTCCTCTCCACCAGCACAGTCACAGTGTCATTCTCAGGCAGTGAGACAGGACTATATAACACTTTAACAGTGGTTCTCAACTGGTGGATTGTGACTCAGAAAGGTCACGAACAGGAAGGAAAAAACAATGCTAAATTCTACTAACCATATATATATTTATAACCATACATGTATAGCAAAAAGGGCGTCTGTAACTTGGTAGAAGCTAGACAAATTTGGTATATGTCAACAAAGATAGGCTGGATGACATGCACTCCACCTCAAAAACCATGAACAGAACTATGCAAGGTTAAAAATATGACCCACACTACATTAAACACTGTGTTTTGTACAGTATTGACTGTTGAGACTGATGAAACCATTAAAATATCAAGAACCAAGTCACACAGTTCTGGGAGGTAATAGTAGCTAATCATTTCAAAATAACCAAAGCAACATTTAAGATGCTATGCGATGATATTCAAAATATGTTCTAAACAAATTATGTATTTATGGCTTGTTAAGGCAAATACGTTTTTGATGTGCATCTATTTTCCTATATATATTTTATTGGAATATGTTCTTTAAATGTGTTTCCATCATATTTTATATCATCTTATACAGCTCAAGCGAGTGTATTTGTATTTTATGCGCATTTTGGAAACTTCATTGACATCTTGATGTTTCCATCCAACATTTTCTATGCAACATCCAATAGCAAATTTGCATTAAAATGCATGGTGGAAACCCTGCTGTTGATACTAATACAAAATCAGCAAATGCAAAACCAGTTGAGAAGCACTGATAAGATACTACTGATAAAAGGCACGGACATTGAGACGCCAATCTTTCTGGATTCCAGCGGTATGTCCTTGTGTGTCAATGTACTGCTGTTGTGTCTACCCTGCAGGACTTTAAACTGGAGCTCAGACCTCGGCTCTGTGTCATTCGGAAAGGCCCCAATGGCTTCGGCTTCAACCTTCACAGTGAGAAGTCCAGACCCGGTCAGTACATCAGAGCTATAGATGACGACTCGCCAGCTGAGAGATCCGGTCTGCAACCCAAAGACCACATAATACAGGTACAAACACACATTAGTTGTGTTCCAAATCCAAACCCTAGTAAGCTGTCTCACTGTCTATGTAGGCAGCCAAATTCTAAAGCAGCATCTTAACCCAAATGGAACTTCATAATGATTGATTTGAAACGTTATACATAGGCAGCAACTCAACTAACAGTCATTCCAACAGATAGAAACAGTAGCGTTCTGGAAGTAAAATAATGTATATATTTCAATATATCTGAATGTTTTGTAATACATTTAAAATTTGTTGTCAATGACTAAAAGTCAATTAATAGGGAAAATAGTTCAGAAACGGAGGTGCTCAACATGTTCTCGTGCTGAAAAAAGTTACCAGCCCACGGCCTAGAACGGGAGAGCCTATGCTGCGTTTGAACGGGGGAACCCTCACTTCGATTAGAACGGGAGAGTCTGAGGCTTGGATTTGGTGACTCTTGCTGCATTCGAACGGAAGAGACCCTACTGCGATTAGAACTGGAGAGCCTGTGCTGCGTTTGAACAAGAGAGTTGTACTGCGTTTTAAAAGGAGAGCCATACTAGGTTTGGACGGGAGAGCCATATTGCGTTAGAACGGAAAGGCCGTGCTGTGGTTCAAATGGGAGAACCCACGGCCTGGACGTGGTGACTCTCGCTGCATTAGAGCAGGAGAGCTCTTGCTGCATTAAGATGAAGTGAATGGAGTTGCTTTAAATGAGCGTTTTAAACTATGCAATTTTAATGGGCTGAATCCTCAAGTGCGGGATCATACAGTGCTCATTGGGAGAGCATGTGATTCATGCGAGAATGGATTAAGCAGCATTTTACTGAGCTTTGGGACCAGGTTCGCTTGCAGAAGCAGCCTCATGCAGGGAGTCAAGTTGGAGAGATTAGAATGGTAGAAAGTATGGGGATAAAGTGAAAAGGGGAATGGGTCTGGGCGGGAATGGGTCTGGAGCAGTGTTTTCCAGTGGAGGCAGCCTCACATGGGAATTCGCTCCAGTGGCCCAGTGGATATTGGCAGAAATATAGGTTGCGTGGAAATTAGAGGCGTAAGAGCGGAGAAATATTTATGAGGATGGATGGTGTGTAGACTGCGTGTAGATGTGTTTTCAAATTTCCCCACAATTTGGTGTTGCAAGACACCTGCAAACGCACTTTGACAAATGCTTGTTGAGAGAGACATGGTAAGTGTGATGCCTGCGGATGCTTTAGGCTTAATAGTTTTCTAGATTAAGTGACTGGAACATATGTCAAGCAATGTCAGGATACAGGCTTGCATATGCATTTGTGAAATGAATGGGCTGAATCCTCTGTGCGGGACCGCACTGCGTTTAAAGGGAGAGCATACGATTCATGGGAAAATGTTCTTGCTTCATGGTTATCGGGGCTGCTCGGCGAGGTGAGCTCGAATGCTCTGAGGAGGCAAGACACATTTGCAGAATGATTATGAATGAGTTGGATGAGGTACGCGATCCGCCTCTTGCGGAGTCGAATGGCTCGTGTCTGTTCGGATAGAGGTATAGATAGTGTATAGCTGTAGTGAGTAGTAGAATGATCAGAGCGGGTGCTGCTGCGGCAGCGAGCTCACACTAAAATGTCTGCGTTGATTTGAAAAGATGTTGTCCATTATTTCTGTGATTATTTGAATGTTAGTAACATACATATAAATATATTGTAATGTTGGAAAGACTGTTTTGAGCAGCTGTTTCATTATTGTAACCACTTCAGCTCTGTTCTCCTAGTAAGCAGCAGCATGAGTGCAGATTACACATACACCGGTTTAATGCACGGCTCAGTGATGTGATCTAATCATAAGTGCAATCATGCGAAGTTACCGCCACCATGCATTTGTAATTGGAAAATAAATTCAACGAGTGCAACAATATTATACACAATATGTAAATCTGTAAATGTTAAGATAAAGCAATTAGGTTAAATTAAGTGGCACTAGCCCCAAAATTTCATTGTGTTGTGGCTTAATTTATTTGTGTTGTGGCATAATTTAGTTGTTTTGTGAGTTATTTTATTTTTGTTGTGTAATTTATTTGTGTTGTGGCGCAATTTCATTGTGTTGTGGTTTAATTTCATTGTGTTGTGGCTTAAGTTTGTTGTGTTGTTGCTTAACATTGTTGTGTTGTGGCTTAATTTAGTTGTTTTGTGACTTATTCTATTTGTGTTGTGGCTTAATTTCGTGTGGCTTAATTTATTTGTGTTAGGGATATTTTGGCCGACAAAGGCTTTTGTTAGTGGTTTATTTATTTTCTATGTAGATTAAGAGAGTGTTTTCCCTCTTTTGATCCTCCTATAGATTCCTTTGAAGTTGATATAGGTATCATTCTGTGAGTAGCATTGCAGTCCGGCTGGAACCTTATGGCAGGTAATTTTGATGAACTCTATCCTGAGCCCATGCTTCAGACAGAGGCTCATGAAGATCCCATGTTTTTGAGTTTGCAACAATTCATCCTCTGTGAAGTCTATATTAGTAGACTGAAGTGAAGTCTGGCTGGTACATGCTGAAGTTGGTAATCAACACTCAGTGACACAGTGGGAATTGGAAATCAGGCAGGACCGGAGATGGATCTGGCAGGCTCTGGTAACCATATAATTCCGAGGTGTAGACAGGGAAAGAAATAGATTATAATTAGTGTAGATACCATTCACTTTAAAGCAGGATTAAAGAATAAGAGAAGGATTTTCGGTACCGGCAGACCTAACTAAAACAGCGTAACTATGAATTGAGGGATAAATTAAGTGAATGCCTGGCTGAATAGATAAGTGTTTAGTCTAGACAAAATCTGAGAGAGTGTGTCTGAGTCTCGAACAGTGTTAGGAAGACTAGTCCATTGTTTATGAGCCAAAAATGAAAATGATCTCCCTCCTTTTGTGGATTTTGTTATTCTCAGTAATGTTAACAGGTCAGAACCCGCCTCAGTGACAGAATTTTTTTTTTCAAGCAAGCCAGATTAGTTTTTTCAGTTTTTGAAACCATTAACTGTGCAGGGAGTCCAAACGGTCAAGTGATTAACGACCTCCCACTGGCAGATGTTAATACGCACTGCGGCTCGCTCTGCCTGGCCGGCAATTATGTTAATGAAGCTCACACCTGAAAATCACTGGAAAAATCGTCTAGTGTGACGCTGGCTTAAGCTAATGACTCAATACTCTAATAAGTGCCACAAATATCAGATTAAGTTTTAATTAGACATAACTATTTTTAATGTTGGTGTGAGATTAAAATATGATGGATTTATACTTTTCCAAGTACAATGTTAAAACACTGTTCATAGAAAAGCAAGAATTCTGTTGAGATCACAGGAGACGAGACTCTTGGGACAGAAGTGGAACATGGGCAAGAGCCCTGGAACAGGCACATCACTGCCATTAACATTACAGAGACAAGAGAATGCAAACAGAATGTCAAACAGAGCAAACAGAATTTACAATGTATTACTCAAGGCAATGGTTATGTTTAACTGGAGCTTGTGTTCCTGTCAAACATTTGAACACACTGAATTTATTTTACTCATGCTCTTAAAACCTTTTTATGCTAAAATGTGTTTTCAACACAATCATTTTTTTTTTGCCTATTTTTGCATTTCTTACAAAAGTTGCATTTTAATGGCTGAGAATTAAAGCAGATGGTAAATGTAAAGCAGCTAACAAGTGTCTAGCATACATTCCTTTAAAACTGTTTAAAAGCATGTCAGGAAGCATCTCGTGAAGTTGGTTGAGGGAATGACAAGAGGTGAGTTAAGCTCAATTGACAGCATTTGTGGCATAATGTTGAATTGATTACCACAAAAATTGAAAAAAGAACAGAAGCATCTGTAAAAGTTTTTTTCCATTGCAAATTTTAAAATTGATTTTCACATTGTTTATAAAATGCATAAATATACACTGGCAGCCAAAAGTTTTGAAAAATGTACAGATTTTGCTCTCAAGTAAAGTAATTGGTATTTAAATTCCCCCATGTGGCATTCAACATATCACAAAGCATAGTCAGGACATTAATAACGTGAAAAATTACTATTGCAATTTGAAAAATAAAATCTGAATTTCTTAAACTACTTCAAAGAGTTCTCATCAAAAAATATTTTATTTGCAGCAAGACAGCTTTGCAGATCCTTCACATTCTAGCTGTCAGTTTGTCCAGATTCTCAGGTGACATTTCACCCCACACTTCCTGTAGCACTTGCCATAGATGTGACTGTCTTGTCGGGCACTTCTCACGCACCTCACAGTCTAGCTGATCCCACAAAAGCTCAATGGGGTTAAGATCCATAACACTCTTTTCCAATTATCTGTTGTTCAATGTCTGTGTTTCTTTGCCCACTGTAAACTTTTCTTTTTGTTTTCTGTTTGAAAAGTGTCTTTTTCTTTGCAGTTCTTCTCATAAGGTGGCACCTCTGAATCTTCTCTTTACTGTTGTACATGAAACTGGTGTTGAGCGGGTAGAATTCAATGAAGCTGTCAGCGGAGGACATGTGAGGCGTCTATTTCTCAAACTAGAGACTCTGATGTACTTATCCTCTTGTTTAGTTGTACATCTGGCCTTCCACATCTCTTTCTGTCCTTGTTAGAGACAGTTGTTCCTTGACTTTGAAGACTGTAGTGTACACCACTGTATGAAATCTTCAGTTTTTGTCAGTTTTAAGCATTGTATTGCATTCATTCCTCAAATTGTCTGATGAGTTTCTAGAGACAGCGGTTTCTTTTTTGCCATTTATGACCTAATATTGACCTTAAGACATGCCAGTCTATTGCATACTGTGGCAACTCATTATTGATTTAATGGCAAGTGATTTTCTAGTACCAAATGATCACTTTAGCATGATTACTCAAGGATAAGATGTTGGAGTGATGGCTGCTGGAAATGGGGCCTGTCTAGATTTGTTCAAATAGTGATGGTGCTGTTTGTTACATCAGTAATGTCCTGACTATACTTTGTGATCAGTTGAATGCCACTTTGATAAATTAAAGTACCAATTTCCTTCTGAAACAGCACAATCTGTACATTATTCCAAACAGCGTGTATGGAATGCATTAAAATATATTCCCAAATAATAATACAATGTATATCTATATATGTATATAATGTATATGTATATTTTTTGTTTTTTGTGGTATTTTTTTTACATTGAAATATAAACAAATTGTGTGTTTTGAACCACTTTGATAATTGGTTTACAGAGTTTTTACAAGTTGTCTATTGGTGCCTCCAAGTGTCCTTTTTTTTTTTGCACTTACATAAATCATTATGGAACAAAGAGTTTTGGTCATATTGACTTTTTACAAACTTCTGTGAGACCTTCATCAGACATGTGGCTTTGTATCAGATGTGTTTTTGGGGCACTGCGCATAGTCTTGCTAATTAAAAAAAAAAAAAGAAAGTATTTTATAGATAATATTTGTAGTCACCATTCAAAATATTTGAATAGCTCTAACACATTTTTTTATAACACAATGATACATTTTTACTCTTGAATAACAAATGTCTAAGTGTCTACTTTCAAAAGAGCCCAAGTTTGTGTTTGTAGACTAAATGGTTCAAGAACTGGAAGAGTTTTAGTTTGGGTATGTCATTTTCAAGCACATTTTCATGCACAAAAAGAGGCCAGATGTTAAGAGGTTAAAGAAAATTATGGACGAGTCAAAATGAATTTTTGTGGCATTCAACATTATGCCACAAATTCTGTCAATTGAGCTTAACTTGTATTTAATTCAGAACATTCCTTAAAAAAAATTCCCCATGCCGGTCCTTTATTATGATATAATATATCTCAGATAACCCCGCCCCAAATGGCATGTAATGACAAAACAAATGTGATTGGTTGCTTTACATTTCCGCTTACATTAACTTTTGACATTTTACTCAAAGTTCTAGCTACGTGAGAATATTTGACATGTAATCTGGTAGCCAATCAGCTTGCGTTCTCTCTCTTTGTCTAACATTTAGATTGATTTAGTGATTTGCATGCAAGCTGGTTTCACTGCAGCATGCTACAAGCTTTTTTTAAACCCTCCTCCTCCCCAGCACCACTGGTCTAGATCTGCATGAAGGAGAATATATATATATATATATATGTCTAATGGTACAGCAGCAGCCTAAGCAGATCTAGTATGCCTAAACAACACCTACTAACTTGTCATCTCCACTATATATTCAACATTCTGTAAAGTGTTCACTTAATTCAGATTGTGGGGACTTTCAGTACTCTCCTGTTCTTGTGCAAGTTGTAATTCTTGCTGCGTTCGCATTAGGCCCCTTCATCCGGACTGAGGGCTACAGAAAGGCCACCAGTAAATGTGTAAAGGCAGGGAAGGAAGCAGAGGGAGGAGAGAGGGAGCAATGGAGGGTTATTTGTTGTCCCAGTGGGGCCTCCAGTGCTCCTGCTGTGAGCCGTGCTCTTTGTGTTGGACAGGCAGCTATTGTTTCTGCTGCTGAGTGCACATTGTCTGTTTCCTCTCTAGTAATGAACTAGACTAACAGACACACCTTCATTCCACATATAGATGGATAGAGCTGTACTAGAGCAGCTCTTAACACACCTAAACATACTCAAACATTACTTAAAGAAATAGTTTCTTAGAGACTTTACAAACTTTGTCTTTTCATACAATAAAAGTGAATGGGGACTGACACTGTTAAGCAGTAAAAAGGTGAAAAAAGGTACTGTATAAGTAGTCCATACCACTTATGCACTACATCTTATAGCTTTGTTTGAGGAACACACTTATTTAAGCAATTCTTCACTGAAAATCTTGAAAGGTCGGAAATCTCATGCGTGTTGGTCTTCAAAATGGCGCTTTTTTACATGTTGCAGGTTTTACTCCATTGTCACAGGCCAGATGCCACTGGTTCTCATTTAAATACACCTGTAGTGATTGTACATTAGTACATTGGACTTCTTATCCATTTATTTTCTTTCTTACTTTATTTCTATTTTCAAGTTTTTTTCCTCCAAAATGTACCAAATCTACCCAAATCAGGCCTGGATTCTGTCAGATTTGGCCTTGACATTCAGTTCAGACAAACTGCTCTCATGGTTCTTGGCGACCGTGTGTGTATGTCTTAACTCATGAATGTTTGAGAATAAACGGAACGGGATATCCTTCCCTTGGATTGCAGGAAACGAGACTAATAATATTGAAAAATGAATGATTGCTTTGATAAACACTTTCTTTGTTGGAACAATGCAGATGTGAATAATTCATCTGCTAAAAATAGATATCAGGTTAACGTCCAAAGGTGACGCGGTGGATATCCCTCCATTATACACTCAAAAAATATAACGGTCTGTTTTTAAGATTTACACATTTCAATTGTGTGACACAATTCCATCAAATTGAATCAAGTTATCTTGAAGTGGTGAATAGATATGAAATAAGAATAAATGTGAAGTATTTCATTACAATTAATTAGTAAAAAAAATTATGATTTGTTTAAACACAATTTGGTAAATATACTATTTAAAAAAAGGTAGGCAGTATACAGTAGAGAATTGCTGATAGCAAGTAGCAATATCACTAACATAAATTTACATTTTCATAAATCTCAACGAGTGTAAATATCAACATAATCAGATGTCTGAAGGTCTGTCACACAAAACATGAGCTTATTGATGTCATTAAATCAGTCTGCTTCAACCGTTACACCTGGTTGGAGGGTTCCGTAATTATCTAGTTCCTACTTGGGGTTTCATCCTACCAAAGTTTAATTGTGCAATGCTCAGATATTTAGTAGTGCATAAATTGTGACTTAGAGCCCATTTACCCCACAACTAGGCTAAGTTGTAACGCATGTATGGCTGGTGCAACTGACCCCGATCATTTTTCAACAGCTAAGTGTGACAATAGCTTAGCCGTTTTCAAAACAGTCTAGCTTTTTCCAGTAGCAACAATTAGCAGCGTAGCACGGTAAAATGTTACATCTCTGTTTTTTGCCATATTGATTGCCCTTACCGCTTCCTCTCTCCCCAGTGACAGACACACGACCGTCCCACTCCACAATCCTCAGTTATATATTTAAAAAGGTATTGCCCAATACCCACTGAATAAGCGTCAGTGTAGTAGCGGTAGCATAGTCGTGTTTTTCTTGTAATGTTGCGCTGCTCTTTGTAACGTCTTAGCTTGATTAACTACAGTCTCAAAGTAGCATTTCCTACATGCTAGTGTGATATTTCATCCTGAATAGTTCCAGTAATGTTTTTAACACTTAGTCAGTCTTGCGTGTGTTCAAATGTCTCTCTTTATCTGCAGGTGAATGGAGTTCCAGTGGAAGGCAAGCAGCATTCGGAGGTGGTCGCTGCTATTAAAGCCAGCGGAGAGGAGACAACTCTCTTGGTTGTAGATCCAGACACAGACGCTTTCTTCAGGAAGTGTCAAGTGATGCCCACTGCAGAGCACATCACAGGTACAAAACTCTGCTTTGTCAAGAAGAGCGTGTTGTAAGCTCATTTAGCAGATTTTAAGCATTCATACTCCTTACTGCCTCTAGATGGCGTCTGAAGCAGAATCGTCAGTCAGGCATATGTGACTGTTTTCACTCAAGTCTCTCTTTGCGCTGTGGTCGTTTCTAATCAAGACAATCAAAACACAATTTTGTTTGTCCATCTCGTTTTGTTGCCCCAGGCCAAAGATTACTCCAAGTGAGAGCACAGTGTAAGCTGCAGCTATGGAAACGATAAGTGTTTGTTTTTGGCACAACAAGATTAGTCATGAGTGAGTGGAGACGTACTGTTTACACAAATGATTTACTGGCCAATCATTTGGCATCACCAGTAATGGAAACATTTCATTAACCGCTCTCACGGATTTTACACACACTACATCTGTCAACATTGTCCCTGGCCCTGTGACAAGCAGGGGCCTTAAGGTCCACTATAGCAGAGGTTCTCAAATGGTTTCGCATCAAGAACACAAGTTAACAAGTGGCGACCAACACAGAACTAAACCTTTGACACGTGCATATATAATGTAGTCATCAAGCTTGCAAACCCAATGTAAAATATGTGTTAACATGATCAAAGACACCCTAGTAGAGATATTCCTGGAGTGTCCGATGATTAGACTGATTCTTTTGAAATATGCAGCAGAAATATATTGGTCATATGTTTTTGAGCTTCGGTTTGGTTATATGTTAGTGATCATGTACATTCACAAACCCTCACTCTGTGATCCGGACCCAAACACAAAGCAAAGTTTACTCATGAGCATTCACTTCTGGCCCATTTTTAACTGCCAATCATCTGAGCCATAAATGCCATGTGACTAATCTCCCTGGAGTCTCAGGTAAATTATGTCATGACCAAATAATCATTCTAAAAGAGCACAACAGTTGGTTCTGGAAATCAAAATCTCACCAAGTTTCTTCAAAGATGAATTTAATATCACGAAAAGACAGACCTAGCGTTAGCTCTGATGTTGATAACTGATGCTGTATGCTTCAATCTGTGTAAATTCAACTTCATTTTTCAAACATTGTGCTTAAAGGTGCAATTTGTATCATTGACATCAAGTGTTTAAAATGGGTATTGCAGTCCAAAATCAAAATATTGGAGAGAGTTGTCTCCCCCGCCCCCTCCTCCCCAGAATCAAAGCTCATGCGGGTTGCCAAGTCGAGGACACGCAACAGGAATGAGCAAACTGACAATAGCAAGAGACAAGCATTACACTGTAAGTTGATTAGCTAATGTACACATTTGCAATGTTTTTATTATTTGTAAATTATAAAACGGCTCATGCAGATTTTTTATAACTCTGTCAATGTTAGTTAGATGTATTGCTGGCTTCCATGGCTGCAGCATGCTGTGTTTGCCCGCTAACTTGTTTCAAATCTGGCATCCTGGGGTGTAGAAATACTATAGGGAAATGGGCAGTGGGCGGGATCACACAGGCCAAAACACAAACAGAAATTCTGGCTTGGAACAGACATTTCAAAGTAGAATATACTGGCTGTAGCATTGTTTTCGGAGAAGCCAGTATTTCAACTTAGCATGTTTCCTAAATCTCTGAAAACATATGATCATTTTATGCTTTTGTACAGTAAATATATAACATATTGAACCTTTTAAGAGCAGAATTTCTGGTAAAAAAAAAAAAACTACACTGCCCATCATCCTGAAGTGAGATCCATTAATCAGAGTATTATGGCCAACAAAGCGCAGCAGCGACCGGCCACTCCCATGACGCTCTGTGAATGACACAATGGAGCACTCTCACTTGACTCATTCAACTATTTATATTTGTTAATATCTGGATATTGTGCAATAAACTTCAAATATATTGTTTCTATACTTATAACCAACAACTTTATTTTCCCATCACTTTTAATTCTATTGCTGCTTTCGCAAGGCTTCATTGGACTGTAGTTCATTCCATCATGAAAGGCGTTAAGTACACCGGCTTGTTCCTTTGTCTTTTTGTCCAATTTTCAAATACTTGTTTGCTTCAAATAAGAGTTTGTAGTGCTTTGATTCACTTCAGAACTGGTTTATTTCATGGCTTACAACTATTTTGTGAAGGATTTAATGAAATATGCAAGGGAAAATTACGTCCAGAACCAAGACTGCTGAAATAGTGGACACTCTAATAGCTGAACTCTGTTACCCCAAAGATTATTTTAGCCAATCAAGTCACTTCAAATAGTTCTTTCAGCCAATCACATCTTGTTCTATTACAGTCATACAAGCTGTTTTCTCCAACACTTTCACATATGATCACACTAATGTGTCCTCTCTCCAGAACACACACTTCATTAATCTGCTTCACTACCCTTTCCTTCCTAAACAACTCAACAGAAGGACCAGCTGGTGTTTGGTACTTCAGGATTGGATAAGATTGGGCTGTAGAGATTTTTTTGGATGATAAAATACCTTGTTGTTAATATGCAGAGACAAGTAAGCAATTCCTAGGTTGATTTTCCTGAAAAGTGTAAAAGAGATTGAGCGGCGCTCTCTAGTGTGAGTCTGAGGCACACTCTGAGCAGCAGCAATGTCACATGATAAATGTTTTAAAGTGACCATTTGTTTATCATACTTGTCATGCACACAGCAATGTCTGATTAACTTGTATACACGCTGGATGAAGCCGAGCTACAATCGCATTTTCTACGTCTGTTTGTCCGCTTCAGTTTGCAAAAATTCAGTTGGACTGAAGTGTTAACATGACTGATTATTAGTCTGACTGAAATCGAACTTGCATGTAAACATTCTGATTGATTCAAACAGTGGTGCGAGTTTGGGACAGGCCAATTTGTTTTTCACGGACCAATGGCAGCTGGCAGTAGTGTTCACGAAACCTGAAAAAAATTATTTTGGCTAGTCCATTTGGTGGTACTAGTTACACAATTACACACTTATGCTTTAATGTAATATCCCAGGTTAGTTTTAACGTAAAGTCTATTTGCTGCATATGTGGACTGCTGTTGATTACGGCTGATGGTACTGTTGACAGTACTGTTGGAAAATAGAAAATATTCCCATCTCAAAAAGATGCGTCCGCTCTCTACAGCTTCCAAACAAAAATGGAACCTCATAAGTGACCATTGTAGAATATACAGCAACTTTGTGCATCACACATATGGTAAACCGCATGACAGACTCTACTCACAATTAGGTTGTTTCTCAATGCTAAGAATGCAGAGAACGGACTTGTGTTCTTATGAAGACTAGTCTTGCCAAGCTACCTTGAAAGAACAAACTCGAAAATACAGAAGGATTTAGAATGCATCTATTGCAAGCTTTGAGATATGCTGCGATCTTCCTGAGATTTTCATGCCCAATGGAACAACAAATGCTGACAGAGTATAAAGACTCTCACGAGCTGCCAGACTTTCGTGAGCATACAGTGGGGAAACTCTTGAGGGGAAAACTCGATGATAAATGTCCTTTGTCTGCCATCATTGTACTGGGTTCTTGGACACAAGTCACCATCCAATCCATCCTCGAAATCTGGCCGGATCAAGAACACATCTGGGTAATTTTGTGCATTCTCTGTTCTTGAGTATTGGAATAGAGCGCAACAGTGTGGTTCCGGAAGTAAAAACCCCAGTAATTTCTTCCTTTGTAGACAAATTGATTTTCAAAGCTAACTTATAATCCTTTAAAAACAGATCTACTGTGAGCTCCGAGGTTGTTCATTGATGGTATATGCTTCCGTTGAAGCTATCAGTCAATGTTATTTCAACTTCATTGTTTAAAAATCATGTTTAATAGCTGAATATTTGTTGAACAACTACATTACCCATGGTCCAGTAGAGAAAGCTTCCCCAATCATAAAAATGTGGCCAACAAAACCGGCAAAATTAGCCGGGGAGCTACCGCCCACTCCCATTACGCACTCTGAATGACGCAAACGAGTCGATCTCCTTCTCTCTCAAACTACTTCTATATTTGTGTATATCAGAATATTTTGCAATAAACTTAAACTATTTTGTTTCTATAGGTCAACAACCTAAAAACAATAGCTTTATATATATTCACTTTGTTTTTTATTAAATTACATCATTCGCAATGCTTCATGAGATTGTAGTCCATGTCCTCCATGAAAGACAGTAAGTACACAGACTTGAACTTTTTTGCCTTAAAACAAAGTCTGTAATGTTGTGATTCACCCTGGAGCTGGTTGGTTTGGTTCATGCTTTACAACTCTTTAATGGAGGTTTTTATGAAAAGTCCATGGAAGAAATTATTGGGGAAAATGCTTCCGGATCACAGACGGCTGAATAATGAGTGGGCACTGTTGTACTCTATTGAACTTCGGCAGTGGATGATGACCTCAAACATGTCCACGAGAACGTAAGAACGCACATTGAGAAATGGCCTTAATTTCAATACAGTTTGATGTTAGCATGTTGCTAAGCTAACAATGCAATACTCCATAAAGCATAAAAATAAATAGCACACATAAAAATTGTGTATAATTGTACAATTTTATTAATTTATATGTACAGTGTGTTTATCAATACTGTAGTGTTTTTATAATGTAACGTCTCTTGAATTTGGCTAGAGCCTAGCACGCAAAACATCAGGTGACAAGCTTGAGATGTGTAGTGAGTCGGCGACCAGTCGGAGATTAGTCTCAGATTTTCATGCCAAAAAATAAATAAATAAAAAATAAAACTTGCTGTCTCATCAAATTTACAGCTCTTTTTCTTTTTACTCCTGTTCTGTGCAAATCAGTGCAAAAACTGCCTCCGGCCGTCCTTTCATGTTATTTGTTGACATGTTGTCACAAATGAATTCTCCCGATGTGCGTGAGTTTGTCAATGAATTTCGGGATCGTAGTTTCAGTTGGGTATTAATGGTTGTGTAGCAAATACACCCTAGCACCCTATGCTATCAGTCATGTAGTGTGCGCACCAACTCGACAGAAAACACCAGACTGTGAGTTGTGAAGTGTGCGCTTAGCTTAGAAGAAAGTATGTTTTAAAGAAGCATAATTACTCTGCCCACCTTTTTGATACCTTTAGGAACAGAGCCATCATTTTACAGTTTCATGCCAAGATCTCCACATCCGTCTCTTGTGTCACTTGATTTGTTAATGTGTAATCCACAATGAAGGCTTCTAGATTTTCATGGGCCGTGACGACACATATCCAGGTACCTTGGATGTCACCACGGATATGATCTTTACCTGAATAATGAATGAAGCACATACCTGTAGTATGTAACAGAGTAGACATATGCTCACTGCAACCTGAGAAGTGTGAATGTCATACTAGCTACTCACCTGATCAAGATGTTTGATCAAAGTGTCTTTGCTCTTGCTCGCTGCCTCTGAGGAGCATTTCAGTTGCTGTTGGAGAAAGTTGAGTGTCTGAAGGATCCAGATGAAAGTTTGAGGTGTTGTTGGTTTATCTGTGACTGACCTGTGCTGCTTTTCTCTGCCTGCAGGACCGTTGCCTGAACCATTGCTCAACGGAGACATGGAGGACAAGGTAAGACAACAGCTCTTATGATATTATACTAGCAAGCCATACTAATGCTTTAAGAATGGTATTATAGAGAGAATCAAGGTAGTCCGATCTTTCTGTGTGGATCTAATGTGTGATTCGATGAGCCACTTTTGAGAACATTATTCATTCAATTCAAATGTAAAATGTTCTTACCCCCTTGTAACTCTGACACCATATAATTTTCTTCCTTGAAACATAAAAGGAGGTGTAGTCCATATGCGTCGTCTGAAGTCATGCGATAGCTTTGTGTGAACTTCATTAAGATATCAGCATCACTATTTACTTGGTTCCTACACTTGTCATGTATCTGTGATAGCCAAATGATTAATTAGCATCAGTAGACTGTACCCGCATTTGAGCAATTCCATTAACTGAAAAATATTGAGATGATTTTTAAAAACTATACCATCCAGCTCTAATAACAATACCGCATTTCTCAGCCATGCACACTTTCCTTTTGGATTTATTATTGTGCACAGTCTTTCCCGAACAAATAATGTACAATAACATGGGTTGTTTGCCTTGACCTAACCTAAAGCTACAGCTGGAGTTTTGCCTACTGCCCCTGCTGAAGAGGTGGTACTTCAAGCTTGAAATGCTCCAATAGTAGGAATATTCCATATATTATATAATTAGAATGCTTATAATAAAGAAAAAAGTAGAAATATGTATATACGTGTGTTTTTATTTAAACTATGTTATATACAGTATTTGAGAAAATGTGCAAATGTTTTTGTCTTACTGTCTTACTTAACAGCATTAGTTAACATGAACTAACACAGAACAAATCTTTTACAGCATTTATTAATCTTCGTAAAGATTCATTTCACCATACACTTAATTCATGGTTTTGTTATTAACAATTTTTATTGATTCCATTCACAAAATAAAACATAACAAAATATGGAATCAAATTATATACATTAAGCTCCTCTCCCCGAATATAATTTTAGAACATAAAAAAGTATACTTTCAAGAAAACAATAAGAATGCACATACACATTTAAAACTACAAATCCCTCTCCACTACCCCTCCCGAGAACCCTCCAAAAAAAGCAAAAAAGAGTCTGGGGCAAAATAAAAATTGAGTGTCCAATACATGACGCATAAATCTCTGAACCCTCAACCAAAATTCTTGGATCTTAACACACCACTAAAAAACATGGGTTGTGTCTCCATCATCTGATTGTTGAAGCCTATACAATCTAGAGGTGTCCAATAGAATCGGTGTAAAATCTTGAATTGTATCAGGCACACCCTTGCATCTCTAGATGTACTTAACGTTTTTAAGAATCCTAGCCCACACTCCCTCCTCCAATACCAAATTTAAATCTTTCTCCCATAATCTCTTGACAGAAGTTAAAGCTCTGTCACTGAATTAGCAGGAAGTAATACACTGATGCCTCATGACCTTTTCCAAAAGCAGTCATCACCTCTCTCAGAGTATCTGCCACTTTAGGGGGCTGTATGCACTCCCAAAAATACTACAGAGCAGGTGGTGCAGCTGTAAATACCTAAAGAACTGAGATCTGGGTATCCTAAAATGTTGAACATATATTTTCAAAGGATCTCAACACTTCACTCTCAAATAATTATATTAACCTCTCTCACAATCCACTCTGTCCAGCAGAAAGGAGACTTATTAATACATAATTTTGTGTTCAGCCATAATTTTGTTGTGTCATGGTTGGTGGAAGCTTTCCATTCTTTAATGATTCCATATTAACTTCTAACAAAAGTGGAGCCAATTCTATAGCATAAGATCTAAAAACCCAGCAGCAAAGCTGTCTGGCCCCAGAGCCTTGCCTGTAGCCAAGGCCTTAATTACACCACCAAGCTCCTCCAAGATTATCTCAGAATCAAGAATTGTTTTTTTGCTCAGTCATCAGTTTAGGAAGTTCTAATGGTTCCACAAAGTTTCTAATATCCTCATCAGTAGACTAAGATGTGGAACTATAGAGATCAAGATAGAAATATTTAAAAGCATTATTAATATCAATGGCCGAGATAAATATTTCACCACCAGCAGACTTCACTGAGGAAATGTTAGAAAAATAATTTCTCGGCTTGATATATCTAGCCAAAATATTCCCTGCTTTGTCCCCCAACTCAAAGTATGACTGTCTTGCCCTGAATAGCCAAAACTCCACCTTCCGCGACAAAATAGTATTATATCTGTATTTCAGACTACATTCGGCACTTCAGCTCTGCCTCTGCACTTTTAATAATCCCTTCCAACTCTACGAGCTCTCGTGCTTTGGATTTTTTTTATGAATGAGGCATACTGTATGATCCAGCCCCTAAGAATCACCTTAAGTGCCTCCCAAGCCACGCCCACAGGGGATACCAGTTGGTCTCCATATAAACATTGATTTCAGCCTTTACCATTTGTTGGAATTCAGGATTTTGCAAAAGGGATACATTAAAGTGCCAACTATATGATTTATTTTTCTCCATATGTGGCAAAACCACAACTCACCAGGGTGTCATCTGAGACCAAGTTGTTTCCAATTGAGCAATCAACAACAGATTAAATGTTATATATAAAAAAAACTATTCTAGAGTAACTCTTATGGACTGATGTAAAAACATGTATAGTCCCTACCAGATGGGTTCAAAAGTCTCCATGTCAATATTATATCATGAAGGGTGCTAGCGGCTTGCAACATCCTTTCAAGATCTAGCATTAGGTGCATAAATATTAGCCAAAATAAGATTTTGCCCCTGAATTTCTGCTAAAATAATAATGACTCTTCCTAATATATCTTTAATCTGTTTGAGACATTTGAATTGTAGATTCTCATTTATCAATGTAATGACTCCCCTGCTCTTACTTGAGCCAGCACTAAAGAAAATATGTCCACCCCATATCTTCCCAAATTTTTCAGCTTCCTGTTGGAAAAGATGCATTTCTTGAAGAAACACTGTATCATATTATAAAAAAGTGTGCATTAACTCAGCGCACGACTGCACCAACTGGCGTCCATCCTTCTAAACTCAAACAGTCCATGTATGCCTACAAGAGCCCCCGCAACAACTTTGCTGTCGGATTGCTCAAGTCCAGTGTTTCTATACACATTTTGTGAGACAGATTTACACAACAGAACATAATCTATAAAACAAACTCCAGCCAATAGATGGACAAGGAACAAAGAGCATGCAGATTCATCCACATAACTGTCCCGAAGGTGTGTTATTCCACAAAACAAACTACAGCTGCTAGGCGGAACCAGCACAACAACAACAAAAAATAGGACACTCGAACAGTCAAAACAAATGTTCAGTGAGCCGGCCCATTCGGCTGCTACATGAGTGCTACAAATGACCTAATCACTCCAATGTCTTGCAAGAAATACTGCACAAAACGAACTCCAACCAATAGGAGGCATAAGCACAAAGAACGTGCAGATTCATCACCAACAACCAACACCAATCCAGGTGGCATTTACTTTTAAGAAACGTAGCACAAGCAGCTTTTAAGCTAAATATTTAATATAAAAAGAAGTTTGCCAGGTTTGTAATGCTAAAAATAGTTGATATACTGTTCAAACACTTTCTGGTTGTCAAAAAAATATCATGCCACATCTATTTTGAGGGGTGTGTGTGTTTACATCTGGAAGACATATTTTGAAGATCGTTTGCTAATCTGCAATACGCTTCTGATACTTACGATTTAGGATGTTTGCAAACCTGATCTTTTTAAGATGAAACACTTTTAAAAAGACATCTCTGAGATGTATGTGTGCAATGGCATAAATACATAAATTATTAAAATAAACACAAAATACCTCCGTTTAAGTATCAAAATGAAATGCCAAATACTGTGTGGAAACAAAATACTGTATTTTATTTTTATGTAAAATTGGCCATTCAATGAAGTATCACTATTAGGCTAAAATCTATCTGGACCTATTCTGAATGCAAAGAACATTTTGGTGTTCAACTGCATAGAAACTTTGCATTTCACCTACATCTTCAGTCAAAGACTTATAAGGTACATGATTATAAACCGATGTTGTTCAAAATGCCAAATAGCAGCAATTTCTATGTTCATTTCTGTCCAGGTTACACTGCAGCATCCTATTACTTGTGGTGAATCCCATTAAATAAATCCTGTATAAAATAGTGTGTACTTTTCTTGCTATCTAACAATGAGTAATGCTTTACACGCTTGACTAGCTAGTAAATACACAAGCAGTTGCGAACACCAACCACCGATTAGCTAGCTAGCGCTAATGTCCAGTGCTAGTGCTAATGCCATTTTCCCCATGTCATCTGTGCTCTTTATTCCTTCATGTTAACTGAAGGCAAATCTGAATGAAGTTCCATTTTAGCTTGCTAGTGTAACCGGCCCTGCTCGCCCGCTCCGGCGTCTCCTGCGTGGGAGGCGGGTGCTCTAACAAGGAGGCTACAGCCTCTAGTGTCAGTCGCTAGTGCACCTCTTGAGGTTAGGAGAGTGAGGTTTACACACTGCACAGCTATCTACCAGCTGGCTCCCGTTACACTCACCCCGCTAAACCTCACTCCCATCCGGGTCACGGCACCATTGTACCATCACCGCTCGGCATCTCCGGCGTGGGAGGCGGGTGCTCTAACAAGGAGGCTAAAGGCTACATGGATCAACCAGCCTGCATTTACACAGTTGTGGCTTTGGCGTCAAAAAGAGGCCACAATACTACAGCAAGCCCTGAAGGAGCAAACACACATTCACGCATCTTAAAAGGGTAACGTTACCCCACAATTATGTATATTACAATTATTTATGTTTGTGTGGTACTGGTGTTCTTATTTCGATTTCCAAGGCAGTCGTTTAGTTCTTGTGACAGACCTCTGTCAGAAGAGGACAAGACACCTGCAATAACAGTTGGTAGGTGTACACCTCCAGCCAAAATCAAGTTGCTTTGTGTTTGCTAGAGGAATGCTGCCTTTAGAGGAAAAGTAGCAAGATGCTGGAGCTGTGAGACCACCTGTGTCTCCGGAAGAGATCGTGGACTGTGAGAGCTGAGACACAATATTTCAGCCTCTGGCTAATGGTTAACATGTTAGATGTAGCTGTCAGGAGGACATAAGTGGGCACTGTCACCTGTCACAGATGCCCTGCTAATGCTGCCCACTTTTACAGTTAATGAGCTTCTGTCTGCAGCAACCCAAGGCCTCACACAGCTATAATGAGTGAAGCTGACAGAAACTAGAGTTAGATGGTCATGTATGACCCCTAGTGGACAATCTGAAGTACTGCACCTCAAAGTCCACGCTAAATATGTTTGTTGTCTGTTCGACTTTTGTCTCTACCAGTCAGTCAAACTCTACAAAGTAGGTGGGTTTTGGGCAGTAAAAGCATCAAACTGTACCAGACTTTGTGCTGATAGTAAAAAGTTTGGCTACACAAGACTACTTGATGATCGGTCACAGGATATTGTACTGAAATCGGTGTCTGTCGTTCAGGTTAATGGAAATGTGGCCAAACAGGTGCAGCTGAAGGACTCAAAGCTGTCCGTCAGTCCGCCTCCATCCAAAACGTCACTCATGGCCCCGCCCACTGAGACTCCGCCCAATGAGGTAAAGCCTTTAAGATGTGTTTGGAATACTAGGTGACTACTAAATACTGCCCAGTAGAATACACACACTAATATAAAAAAACAAACAAAAAATACTACTGCTCAATGTCTATTATATACAGTTTCACATATATCATTTATATAGTATACAGTAAGCAGCTGGTCTTTCATTCCAAACAACCTAACTGTAACTGCAATATGTAGGCCTATGTGCTGTCTGGCTGAACAACTACTTTTAAAGCACACGTAAGGGAGGTTAGGATTGAGGAAAGGTCTGGCTTGAGTCAAACAGGGGTGTCTGTAAGAACAGAGAATCCATTAGTGCAATTCCATTTGACCACTTTAGTCCATTAAAGCAGGCCGAACAAAGCAGATGAGTAAATAATGTGTGGTTTCTAGACACAGAAATACAAACACTTCAATCAAGATAAATCTTATTTAAATTACACAACTAAAAGATACACAGAAACAAAGGAAAACAAATGCACATTTCTCAGGACTACAAACATCAGACAGCTCCAGGGTCTCTCAGTCTATTGTGCATCAATGCAGGCATTTATAATTCAGGACCATTAGCACAGTGCTGCAGTAATTGGTTAATCAACAGAGGGTGTATACACATCAATAAGCAGCTAATTGGAAAGAAACTAGAAATAATGAAATGAGCATATTAGTAAGACAACCCAGGAAAAGAATTGTAAGCAATGACAAAAATAAAAGGAAATAATAATCTTTAATACAGCACGAAAGGCCCATAGAAGGTCATTACTTGCTGAATCATTAGAATAATTCTGATTGAACAGCAGCGGTAGCAATAGAAGTGATTCAAATTGTTCACAATTACATGCTTTTAATATCCAAAAATCTTTAAAGTGAGCAGTTCGGAGTTTGCTAATTATAGCGGTTCAAATGACACAATGCCATTTATTTATTTATTTATTTATTTTTGAATCCCCAAAATTAAATTCTCTCATCATTTACTCATTCTCATGCCATCCCAGATTGATAAGACTTTCTCTCTTCTGCAGAACACAAAGATTTATAGAAGAATATTTCACCTTTGCAGGTCCATACAATGAAAGTGAATAGTGACCAGAACTTTGAAGCTCCAAAAATCACTTAATTTAATAAAATACATTCTCCTCTCTGCCCAGTAGATGGCGATATGCACTTAAAGGACTTAAATATTGATCTGTTTCTCATCCACACCTGTCATATCATTTCTGAAGACATGGATTTAACCACTGGAGTCTTATGGATTATTTTTATGCCTTTATATGCTTTTTGGAGCTTTAAAGTTCTGGTCATCATTCACTTGCATTGTATGGATAAAGCAGTTAAACAATTTAGTTATAAAATAGTATTAATAATTGAAAAGCTTGTGTCAACCAAATGAAGTTTAAAAAAAATAATTATATTTTTTAATTTTTATGAAAAAACACAATTTGTTCAGGTCAAATGGAAGAATCCTAAGAAAATGCCTTTATTTAAGCGACAGAAAAATTCATGAATTTAATTTTTTTATTTTATTTATATTTGCGCTGGCTACTACCACACCTGGAGTCACTCCAGCCAGGTCTCCTAAGCAACCAAATTGACTGGTTGCTAGGGTGGGTAGAGTCAGGTTGGGGTAAACTCCTCATGGTCGGTATAATGTGGTTCTCGCTCTCGGTTGGGCGTGGATTGACGGTCTCAGAAGCGGATGTAACTGAGATTCGTCCTCCGCCACCCGGATTTAGAGGACTTGGAGCACATTGGGAATTGGGCATTCCAAACTGGGGAGAAATAATTGTTTTAATATTTTTTTTACCTTGAAAAAATTTGTTTGATAACTTATTTGAAATTAATAATTAAGTTGCAGGCATCACTATTAGAGTTGCTCCTAACCTGAATAATTCAACTTCAACTTCAATCCTGCAGACATACGATTTACTTATTAATTTACACATTTTGTAAACCCTTTAATTCAAAGTGACTCACAGTACATTTCAGATTTGCATTTTATCAGCCTTGTTGCTGCGTTTATTTGAGAAAATGTCAACATCTAGTTTGTTTCTCTTTTGTCAGGTGGTGGAGCCGTCAATCGTAGATGCCATACCAGAGCTGAATCTGTCCCTACAGCAGGTGAAGGAGCGCACTCACCAGAAACGCTCCAACAAGAGAGCTCCACCCATGGACTGGAGCAAGAAATATGAACTCTTCAGCAACTTATAGACCTTCATCAGACCTCTACATCCATCGAGACTTTTTGATACAGACACAGCAGATGATATAAAGAGGTCGTCAGTAGGCCACTCTGATATATATATACGTATATGTACTGTGTGTGTATATACACACACATATTTATATTGTACTCACAAATATATATTTTATTACTAACAGAGATTATTTTTAATTTAGGGAAAATGCAATGTAACATTTTACAACTGTGATGTATTTCAATCATTGACTGTGTTCAGAACGGAATACTAACTTTCCACCTACTGCATACTGCATACTATTCACTATTTGCAAGTGAAACATTTCAAACAGTAGTGTGCTATGTTGCTGTCACATGACCTGATGTTGCATGTGAGTGGCATCCAGTAATCATCTTGGAAATGAATACACTTATTTGCATTTTTATTGTAGTAGGTCATCTGGAGATTTCATGCATTCAACCAGTGCTCTCAAACAGTATATAAAAGTATGCTATATCATGCAGAAATATAAGAAAAGTATGTTAAGATGCTATTCTGAACATAGCCATTGTACCTAATGCACCATGTATGTTTGAAATTGTTGCGGTGTGTGTCATGTGTGATTTTTTTATGCCATCCTTAGCCTTAGACTGATTTCTCTTCCAATTCTGTTTCTCTGAAACATTTCAGTTTTATAATATTAGACTAAATGAAGACTATAGATAGAATTGAATCCATAAATCCTGACTTTCGTAGTAAACCAATGAGTGCATTTGTTAACTAGGAATGATAGATCATATATACGGGAATATTGCCATCCTTCTTGAAAACTGATATGCATTGGGGTCCCAGTAGGCTATATGAACTGACTGAAAAGAAATTGCATTTAAAATGTTGTAATGTATGTACAAAATTCTGATTCAACATTAAAATTTCAAGATGTAAAAGCTAATTTGTGACATTGACTAACGCCTTCCCAGATAGCACACGTACTCTGAGATGTCTGTTTTTTATATCTTTTCATCTGGAAAGCATTTTAAAAAGATCAGTCTCAAAGACATCTGCTATAGACGTCTTGCAGATGAGCAAACAATTTAAAATAGACGTCAAATATATGTCTGGGTGATGTATGTGTGCTATCAGGGTTTGCACCAAAGTTCAGAGGTCATGCCACAGGCTTGCAGGCAAAAGGGTTCATAACAAATACAAAACAATTCTGAAATGTCTATTTTTTTTATTTTTCTTAAGTTGTTTTGCTAATAAACGATCTGTAATGAAAAATATTGTATTATATATGAAAAATTGAAGTTTTTTCACGTGGTCTCAGACTGTCAAAGTGCTTTCCTGTTCTAATCACCATCTTCCACTGTTTGATTTCATTTATTTCTGTTTGTTTTATGTATTTAGTCCAGAGTTGACCCGCCATAATACTGCACTTGATCACTGTCGTGTATTGGTGTCATTTCCTGCATGTGCGAATGTTATTTCCATGTAACAAATCATTTATAAAACACACCCACTTTGTCAGACGCCGTTTTAGCGGCACTAATTTACTAGTTTACTAAATTGTTACATTTATATTCAGCATTGTGCATGTGACTTTAAATGGATTACATCTATATCATGGGTACAAGAGGCAGAATTGTTCCTCATGCCAATGACCAATTTCAAGTTTGACGCTACAGTCAAACGTGTTGGCAATGTCAAGCGTTCAAATTGCAAAAATGTACAGTACATACCCATTGCAGCTACTTTGAAACTGTAGCCAATGTCTTTCTAGCAAGTGCAGCTCCTATTTACTTGAATGGGGAAAGACAGAAATCTCCAAAACGGTTGGTCAAGATTACGATCAAAGAACACATTTCAAATCAGCAGACAAATCTGACAACACTGGTATCATAAATTGTGCTTCTTAACCTCAGATTACGCTAAAAAACTAAATATATTCCCAGTTTTTCTAGCTAATCAGCATACACGGTCTAGAGTTGATTGACAGGTGATGTCAGTATCTAAAAGGTGATTGGCTGTAAGGTGGGACTTCCTTTCTACATCTGTTGACCATTGTGTGCTACAGCTTCTTGGTTGGGCATTCCAATTTCTCCCATTTATTTAAATAGAAGTGAACCTTCTCTGCTAAATAATCTCTGCTGTAAACCAAAACTACTCATAATTCAAAGGAGGTTTTTTTGGTGCACTCAGTAACTCTTTGTTCATGTCATCTTGGACTTACAGTGACACCTAGTGGTGTGGATGCATCATCATTTAAAATCAATAGTTTTCAGTTACAGATGCCATTGTAGAAATTCACCATTCACAGTCAGCCATGATTAACTTAATCCAAGAGTGAAAGTGTCCAATAACAAGGCAGTTACTGAGATTAAGAAAGTTGCATTCAGCTGGTCATGTGAATCCAAAATGGCAGCCCCCATGAGGGCGCCCCTGCCCCATGTAGAATAAAACAGCTTTTATAAGGCCACTGATATGACTAAAGTCCACATCTCATGTGAGTGCTCATGATTTTATACATACCTTTCAAAATTATAATTAATTTATTTAGGAGTAAATCTTTTTAATTTTGGGGGGTTACTGAGTGCACCTTTAAATTACATTCAAGCCACTCTTTAAAAAAATGCATTAATAATTTCACTTTAAAAAGAAAGTAAAGTGCCTGTAATGCTGCTCTAGCTCAAGTGAATCATTTATGTGCACTAGATAATTTACATGAACCGTCCAAAAGAACAAATTCACCTAAATGATTAAATTTTTACCCTCACTTCCTCAACAGTCGGCTCTCGTTGGAAGAATAGTAGCTTGTTACTGGAAAAGGTGAACTACGGTCACACTACTGAAATATGTAGTGAAGTCAGTAGCATCCCTACTTAGTTAACTACTCCCCAACACTGGTTGCTTGGCACCAAAGCACTAATCCATCCCATAATGATTATTAAGATTATTACATTTAGTTACATTTATAACCTGCAAAGTTTGGTAGCAACAAATTTAAAGCTGTTTCAAAATATTACAACATCGCAATCGACTGTTCTTTTGTCAATTTCTGCCATTTAGTTTGATATCCATGTCTAAAGAGCATTTGTGCTAGCTGTTAATTAGCTTTTTTTTAAACATTTTATTTTAAACACAAAACTAACACAGGTCTTTCTTTTCTAAGTGCTGAAATGGTAATGATATGGGCAGTACAGTGATACAAAAAAAACCTTGACAATATAGCTACATTCATTTAATAGAAAACATGTACAAAATAGAACAAAGGAAAGAAAATGCAACATAGAAACCAGTTACATTTTGTTATTGCTAACAAGTGACATGATATTGTAAGGATCTGGTCAGACAACAATGTGCAATTTGATATTTCTTTACTAACACAGAGAGGAACAGTCTCTGTGCATGAACATAAACTTAAGGTGCATTATGATTTTAAGAACAGAACATATAGTGGAATCTGCATGTCCTAAAACTGCTGAAATGTTACAACTCATGGGAAAACAACAAATGACAGTAATTATACCGAACAACTTGGTTAATTACAACCTAAATGAAAGAGACCTTTAAACACATATGGCAACAGAGTGGAAAGTTCACACGGAAAACATCCATATCAAGTGATTTGCAAAGAGGAAAAGTCACTGGGTTAACTATCATTAGTTTAGCGTCAAGGTAATCATTTTAGAAATCCTGATAAGCCAACATTTGAATAAAAAACTTATATATACTTTGGTACAACAAACAGGTTTGCTTCCCAATCAAATATACCTTTAGTGTACAATATACATATTTCGATAAAGTTTAAATACTATTTTGACTAAAATAAGTTTAAAGACGTTCATAGTGTTTATTATCATCTTTAACCTGAATTGCTTGCTGTACATTGATGCTGCTCTAGTTACACGAGGAAGTGTTTTCATTCAAAGATGACGTGTTCCCTTTAAAACCAACCTTAAATACAAAAATAAATGTCAGTAATGTTTCTTACCCTGCACATTTGCAATGTCACAATAGGACAATATCTTTCATGAATGTAGTAGCACCAAACCTGAAGGCTATTTACATTCTGAAATGGATAAAAAGCTGCTTGTGCTCCATATAAAACAAGGTACAATTGTTTGAGCTAAAATGCTCATGAAATAGTTCACCCAAAATTGACTATTACTCGCCTTCATCTCATTCCAAAGTCATATGCAGTTCATTTTTGGGAGAATTATTCTTTTAATCTTTCCTTGAAAGAGTGTAGTGTTTTGAAATGATTATTGCTTTAGGAATGATTCTTCTAAGTGCATCTCTTTCATCTAGGACATTTGTGGTCATTTTGTAAAACGTATTGGGGTCATGCTCGGTAAAGACCACAGTTCAGCCCCAGAAAGACTAGTAATGACAGGACAGAATGAAATACGTAAACAAATATATATATATGCTGGTTGATTATATAGTGGAATAAGACTAAACAAACAAGTACAGATGATACCTACACTGGAGTTGGTCAGAAGGCTGTGGACATCAATAAATGTCCCTGTGTGGTCCTTGGAAATGTGGTCAATGGTCAAACAAGTTTTCCTCTGGTCTCCATTCGTAATAAAGGCATGTGCTGCTCTGGATCAGATCCATGAAATAATCCCAAGCTCCATGCAGGAGAGAGGTTTAATCAAGCATGGCATCCAACTGATCGGCTAGATCGTCGAACATGTTCCCGATGTCATCCAGAATGTTTCCTGCAGACTTTGCCACGTGAGAAACCCTACAAGAGACACAACAGAAATTCAGTTACTTGAATGGACTTTTACTTTTGGAGTGAAAAGTATCATTAACATTTAAAGGAGCATTTAAAAACAGGACATTTAATGGAATAGTTCACCCAAAATGAAAAACAATAAAAAGTGTCTCTCACCCCTCAGTGTGGTTCTCCAGAGTTAGTTCTCTCTCTACTGCTTTCAGTGCCTCCTCCAGAGATGAGCTGGTCTTCTCCAGCCTCCGCTGCATGAGCGTCGACCCCTGACCTGCCTCAACAGGAGTCTGAAGGTTTGCTGATCTAGGTGGGGAGTGCGGGACAGGACATGGAGAAGCCACAAAGGCCACACTCTGAACAACATTCAGAGTCACGCCAGAGACAACTGCTGCGAACACAACCCCAAAAACAGAACACCAGAATAAATGTAAAGTTGTGTGTAAGTAGTTAAATGCAGTCAAGATGTATTGTTGTGATACTCTGTAACTAACTAACACCAAATGATGCTAAATATTTTGAAGCTAATCAGCTATTTAATTTTATCTAGCAGATCATATAATTTATTTATAAAATTAGAACAGTATTAATCTGGCAACAAAACAAAACATTCTATTGAAAAAACATTCAAAAATCATTGCGCCAACCTTGAACAGGTAAATGTACAACAATCTAAAGAAAAATGGCCTAATGTACAGTATCAAAAAACAATAATAAACAGTAATGTTTAGCAAATACATTTTTTATCAATCCAAAAAAAAGTCAAACTGTAACCAACACTAAGTTATGACTCATTGCAATATACAGTCAGAATGAACCTATTTCGTCATTTACTCAAGCTCATTTTGTTCAAAACCCATGTGACTTTATTTCTTTGGTAGAACACAAACGTTTTATATTTGTAAAGAATGTTCGCAATGCTTTTTTCCTCACAGCGAAAGTGAATGGGGATGGGCGCTGTCAAACTCCAAAAAACACAACATAAAAGTAGTCAGAATGAAATCCCAATGTAACCCCTGCTTACAGCTAATGAGTCTATCTGACCACTTTTATGCGACTTTTCGTCAACTTTTGGAGCTTGACAGCCTCCATACTCAATTACTTTTATTGTATGAACAAGATAACCCCTGACATTCTGATAAATATATAATTTTGTGTTCCATGAAAGAGAGAAAGAAATACAAATTTGGTACACCATCAGAGTGAGTAGAAGTGAGTCTTCATTTGTTAGTGAACTATTCTTTTAACGCTACTTGAGAAAGTCACTATCATTGCTTGTGTATTTAGCCAAACGGCTGAACTGGCATTAGTACCTGTGTTTGTAGGAGCAGGATGTGGTTTCGAGGTATGCCGTGCTGGATGCAGGGGACTGGGAGGTTTGGGGGCAAGAGGTGGTGGTGATTGCATTTGTTTGGGAAAAGGCTCCACATGTGGAAGACTCATCTCCGATTCACTGATGCGGAGTTTCACAGTTTCCTGAGTCTGAATTTGCTCAGAAACCTTCAGGCTGTCAACATTGCTGTCGGATGCCATGTTTGGCTGCTCCTTGTCTTTTGGCTTCTGCCGTCTCTTCACGGTGTCTGACTCTTTCAGGTTGAACTCTGGAACTTCAGGGGCTTTGGCTGGTTTGGCTTTCTCTGGAGACTCTGGGGTGCTCTCCGTCTTGAGAGGGCCGCCAACTTTAGGTCTTTGTTTGATGGTGAGGTTGCCTTCTTCTGCAAAGGGGATGCACTCACTGGAGCTGTTCTGTGGTGAGGAAGAGCTCTCCAGACCTGGATCCTTGGTTCCATCATCCTCTTCAGAGTCAGACTTTGATGCATTATCAGTATCTGGATTGGCTTGCAGGACTTGGATAGACTCTCTCTGACTCAAAGTTCTCTGTCTGGATCCTTCATTGGAGACAGAGACAAATGATGTGGTCTCCTGAAGGAGGTCCACTTTAGGGTCAGGTAGAACAGTTTCTGAAACAGCTGCAATGCTCTTTAAAGTTCCAGGACTGTCACTCTCAACTCCTCCAGTAGGTGACACTGGCATGTCCGAGACAATTTCGACACTAGTACTGCAACTGCTGACAGAGCTTAGGCGTTTCGGTGGCAGTGGGGGAGGGCCTTTACGCCGAGCTCTAATGGCGAAAGACTGGCTTCGGCCAATGGACTGCTCTGGAGCAGACTGAAGGCGTGCCAATTGGCCACGGGCAGGCTTGCGGCTCAATGTGGCATAAGAAGGCATGGCAATACTGGCTAGCTGAGCAGCTTCTTCATCGTCTTCCTCATCAGGCTCACCATCTGACAAAGCGTAGCGGGTGAGACTCTGTGTGCGCTTCTTGGTCACGCTAGGAGAGTGGCGGTTGAGCGTGGCACTATTACAGAGCAAACGTGGATAATTTAGTTTTTTTTGAGCAGCTGAGCCTTGTGGAGAGGGCAAAGAGCCCAGTTTGGGTTTGGCAAGCAGCACTGGGTATTTAAAGCCAGTGGACATACTGAATGGCAGCTGCTGCGGTAACTGAGGATGCGTGACCTGGTCGCGGCCTTCCGGAATGTTCCGTTCTTTAGTAGGGCTGCTGTCGGTACTTGTTAAGCTCTCGCGGGAGTGGCTGTAATGGGTGGATGCCGAGGAAGAGGACGAGGGAGTGTTAGGAGGCTCCTGGGAGCGTCCGGACCCCCGAGAACGCGTGTCAATGCTCTCCTGACTGATCGACATACTTACTGCGTTTTTGATGGCCAGTCCCTCCTGACAGCTATTGTAGGGGGTGGACATGGCGCTCTGTAGTTCAGTACTCAGCTCACTGTCCTGGAAAGTGATCATCTTGGATGTGTGGGGCGAGGGAAGGCCACCACCCTCAGGGGGTGGCTCAATAGTGAGCAGGTCCAGGGCAGCAGGGGTTTTGCGGCGTAGTGTGCCCTGCTCTGATTCGGCCTGCAGAAGGGCCTTATTAATATCACACAACTTCTTCACTGCAAGCATCATCTTCTTCTGGTGGCCTGATAAGAGACACACACAGACATAACACTATATATAAATGCTAAAATTCTCTCTGAGAAGTTGCATCTCTAATTCTATCTCTGCACTGCTAAAACCATTTTCCTAGCAAATCAATCACTTTAAAAAATAGATTTGAAGACAAATGATTCAGTCATTAAACTCTAAAAGGCACAAAGTGATAGGTCCTTCGAACATGTTATCTGTTGGCCAATTGGCTTGCACACAGCATACTAAATTGCTCAGTCGTTTGCAGGTAAGCTAGATTTACTGCAGCACACTATGACTTTTCTCAGAGAAACTCCCCTCCTCCCCAGCATCACCTGTCTAGACCTGCTTCATGAAGCTTGTATGTATGTGTAATTGTCCATGTGCCACACATGCTCAACCCAGAATGTCTGTGTATGTTCTTACCAGTAGTAGCAGCAGTGCAAGCAGATCTAATATGCCAAGACCTACTAACTTGTCATATCATTATAATATCTTAGAATTTATTCTGAGAGCTGTCATGCCTGAATTACTGTTGAATTTGACTGTTGAACATTTATTCTATGCACATATACCACAATGCATATGCTTTCCAGGGTTAGGTTAGCTCACCTAGTTTGGTGATGCCAATCTCCTGCAGGTCTTCCCATGTGAGGTCTCGGACAATATTTATAGAGTCATAGCCATTCTCAGCCAGTTTCTTATGATACTTAGGCAGGCCTATTGCACTCAGCCACTCCCCAAGATCCTGCTAAGGGTTAAGATTACACTTTACTGAGAGAGAAGTTAATGCAGTAGACACACGTATGCACACAAATTATACATGTTGTGACTTACTGGTATGTACTCTGGCAGCCATTCTGGAATACTGAGGTTTCCGATCTCCAGGGAGATCTTCTTACGATGGCCTGGTTTAGTCACACCGATAGCTGTGAGATCCTGAAGAAGAGATATACCATCAATATAAACTCAACCTGCAGCAACAACAATGAATGTCATATCTCTCAGATGCACTCAAGTTGTGATGGTACCTCAGGGGTCATTCTGCTGATGGTGGGCACATCATAGCCAGCGTTTAGGAAGTTTGCAGTGTACTGCTCCAACTGAAACTCACTCAGCCACTGATAGATAGCCTCAGCATCCTGACCATGACAAAGGACATAGACTTAAAATAAACAACATTTCTCCCCATCTCTAAAAGACCTGAAACACACTCAAAGTATGTGAAGACAAAATCTGGCATTTGACAATATTTAGAGGTTTTTGTTGTGCCATCTGTAGGGTATATTCTCACCTTGCCCTCTAGTAGCTGCTGAGGACGTACAAACTGCTGAGTGAAACCCTGCTCTCCTGCCTTCTGTGTGGGCAACACAGGTCTGCGGGGAACACCTTAAAATTCAACACACAAACTCACATCAATATATATCTAAAATTATTTTCTATAAACTTTGGTTAAAAAAAGATTAAATGCTATACAAGCATTTAAAAAGAAAATGGTTTAGAATCGCCACATTTTCCGAGAACACTTGATGGACTCAACGGAATATACAGTGTTAGTGTTAGTTGACGGTTCATGTAAATGTATTGCTTAAAAAAGTCAATTCATTTTGGTGAATCGTTTCATTTAGAGGAATTGGTTAAAAAAACGATTCACAGATTCACTTATGTAGCATTGGGAAGTCAATTCATTTGAGTGAATCCGTTTGTTTGGACAGCTACGGTAAAGTAAATGAACTAATTCAAATAAGAGATTCCCTGATTCACTTGAACCAGGGAATCAGGGAATCCCTGATTCACTTGAACCTCAGAGTAGAGGTCACTGTGCTTCTTTTTTGAAGTGATTATTTAGTGAATTGCTGCTGTTCATCATGTTTTTGACTCAGTTATATACAATGGGTGTGTCTATTTTATATTTTTGTATTTAGTATAAACGTATGTGTTTAATGCTACCACCCTAATTGAGATATACCTTCTGAATCAGATCTTCTGTAATATAAAACTATATTTTAGAGGTTGTTACACATATAACTATATTTATTGTTTATTAACTATTTGTATATGGAGAAACTATAGGACCTCTAATTGCAGAATAATATAATATCATTGGATAAATGTATATTTAAAAAGATTTTCTTCCATAAATAGCTTAAATGTAGTTAAATACTTTTTGTTAGTAGCTTCTTGTGTAGCAAATTACTTGACTGAAGTTTAGCTACTTTAAGTTTTGAGTAGCTTGTAGCCTGTACATAGGTGTCCTAGCAGAGTAACCAGTGTTGTCATTTATTACATTTACTATATGGAAGCCCAGGAGTGCCATTTTAAAAAGATTTTTTTTTTGAATAAGCCAATGTATAAATGGACAAATAAATAGACACATTTAAATGTGTCTATATAATTCATGTTTTAAAATGTACTTATATTTAGCTAAATTTATATTTAGTCATTTTTAAATGCATATTTTAAATTGCGTTTTAAAAAGCATTTGTCAATTGCTGGTTCTGTTGATAGCATTACGATTACAGCTTCCACCTTGGACACACATCACTGTGCACGCTCAGGTAGGACCACGTTCAGTATTTCACAGCAACTGTTAACTTCTGATATGCTTCGCATCCGTTTCTTATGCACAGTATTTGTAGATCTAATAACGTGTTCGTACGTGTTCAAGTGCTCATACCACCGTCCAATGACAGTACGTCTTACATCCTATCTTACATCCCACAAGTCAACAATCCAATGGCATTTTTTTAAGTTCAATTATCAATTGGAGAAAGAAAAGGAGAAGAAACAGGAAAAAGAAAAGGAAAAGCAAACTGGCAAATTATTTAAGAAAAGCAATTGGCAAATGCTTTTTAAAATGTCATTTAAAAGGTGCATTTAAAAATGACGTATTAAGTACATTTTAAAACATTAATTAAATAAAAACATTTAAATGTGTCTAAATATTTGTCCATTAATAAATTGGTTGATTTATTCACATTTTTATTTTCAAATTAATAAATTGATCATTTATTCCTTCATTCTTTTTTAAATGGGACTCCTGGGCTTCCATATTACTATGAACATTTTCTACTAACATTTGGCAACCAAAAAGTACATTTTAAAACATTAATTGAATAAAAAAATTTAAATGTGCCTATATATTTTTCCATTAATAAATTGGTTGATTTATTCACATTTTAATTTTCAAATTAATAAATTGATCATTTATTCCTTCATTCTTTTTTAAATGGGACTCCTGGGCTTCCATATTACTATGAACATTTTCTACTAATATTTGGCAACCAAAAAGTTATTGAATATCCTTTGAACAGTCTTTATTTTCAACATTGTTTTATCCTTTAAAATCTAACACCTCTTTTTGAGAGAAGTTTTGCTTCAAAAGTGTGCTTGTACTGTCTTTCTTTAAAATAACTGCCACTTGGTTTGACATTTAGTTATCTAATGCAATGACAGTTGAACAAGTTTAAGTGTGGCTTGAGCACAAAACGTACATTTATACATGGCTGCAACTCATTACCTGTGGGTGTGTCTGCATGTTTGTTATGATCCGGTTGTAGTGAATCCCCAGCAGATGGTGCAGTCTGCGTAAAATGAGAAAGCACCCCAAGACAAAAAAGTTTAAATGAAATAAGACAGCCTATAGATCAATACAGAGGCAACATTTACAGTCAGGGTTGCCATATTTTGTCACCAATGAAATCCCATGACCTTTTAATTTATTTGTGGATTTGTGACTTTTTGGGCAGTTTTCTATTTGTATATCAGGTATGAATGCTTAGGTGTAACCAATTATACCCTGTCTTCAGGTTTCATAGTAGCTGGTTACCTTGCTGGTGTGCTGATGTGGTCCGCTGGGGGTGCTGTTGCTCTCTGTGCTCTGCCCACTGCCTGCACTGCGGGTGCTGCCCACACTGCCAGTGCTGCTCACACTGTTCCTGTCCCCAGCTGAGAGAGAGAGAGAGAGAGAGAGATAGAGAGAGAGAGTGAGTGGTGGTTATCACAACAGTTGTCTGAACTGCCATGCCAGTGTGCTATTGCAGCCGTGAAGACACAGTGCCCGCTGTGCCAAGAGGGCTAGATTTCTACTAAAGCAGCAGGCAGGATTGGGTGGGGAGTTGCAGGATAAAGCCACAGGCATGTGGTGATGGGAGTTACAGATGGCAATGCCAACCTTCATTCTGCTACAGCGACACTGCAAAAGATCATTTTCTTCAGAATGTTTGTCCTGTTTTCCAGTACAATTATCTAAACCTCCTTCAAAAAGAGAATATCTTAAATGTACATTTCTTTACCCGTTGGCAAAGAGAATCCGGAAGTAAAAATCCCAATCAGAAAAACGCAGCAAACTAAGCGCAGTAAAAGAGCTTTGCAGCGACCGCCCACTTCCTTGATGCACTCTGTGTGAATGACACAATCTAGTCATTCTACCAACACACTCAAATTACTTATACATTTATATATAATAATATTTAGCGATATACATTAAATACATTGTATCTTATACTTAGTAACTTAAAATCGATAGTTTAATATTTTACATTTGAACGTTTGTAATTCAATAGCATAATTCTCATTGCAATGGTACTGTTGTTCATTCCCTCAATAAGGATTTTAAAGGGATAGTTCACCCAAAAATGAAATCACCAAAAACACAAGAAGAAGAATGTGAAAATCTCGAGCAGGGAGGAGATTTATAGTAAAAAAGGACCTTAATATTGATCTGTTTCTCACCCACACCTATCATATCACTTCTGAAGACTTGGATTAAACCACTGGAGTCATCTGGATTACTTTTATGCTGATTTATGTGGAATTTTGAGCTCTGATCACTATTCACTTACATTGTATGGACCTACAGAGCTAAAATCTTAATTTTTCAAGTGAACTATTTATCTTAAAACAGGTCTTGTTCTTATCCTGCTGTTCTAGTAAAAATCTTGTTTTAATATTTTAACTGGAAAACAAGACAAAAATACAGATTAAGAAAAAAAAAAAAAATTTCCACCGTAACGGAAGGGTTCACACTCGGACGTCTAGCAAACTGGGAGGCTGGGCACAAGTTAGCATCTGGAGACGGACACACCAAATGAGTCTGAGTGACGTCCCTAATGGCGTAGTTGGCCAGCCAGCCAATCAGAAGGTCTGTCTGCAGCAGGAGGGGGTGTGTATACACAGGGGTGCAGACAGCCAGTAGGGGGCGTAGGGGAGGAGCGTTTCAGTAGAGGGCAGTGCAGAGATTCTTACCAGCGCAGGAGTTCCGCAAAACCCAGATGTCCTCCATGCTGGGGGTTATAAGCTGGGACAGACTGCGAGGAGGCCCACCTAACAGACACAAACACTTTTTGTGGCCTAGTCTTGGAGAGAGGGGGGAGGGGGGGTCCCAACTCAAATCAGTGAGTGCCTCTGTAGGGTGTTTTTATGCAAAGATACTGGAATGTATCTATCATACCTGCTTTGTAGAACCTGACCTAATTTTTACTCCAACTAACACTTAAAATGGTTGTTGTTCTAGAACGCCTGTTTTTTTTGTGGTTTTTTTGCAATATTTATAAAAAAAAAGGGGAACATTTTGTCGTCTCATTGACTAAGTCTACGTCCATACTTATTCCATTTTGTTTGAAAACATACATTTTGCTACGTTTAAACCTGTCATCTACACTAGAACAGTGTTTTCCTCCACTGAAAGGAGCATTATGAAAATGTTCTCCATTGCACATACTATGGAGAATGACAATATTAGAAAATGGAAAACTGAGCTTTCAAACGAAAACAGATTTGTGTGGAGGAGGCCTTATAAATGATTTCATGTTTTATGAATTTCATTGTGTTTTGTCCCTCATTGTTTCATTTTGATGGCTTAACACTAGGAATGTGTCACGTATTGAGTACTGGTGGTTGAGACAATAATAAAAAAATCTTTCTTGTTCCTTTGGATGGTACTGAGATAAAAGACTTGCAACAATCACTAAGATTTTCCTTTATAGACTGCTGGCAACTATGATTTGATTCACTCAAATGTAAAAACATTTGGGCTGTCGATTTAAAGCGTTAATTCAGTGCGATTAAATCGCACCATAATAAGGAATATTCCTGAGAAATGCAAGCTTGTAGTACCACCTGTTTACTCCAGAGGGCAGTAAGTGAAATTTCAGCTGTATGAGCAACACACAGTTTATGTTTACAGTGAAGAAAACACTTCAGTAGGCAGAACAACACAAACATGCGTTACGTTCTTGCATTCAAAACACTTGGAGCGCAAATGCGAACTAAGGGATCTTATATATATATTATATATATATAATATATATATAATTTTGTAATATTTAAAGATAACTGTGTATAATTATATATTGATATAAATATGTATAATCTTTATATATTGTGTTATTGTTATATGAGGGGCTTTCTCAGCAAATATTTGTATATGCGATTAATCGCGATTAATTAATCGGGACACCATGTAATTCATTAGATTAAAAAAAAATTGCGATTGGCAGCCCTAAAAAAAATACAAATAAAATATTATTTTTTTTACATTGCGATTAAACCATTTATTATGGTCTAAATCTGAAAAAAAAAAGACATACCAACTGGCGAGTTTTATTTACTTGCTAAAGCCAAATTTTACTTTGCTTGGCGAATGTTTATTTTGTTTTTCACACTTGGCTCAATTGCTACATTAACATGAGTTCTAATGAAAGTTTCAACTGCATCTAAGACCATGTCCGCGCTAATATGTTTTTGTTTGAAAACGCATTCATCGCTAAATTTACACCTCACATCCAGACTAGAATGGTTGTTTCCTTAACCGAAAATGAAGCTTTTCAAAAATGCTCTCCCATCCAGAACAACTGTCGGATTCTGGAAGCTCATTTTTTCCATCGGGGAATTCATTGAATTCAAACCAACCCTGAGCTGTGAGGCTGTTAATCAAAGGTATAGGATTGTGTTGAAGCCAACAGTCTGCATTATTTCAACTTCATTTAAATAAAAAAAAACTTGTTTAATAGCAGAATTCCTGGTGAAGAACTACACTACCCATGATCCTTGTGAGGGATCCACCAATCAGATAATCAAGATGAACAACATGCGCCAAACAAGCTCTGCAGTGACTACCCACTCCCATGATGCTCTGTGAGTGACGCAACTCTCAAACTACTTCTATTTGCATATATCTGAATATTATGCAATAAAATGTATTTTTATATTGTTTCAATACTTATAATTAACAGCAAAAGTGAACACAGGTGCAATCCACTGACGTACTGCATCTGACCAACCAAACAAACCCAACTCTGACATCGTATGGACTCGGGCCTGCACCAAAAGCTCTTGTGTGAAAGCGTCCAGAGGCGAGCGTGTATACCTGAGTTGGTGCTCAGACCGTTGGCATGGGGGAGCACCAGGTGGGGGTTAGTGGTGTACAGAGTGCAGGAGTCATCAGTCTGAGGGGCAACACCGCCGCTCAGACTCAAGCTGGGGCTGAGGGAGGATCTGGAGAACAGCTGTTGCCGTTGAGTGGGCACTGAGGCGTGTCGTAACAGGGTGCCCCCTAAAGGACAACACACACACATGACAGCAGTAGCGGGTTAATATGCAAGCGGATGGAGGTTAGAGGTGAACAGATATTACATGGGAAGTGGCAACAAGATGGAAGACAGAGACACATATCTAGGGTGGCATTATATCAGTCAGTATGATTAGTGTGTTGAAGGAAGTATGTCAATTGAGGGGTTAATGGTTGTGTTTTATCAAACAGATTTTCATGAAACCCTAATAGTCAACGTCTGCTACTAGTCATGCAACTTTTATCAGGCAAAAGCCTGGTGGATATTTGTATAGTGTATTTCTTGCAAGTGTATGTCTTTCTTCGTATTATTCTAAAGGCTAAAATTAAGACAATAAGTCTTGTTAAAGCAAATTTTTCTCAATTCTTGTTTTTTGTTTATTCACTAGGCAGTTAAACAACTTTAAAGGGATAGTATACCCAAGAATGAAGATTCAGGTTGTTATGATGGTACCTGATCTTCGGCTGATGACCTCCACTATGGAGGGAGGGAAGTAGCCGACTCGGTCTGTTCCTCTCTGGGTGTCGTGGATGTGGCCTTTCCAGCGTCCGTCCATGTGCTGCTCGATCACCTGCCAAACACAACATAGCAGGTTACACATACAGCTCAACAGCAGGGTTGCAGGAGTAAAAAGCCCATTCATTTCTCCATTGAGAAATAAATAATTAGCAATAATTTATTAAACTTTTAAGACAGACCAACCATGAGCACCGAGATAGTTAAGCGTTTGCATATGCTTCTGTAGAAACCACAACCAGTGTGATTTTAACGTAATAAATTAAAACTATAATAATAATCATGTTTAACTCTTTCCCCGCCAGCGTTTTTAAAAAAAAGTTGCCAGCCACCGCCAGGGTTTTTGACGATTTTCGCTAAATTTTAATGGCCCGCAGAATATTTTCTTCCATGAATATATGAAGATGCTATATATCACAATAAAGATCTGAGCCTCTGCTTTTAGGCAACAAAAAAACGATTTTATTTTATCTTCATTTGTTCTTTTTTTATTGCGACTTGAACAGAAGTCGGTTTTGTCAAAAAACAACATTTCGGACAAAAAGCTGATAAAAAGGCATGTTTATGTCTGATATTTTGAGCTTCTCAATACTCCACTTCTTCATGTTTGAGTCGATCGCAGTCTGTTTCTTTGATCAAAGAGTTGCGTACTCTTTCAAAACATGCGCAGGGGTCTTCCTTACCGTATAACACCTAAAACACGGACACCCGGAAAATTCCGTGTTTGGCGGGGAAGCATTTTTTCATAAAACACGGAAAATTCCGTGTTTGGCGGGGAAAGAGTTAATAGTCATATTCCCATTGAAGAACTACACTACCCATAATTCTGAAAGGAGATTCACCAATCAGAGAAGTCTGTGTTACCATGGAAATGGAAACTGTGCCAAAACAGTTCAGCAGCGACCAACCATGAAGCAATGCAAATGACTGAGTCAGGTTCCTGCATTATCAAACTACTTATATACGCACTGTCGATTTAATACATTTAATTATATAGTGAAATTGATTACTTTAAAAAATAACCTGTTATAAAAGTATGCAATTAATCATGCCGGTTGACCTGCGTAAATTCTGTAATTAGGAATTTTATTACCAACGGCGCAATTCAAGATTAAGGTACCGCCTACCTGTTTTTGCAAGTAGCACTCAGCAGGGGGCAGATAGTGCAACTCCAGCAGTAACGGCAACTCTTGCAGAGAGCACAAAATGCGTTTTTGTGTTTAAATACAGCTGGACAAAGTAGCTGCATGGATTGAGACGCATTTTTCACCATTTCAAACTACGTTCAACTTGATATCCCAAAAAATGCAGCATTTATGGTGCAAAATGCTGACAATCTATAAGACGAGATGCAACCACAATGAGACACTCTAATAGTGAGCATCTGATGTAAGTATATATAACAAACAAACAAAAACAGTGCAGATGGAAAGCAAAAACACCTCCTGTGAGAACAGCCCTGAAGTCTACCAAAGAAAGATTAATGAACTCAATTGTGAAATAGACAGCAGTGGACTGTCGGCCAGTGATATTATTATGTTATGGTCAATGATATGGAAATAAAACAATATATTGACGTTTAAAGCTTCTTATATATTGTTTGTCTCACCAATATTTTACTTGTGCCAAAATACAGTAATGTATTTTAATTATCTGAATTTATATTTTTAATTTATATTTGTAATATATTATCTAATATTATATTTATTTATAAATATATATATACTCATTTAAATATAAATATACTGCATATATAATATAATTAATGCAGCAATACATTTAAAAAATGTATATATATATACATTGCTACATTAATCATATTAATATATATTATATATAAATATATTTTAATAAACTTATATAATATATATTGAATATTAATATACAGTGCACTCTGTTTAGTAAGAGCTGATCTGTTTAAATTCTGTTTAAATTAAATTATATATATATATATAGATATTTGTGATTTATTGTGATTAATTGATCGACACATTGTATACTTAAGCAAAATGTAATCAACTGACAGCTCTAATTTAAAAAGAATACATCAATATTTAGCAATAAAATAACAACTGTTTTTATAATCATGTCATAGACTACTATACAGTACACGTATATCATTTGCAATGCTTCATTGGATTGTAGTCTCATGTACTTTAGTCTTCAGTTTTAGATTTGTATCCTCTTTCCTTTACATTTGTGATTGTAATGTTGTGATTCATCTGGGAGCTGGTTGGTTTGGTTCAAGCCATATAACTCTTTATTGAAGAATGTTCTGAAATGCCAATGGAGATGAGAAAAAATACTTTTAGAACCTAGGCCCCTAAAAAAGTGTGCATTCACTGTAGTGCTCTATTCACATCACACTGATCTCACCCGTACTATCTGCAAATAAAGCACTGGATTTTTAAACCAAAAGTTTTTCACATCCTTGACAACCAGTCAAAACAGAGGAGCAGGTCGGGACTTCAGAGACAATGCATGATTTTGAAGCTTTTGAATGTTAGATAACATGACCCCAGCCGCCCACCCAACGCAAACACGAAAATCACATAACTGCAGGCCTAAGAAGTGTAGCTGCAATAGCAGCAAGAACATTGAGCTCATAAAATACTATATATTTGCCTCCATTAAATGACCCTTTGACTACACTTATCATCTGCCCACTGTTTCCTTTGTAACAGTGCTGTGTGTAAATCTGCAGCAGTTTGAGTTCACAGGTAAACGCTTCTGAATTTATCTTCAGAATGCTCAAGAACTGAAGCAATGAACCAAAAAAAGCCATTTATGCTGGCAAAGAAAGGATTTGTGAGGACAAAGATCTGACCTCCAAAGAAACAGAATTCAAGTCTTAAAGTGTGGCTGGGTTAAACCCTGTGGTGTAACCCCGGTGTCCTGGCCAAATTCCCCCCATTTGCCCCTATCTATCATGGCCTCCTAATTATCTCATCCCTGAATCAGCTACATCACTCTACTCTCCTCTCCACCAATAGCTAGTGTGTGCTGGGCGTTCTGGCACACTATGGCTGCCGTCGCATCATCCAGGTGGATGCTGCACCCCTATAGAGATTCCCCCTCTACTATGTGGAGCGCTTTAAGTGCCTAGAAAAGCACTATATAAAACATTTAAGGAATTATTATTATTAAACACTTTTGTTGTTTTACATCAACAACAAAAATAATGGCACCTAATACATGCCCTTATGAACAAAAATATATGAAGATAAAATAAAATGCTACACATGCTACATTAAATACAGGTCACACACACACACACACACACACACACACACACGTTGGTGCGGCTATCATTATGAGGATTCTCCATAGACATAATTATTTTTATACTGTATGAACTATAGATTCTATCCCCTAAACCTAAACCTTACCCTCACAAAAAACTTTCTGCATTTTTACATTTTCAATAAAACATTGTTTAATATGTTTTTTAAGTGATTTGAATTATGGAGACACTAGAAATGTCTTCATAAAGCACATTTATAGCATAATACCCTTGTAATTACCAGTTTGTAACCTAACCACACACACACACACACACACACACACACACACACAAATACATATGCCCACACACACACACAAATACACACGCCCACACAAATACACACGCCAACACACACACACACAGGTATTTTGACTTTGGAGAGCTATAATAAAGTATTTAAATGGGCGTACCGTGATGACATCACCGGCGCGTATGGTGAGGGCTGTGGGGTCGTGAAGATTCCAGAAGTCTTTCAGAGCTCTCACCTGAAGAACTCCTGTAGCATCTGAAAACACACACATGTTTACTTATCTACCTAAATGAGGACATTTCAAAGACTTCTGTTGCTTTATATAATGCTACAGTATTTATAATTGATATAAAACTACAGCGCAAAAGTCTTCGGCACATAAGATGTTTCACAAAAACTTCTCTTAGGAGGGTTATTTCAAATCCAATTATTCCAGTGGAAAAGAGAATTCAGGTTTGGAGTAAGGACAAAGAAGATATGTTAAAGGATTGTTTTTGTGCTACAAACTGGGATGTCTTTTTTGATTCATGCAGAGACCCTCACGAACTTACTGACAGTATTACCTCCTATATTCAATTCTGTGAACAGTTATTGATACTAAAGTGGTTAAAGTCTTCTCAAATAATAAACCATGGCTCTCTAAAGATTTAAAGAAACTCATTAATGAAAAGAATTGGGCATTTCGTGAAAATAATTATGAGGGTTTTAAAATGAAAAGGAAGGAATTGAGAGCTATGATACAAAAAGCAAAAATTGACTTTAAATGCAAGGTAGAGGATAAGTTAGCGAATCAAGATGCAAGGAGTGCTTGGCAAGGCTTGAATAAGATGATGGGGCGTGGCACAAGAGATGTAAATAATGATATTCCTATAGGGACAGATGGTTTTAAATGGGTAAATGATTTGAATTTGTTTTATGGAAGATATGACGTAGCTGACAATTACAATAAGATTGAAGAAATAAGTGATAGGATTCCAGTGGGGCCACCGATCTGGTTGACCGGTGATCAAACCAGAAGGTCCCTTAAATGCATTAAGCCCCATAAAGCACCAGGTCCAGATGGCCTTAGAGGGAAAGTTTTAAAGATATGCGTAAATGAATTAACTGACCCTTTAACAAAATTATTTCAGTTTTTATTAGACTTACAGATCGTTCCCAATACTTGGAAGTTATCATTTATACGACCTCTTCCGAAAAAAGTGACAGCAAAAATTTAGAGGACTTTCGATCCTGTGGCTTTGACATCAATACTCGCTAAAAGCATGGAAAGAGTAGTTAGCTACCACCTTAAACCATACATATTAGAGCAATTAGATGTACTGCAATTTGCATACAAATCAAAAAGAGGGACATAGGATGCCATGCTTACCATGGTTGATACAATTGCTAGTCATCTACAACGAGCAAAGGCTTATGTGCGTGTTCTTTTTATCGACTATACCTCTGCTTTTAATACCATGCAGATACATTTGCTCCTGGAATGTCTCCTGGTTCTAGGTGTAAATGGAGGAATAGTGCACTGGATAAAGAACTTTTTAACAAATAGACCTCAGCGAGTTTGTGTTGGGAGGTTTAAATCAGATACTATGTTTTTAAATACGGGGCACCACAAGGATGCGTCCTGTCACCTATTTTGTTTTCTGTTTATACAAGTAGTATAAGAGTGCAGCATGAGAATTATAAATTATACAAATATGCAGATGATATGGCACTTGTCGCACTTTTATGGAAAGATTGTGCACATTATGAGTATGAGAAGAAGGTTTTGGAACTAGAAGAATGGTGTGAGGCAAGTTCCTTATTGATAAATGTAAGTAAAACAAAAGAGTTGATTTTAAATCATTCAGAGCCTCTAACAGAGTTAATGTTATGTAATCAAACAGTTTAAATTGTGAAGACTTTTAAGTATTTGGGAACCATGATTGACTGTAAATTGAATTTCTCTGATAATATTAACCTTATTTGTAAGAAAGCAAATCAGAGGTTATACCTGTTAAGGAAGTTGAGAGAATTTTCTGTAAGTCAGGATGTTCTGCAAAGAGTTTATATAAGTTTAATTGAGAGTGTTTTAGGGTATAATATAACTGTGTGGTTTGGACGAGTTACATCTGTTAATAAAGTAAAGTTAGAAAGAATTACAAGAGTTGGAGGAAAAATTGTAGGATCTAAACAAAAATCAGTCGCACAGTTATATCAAATTGCTGTTCAGAGGAAAGCTTTGATTATAGCAAGAGATACAACACACCCATTGAATCATGTCTTTGAATTACTGCCATCACGTCGTCGCTATAGAACACCAAAAGCGATTAAAGTGATATATAAACAATCTTTTGTACCAAATGCAATAAGTCTTTTGAATAAGAGGAAAGAGATGTGAATATTTTAATGTGTATATTGTGTATCGTTTTGTGATTGTATACTGTGTATTGTTAATTGTTTTGATTGTATGGCGAGACCAAAGACCAATTTTCAGCCAAGGCTGAACAATAAATAAATGAAATGAAATGAAATGAAATGAAATGAAATCTTCTGCTTCAGTGTGTCAATAGGAAATATACATTTCAGATTTCTTTTTGCAAATAAATTAGAAGACCTCCACAAGTCTGGTTCATCTTTGGGAGCAATTTCCATACACCTGAATGTACCACATTCATCTGTACAAGCAATAGTACACAAGTATAAACACCATGGGACCACACAGCCGTCATACCGCTCAGGAAGGAGACACATTCTGAACGAGATGAACGTAATTTAGTGCTTTTATTTAAAAGTTTAAATCAATCCCAGAACAACAGCAAAGGACCTTGTGAAGATGCTGGAGCAAACAGGAGGAAAAGTATCTATATCCACAGTATAATGAGTCCTATATCGACATAACCTGAAAGGTTGCTCAGCAAGGAAGATCATACTGCTCCAAAACAGCCATAAAAAAGCCAGACTACAGTTTGCAAGTGCACATGGGCACAAAGATCTTACTTTTTGGGGAAATGTCCTCTAGTCTAATGAAACAAAAATGTAACTGTTTGGCCATAATGATTGTTTGGAGGATAAAGCTCCGGGGGGATTGTTCCTGTAATAAGGGCTCTGTAAGCCGCTTTGGATAAAAGCGTCTGCCAAATGCATAAATGTAAATGTAAAGTTCGGTGGCAAATGGGTCTTCCAAATGGACAACAACCCCAAGCATACCTTTAAAATTGTGGCAAAATAGAATAGAACTAGTTTACATGTAATAAAAACAGATATGATGTATATACACTGTAAAGCATTTATACATCGCAGAGCATTTGTTGTACATCCATTAAATTATGCCGATTTAAATAAATCTTTGCATTAGAGTCAAAATTGAATATAAAAATGATTTTGGGGTGAAATATAACCTGGACACGATTCATGAGATTTGTCAAGCTGACAACATTAATATTTTCTGTACCAGGGCTGAAGAAAAAAGGAAAAGAAAAAGGCTTTACTGGCATTGGTGGGCAAATGTGTTTTATTTTATGTTTAAGTTTAATACAGTAGATGACTGAATGACCTTTAAAACTGTGAATTCAAGTCACACATGAAAATTGTTCACAAAATCACTGCCAGGTGGTGCAAAGGGACACATTTTGCACCTTTGTTAAATGTGAAGAAAGTGAGAGTGAGTGAGTACAAGTAATAATAATTTTAATATACTTATATATGTGTGTGTGCGAGGGTGTGTGTGTGTGTGTCTCTGTGTGTGTGTGTGCATGCGTGCGCGCGCGCGTGTGTGTGTAGGTGTGTGTGTGTGCGAGGGTGGGTGTCTGTGTGCGTGTGTGTGTGTGTGTGTCTGTGCATGCGTGCGCGCGTGTGTGTGTAGGTGTGTGTGTGTGTGTGAGGGTGGGTGTCTGTGTGTGTGTGTGTGTAGGTGTGTGTGCGTGTCTGTGTGTGTGCATGCGTGCGCGTGTGTGTGTGTGTGTGCGAGGGTGGGTGTCTGTGTGTGTGCGAGGGTGGGTGTCTGTGTGTGTGTGTGTGTGTAGGTGTCTGTGTGTGTGTGTAGGTGTGTGTCTGTGTGTGTGTGTGTGTGTGTGTCCGTCTGTGTGTGTGTGTGCATACATGTGTGTGTAGGTGTGTGTGTCTGTGAGGTTGGGTCTGTGTGTGTGTGTGTGGATTTCTGTAAACTAAAGCCTATTGGCTATTTTTAAAAGTGGGGCGAGTCATTCAACATGTCCCACCCCGTTTTAGTAGGAAATAATTCAAAACACCAAATCGAACCAAGCTCGTCAAAGCACTTCACGGGCCTTTAACAATAAACAATAAACATTTAACAAGAAAATATTTGCAATTTTACAGTGATTTTAGATTTTACCGTATAATTAATGGTAAAAAAATATATATATATATATATATATATATATTATATTTAACAAGAGAATAAGTTTATGGTAAACTATTGTTAATTTCACTGTAAAAACTACAATCTGGTGTTCCCAGAAGTCTCAGCGTGACCCGTCACATATCATTCATTTTTATGGGATTAGTTATAATTCTTATTGTTAATATCACTTATGTACATTGGGTTGTTCTTCATGTAGCTTAGTTCATGATTATTGCAGTTGCATTATTTTAGAGTCGCATGATTGGACGTTACCCTGATGGTGTTTTGTCTTTGTGTGAGTAAAGGCCCAAACATACTCTATGCTAGAACGTGAACTCTATGCTAGAACGCGAACGCGTTGCTACGCAAGCTCGATTGCACGCATCGTTGCGTTGTGAAATGTGTCAGCACACAATTCATAACACAATGCCAGTATGCGCTAGTTAAAGACACCTAATATAAAGCGGGTCCAGAAAACTTGAATTAAATATAGTGAAAAAATAAATTAAATAAAAAGTTTATGAATATATACTTTATTTAGAGAATATTCCCATTATATTATTTGTGACTTGTGATTTTATTTGTAGTGGGAGGTGCTGACACATTGACAAACAGCAGACACCCTGAATGAATAATTAACTCTGTCGGATGTTTCTAGAAGCAATGTGGCCACACACACACACACACACACACACACACACACAGTGGAGTTTTGACTGAGCGGTTCTGGCTACAGCAGTTGGCCTGTAAGTGCTCATTATGATTAGAGTGATCTGTGAGTTCAAAGGCTGTGTTCTGGATTACAGAGGAGATGACACACACACAAGTCTCTGGCTCTGTCTAGAACCTCAGGCAGCTTCCTTGCTGCCCAGTCAGTCAAAAACATAACATGCAGCATTTTTAAGGTAACTTTTAAGGAAACTATTTCAGACCGGCTTCCTAGGCACTTCTAAGAATGCATCAGGATATTTATATGTTTGAAATGCACACAAGTACTCAGAGAAAGCAGCTGGTTATATGACCTCAAGTTTAAACATAGCCATAGGTGTAGATTTAGGTAGGGATGATAGGGACATGTTCCTACCAACTTTCAGAAAATCTGAAACGTCCCGACCAACATTTGAGCAATTTTAGCTCACAGAAAATGAGCCATGTGGATTATACAACGGGTTTGTTGAATGCTTGATTCTGATTGGTTGATGGGTGTTCTAAGGTGTGCAATTATTTTCCAGTAAACGCACGGCTATGAAGTAGTTCCAGGTCTTGACCGCATAACTGTTCCATATCACTTCGCCAGATTAATTAAGTAATTTCATAGAGCCGTACAGACTACCACAGCAAAATATCCAATTTAAACAAAGACATTGGCTAAGTAAATAGTATAAGAATAACAATGTCATAATAATATCCTAAATTTATTTCAATTTTGGTTGGAAAGTGCCCTTGAGCTCCCTCTCTTTCTCACTTTCGCTCTCGTCTCATTAGCGCACACACACACACACACACACACACACACACTAAATGCTGCCACAGCAAAATAACCATATAAACAAAGCCATTGGTTAAAGTAAATTGGTTAAGAATGACAAAAACATTTCTATAATACCCTACATTTATATACATTTCGGTTGAAAATGCCTCCCCTCTCTTTCACTCACACAAACTGTCTCAGGAGCAAAGTCAGCGCACCCATGTGACTCAGTGGGATTGTAAACAGTTGTTTAGCAATAGAAAAGCTAAATACAAGAAAGGTGACACTCGCTGCTGCTGAGAAGTATACTTAAACTTACATTTTGGTGATTTGAAACGATGTTATTGCTGACAAGAGCCGCTTCAAGCACAGGTATTTTCACACGCAATCTCTCTGTTTATCTCTTTCTCTCACTCACACACATGTACACACACATGCCCCCAACATGTACACACACATGCCCACACACACACACACACATGCTCACACACATGTACACACACATGTACACACACATGCACACACACATGTACACACACATGTACACACACATGCACACACACATGCACATTCACACAAACGCACTACCCTGTTACTCCAATGCTGAAAAGCAGAGCATCATCCGTTGATGGTTCTAAAGTTACTTTCTCGAACAGACTTTTTCAGATAAAAATGTAAGGACTTATAAATAAGCAGTATGAGAAAAGATTATGTGGGAGTGAGGGGAGATGGAAAATGGTGGGAAAAAATGTCATTGTTCCATCTTGTGATGTAATTTTGCCCATTGTTTGGAATTCCATTTGTTTAATGATGGATAATACATTTACAGAATGTCCCTGGGATATCATTTACTCGAGGTAAACCTTAGGTTTTATCGCACTGCATATCGCTGTCACATTATCCAATTTTATTACACTTGATTCTGGTTGGTCAAGTTTATTACACTGGAATATTCAAATCTGGTTGGTCAATGGCGCCATCCAGTGGTCAGATATTGCTCTGTAACAACCGCACATCCGGTGATTAAGACGTATCAGACTGTTCATCTGGGTTCTGCGAGCCGTCTCTCCTGTTTCTCTGATCATTGTGTGATCTCTACAAATGAGCTAATCAAATAATTTCAACTGAAATCAATGTTTCATGTGCATTTATTTATTTATTTGGCAAGTAGTCTTGTAATAGTATGAATATTGAGGAGTCATACAGTCATTTTCACAAACTAAACACCAACAGAACTTGATTTCTTCTCAAATTACATCATTTCAATGCAAATCAATATTTTATGTCCATGTATGTATTTATTTATTTGGTTAGTAGCTGTGTAATAAACAGTCAACCAGTTGTTAATGCAAAATAAACCCCACCGCTTCATGTTGGGGTCCTGATCACCCTGACGGGGTTTCCTGCACGATAACAACCAGCTGGCGGTCCATTATCTCTTACTTATTGCATATCACATTTTTTCTCAGTATTGTGCAGCCCTAGAGGTCAGATCTTAATTAATTTAGAAATTATTTAAAAAATAGACTTATATTTAATTTGGTGGGGCAGAGAATTGAGACATGTTATATGAAGTAATAATGTTATTTTGCCTGTATTACCATTAAAATACACTTCCAATTGCGTCTCACCTCGTAGGAGCTGTTTGATGTCTTTGCTGGCGTGGCATGCGGTGAACTGGTTGACAATGTCCAGGGCTGTTTGATTGTATGTGTTACGGATATTCACATCTATCCCAGTCTGCCAGCACAAAAACAATCATTAGGACTCTTAAATGCATCTATTTCTTTACACGTGACCTTATATGTATCTGTGTTGTTACATGAAAGATGTAGGAGTCATATCACTCAGCAGTCTCTTTCTGCTTGCATAATAATTAAATTTCAAGATTTTAATCATTTCAATATTGAACTCGAATCAATATTTTACGTCCAAACATGAAAGAACTTACATCCAGAAGCAGCCGCACTACCTCTGTCTTCCCATAGAGTGCGGCCTCATGGAGAGCCGTGCCAGCTTTAGTGCTTCTGTTGATGTCAATACCTGCTTTCAGAAGAAGACTGAGAGACAGACAGAGAGAGAGAGAGACAGAATTAATGATTGGTGGTAATTTCTTGTAGCAATATTCTAAAGAGCGAAGACGGCATCCTCTTTAGCACACTGTATCATATTTACACACTGAAGGGCCTGTAATGCACACAGCCATGTTAACACACTCTCTGACACACACACGGGACAATCAGAGACACTCATTTGTTGGAATGCTGGCTGGAATTTGAGCACTGTACTGGGAATGTCAGGCATGAGGAGGGGATCTGCTTGTGTGACAGCCGTACACACACACACACACACACACACACACACACACACACACACACACACACATCTCATGTTGGTGCAGCTATCATTATGAGGACTCTCCATAGACATAATGATTTTTATACTGTATGAACTATAGATTCTAAGAAGACTAAACTTTGTTTAGTATGTTTTTTAAGTGACTGAAATTATGGAGACACTAGAAATGTCTTCATAAACCACATTTATAGCATAATATCAATGCAATTACCAGTTTGTAACCTAAAAAAATGTCCTTGTAAACCACTTATACCTTCCCGCGCGCGCGCATGCCGCCCACACACACACACACACACACACACACACACACACACACACAGAGCGCGCCGGCCCACACACACACACGCGCATGCCGGCCCACACACACACACACACACACACAGCGCGCCGGCCCACACACACACACACACACACATGCACGCCGGCCCACAAACACACATACACACACATACAGACCCACACACACACACAAACAAACAAACAAACAGAAAAGTTTCAACAGACACAGTCAGAAACGCCATTGGCTGAATCTCACAAAACCAGTCAAAAACATGCCCAGGTAATATTTCAACCCAATTTCAATAGAAAAAAACAAGTGATGCATATTAAGGACGTGTGACATTATCAGGGCTCCTGAAGTTTTTGACCGATGAATTAGCATGAGCTTACCTGTCGTTTTTAATTTCTGGAGAACGATACTTTAGAACATTCTAATTCAGATCTGCAAATGAATCATTCAGATCAATTTGTGAACCGGTTAAACCGATCTGTGGAAAAAAAAACCCTGATAGCACTCGTAAATCAACATATATTTGATGTGTGTGTTTACATCTGGAAGACATACTTTTTACTTTGTTTGCTCATCTGCAATAAGTCTATACCCAGATAGCACACGTACATCTCTGAGATGTATGTTTTAGATCTTTTCATCTGGAAAGCATCACAATCTAATTAACATCTTAAAAACATCCTTATATGAGGTAATTATGATTATTATTCTATTAGGTACATCTACTTATTCATGCGATTATCTAATCAGCCAATCATGTGAAAGCCGTGCATAAAATTATGCAGATATTGGTCAGGAGCTTCAGTTAATGTTCACATCAACCATCAGAATGGGGAAAAATGTGATATCAGTGATTTGGACCGTGGCATGATTGTTGGTGCCAGACGGGCTGGTTTGAGTATTTCAGTAACTGTTGATCTTCTGGGATTTTCACCATCAACAGCCTCTAGAGTGTTTAGAGAATGGTGCGAAAACAGACGGCACTAAACGCTAGCAAACAAAAGTTCATCAGAGCATTTTGTCTGCGTGCTATAAACCGCACGTAATTTGTTACATTTAATAAAAGAGAAACAGTGGCTTCAACTTGGACGATGGAAACGCTGCTTTATTTACGTTAATTTCATAACAATTAAGCACATTTCCCTAGAAATTGAATTTTTTAGGTCAAAGTGCCTAAATGTTTTACTTATAAGTTTTATTGTAATTTCCATCATTTTCAATTGTGATTCTTATTATAATCTCATAACTGTTTTACTGTCATTTCTTACAGTAATACAACCATTTTAAAATTAACATCAGCATTAATTACAGGCAAAAATGCAATCCCAGTGCGGGAATACATTTGTGTCCATTATGGAAATGAGAAGGGTAAGGGGTGTCCTATCAGCTCCTAAATAATTCGTATTTTTTCATTTCGATTTTGAGGTGAAATATGACCTGGACATGTTCTTGACAGGTTTGGTAAGGTTCACCACATTACATCTCTGATGTGAACACAATGCTGATCAGGGTTTGAGGTGATGAAGGGAGAGCTGTCTGTCTTAAAGGAAGTGAGTCACAGCAGTGTTTAAAAAATCCACACATGTGTCGAGATAGAAACACTCCTCTCCCTCAGGACCGTGAGTCACAGAGACAGACGGGGCACCGACTGTGTTGGCACCAAGATCTCTCTGCCATGCTACTGGGATGGTACAGTGGTACAGCTACTAAACTACAGTCAGAAACCATATTTAAAGGGACAGTTCACCTAATTTCACACCTCAGCTGGAGAATGAAATTCAGCTGTGACGCATTAAACACTAGAGCAGAGAGCTGATCTGACCTCAGTCCCCAAGAGACGTGCTCAGAGCAGCTCTCGGATACACATGTGTCTCTCCAGAGACATAGTAAAGCCTGCCACAGCTCAGATTGATGGATGCAGATGTGTTACTCACACAAACGTGAGGAGTTTCGAAACCAAGTTATCAAACCCAGACTGAAAACAGCCTAAAAGAGCTCACCGGATGACATCCTTGTGTCCGTTGCGTGCGGCGAGGTGTAGAGGAGTGTTACAGTTCAAGTCTGACCCGTCTCTCCGATCGCCCTCTAATAGAGATGCAACCATATTACTGTTCAACAACAGCTGAGCCACCTACATGAGAGAGAGAGAGAGAGAGAGAGAGAGACAGAGAGAGATTATTAGCAGATTAAGTCCCAGTAACTTTTTCCTCATTAATAAAGTTATACACCTAAAGAAATGAATTGTATATATTTTGAACAAATCTGTTTAAAACAATATCCACTCACATGTGATTAAGACTTCAGTCATATCAGTAGCCGGGGGTCATCATATTAATATTACATGACCAGCACAATACTACTCACTTTGTCTTACTATCTCTGCTATTATCAAACACCTTTGGTTGAGGAATGAATAAATGTTCCCAGCATGCACCGGGCTTGAATAATAAATGTGCTTGCATGGTTTACTGTTTGCAAGTTTCATTGTTGGTTTTGTTGTTACGTGTGGTAACTTCTTTTTTTGTGAATCTGAAGTTCATGTTCTACACAACATTACCCGTCACCGTCATCGTGTTTCAGTGTTTGGGTCTGTGTGCGCAGCTCTATATCTTGCCTCAAGCGCCCGTAATGCAAAGTGATGCTGTCTATTAGATGGCTTAGCATGTATTAAAGGGATAATTCACCCCAAAATGTAAATTCTCTCATTTACTTCACTGCCATCCCAGATATGCATGACTGACTTTCTTCTGCAGAAAGAAATGATATTTCATCTCTGTAGGCCTATACAATGCAAGTGAATGGTGACCAAAACTTTGGAGCTCTAAAAAGCACATAAAGGGAGCATAAAATCATCCATACGACTCCAGTGGTTTAATCCATATCTTCTGAAGCAATATGATAGATGTGGGTGAGAAACAGATCAATATTTAAGTCCTTTTTTTACTTAAAATCTACACGTTCACTTTCAGATTCAACCCCACACTTGTCAAAGTTGGTCAAAGTTGGAGATTTATATATATATATATATATATATAAAAAAAAAGGTGTTCTTCTCACCCACACCTGTCATATTACTTTTGAAGACATGGCTTTAACCACTGGAGTTGTCTGGATTACTTTTGTGCTGCCTTTATGTGCTTTTTGGAGCTACAAAGTTCTGGTCACCATTCACTTGCATTTTATGGACCAACAGAGCTGAAATATTTCTTCTAAACATCAACAAAGAAAGTCAAACACATCTGGGATGACATGAGGGTGAATAAACGATGAGAGAATTTTAATCTTTGGATAAACTATTCCTTTAATCTTCATTGTGGAAGGCTTCCAAGTGTCATGTGGTACATGACTAAGCTGTTAAAAAAGTATTGGTATGCTAGTGCACTTTTAAAAGCATGGCTTAATTCATTGCTACATTGCTTGAGTAAAATGTACAACCAACGCAAAGTACACTTTACTTGTGAATTTATAATTGAAGCCACCAAGAATTGTGTGTAGTAATCTGGCATACCGGACATTTTCCCGGTGGGCCGACGCACTTTAGGGCCGATCAGGGGCGGACTGGCCATCGGGAGAACCGAGCGGGCCGGTAGGTTGGCCGCGAAACGGGCCAAATGGGCTTAAATGAGCCGCCGCATTATGTGTAAACTGTATGTGTAAACTGTTCATAAAACTATTTGTATGTAAGCTGTCAGGAAGGAATGATTTTATGAACATTATCTGCTTGTGTTACATACAAACACTTTGGCAACGCAAAAGTACAGTTTTTGTCGAAGTACACTGAACTGAACTGTGAGAAAGAGCATGTGACAAAAGCATAGAGACAGAAATGGAAAAGGCAGGAAGCAGACACACACACACACACAAAGGGTTTCTGGGAAGTTGAAATTTGGCTCTCAGAGACCTCACAGGTGAGGATGAGGTCAGGCTAATGTGTCCCATTGACGATTAACACCCCAAAACATCTGCGCCACAAACTCCACACACTCATTAACTCTCAGAGGAACACAGGACAAAGAGTGTGAGAATAAGAGAGAAAGACACGATGCAGTGAAATGAGTATATTTACCAGCCATAAATATTTCTTACTGGCCATGAAGCTGCAACAATGTTTCTGCAGGTTTTATAAAGCTACATTTGAGACTTTTTAAAGAACTTTATAAGAGCAACTACAGAAAATGTAAGAATCACTGCACAACTGTCTCACTTGCTGACAGATGAAGCCGCACATACCAGCACCTCCTCTATACAGTTCAATGAATATTTAAGGAACTAATGTAAGCTGTGTGGCGCTGAAATTAGGGGGAGAGGAAATGCAAACTAGTTTAAAAAATTTAAATAAAATGAGGGATCATAAAAATTGCATTTTGTTTTTATTTAGTACTGCCCTGAAGAAGCTATTTGACATACCAAAAATAGTAACTGAAGTTACACAAATGATCCTGTTCAGAAGTTTACATTCCTGCTAAGTTCCTGCTTTGTCCTGAGCTGTGAAGCTGCCCACTTTTCTTAAGAAAAATACCATACATTCTTTGGTTTCCCATCATCTTCTGCACATTTGAGTTCTTCCCAACAGTGGCTTAATGATGTAGACATCCAGCTTTTGACACTTAGGACAATTGATGGACTCATACACAACTATTACAAAAGGTGCAAACATGCATTGATGCTCCAGAAGACAACACAAGAACCAAGAACCAAGGGGATGCAAACTTTTGAACAGGATGGTTTGTGTAATGACAATGTAGCTTTTGTAGCTTTTGAAGGGCAGTACTACATGAAATATGTTATCTTATTTGCATTTATATATACATCTACATATATATATACATTCTGAGAGGGGTGTGAACACTTCTAAAACCAAAGGGGTGTGCAAACTTCTGAAATATATAGTTTGTGAAAATTTATATTTAGCTTTTCACAATTTAACCACATTTGAGCTTCTTTTTTATATATATAGAAATTCCATGTAGCCTGTTCTATCCATATAAGTTCATATTGCATGTGTAATTATGAGTTGTCATGTCAGGTATGGACATACTTGAATGAAAGTATCGTCAAATCAATGTGTGACACAATGAAATTGCTTCTCTTCTCTGCAAACAATACCAGAGACAATAGCGAGAGATTGCATGAAATAAAATCAGAGAGCCTACCAGGCAGAAACCGGGACATAATTACATTTTTTAGAGAATTGTCGGGACACGGGGACACACCTCTTAAAAACAGGACATCTGGTCAATGCAATGAGAAAACAATCCCTCATGCAACATTTAAGGCCATGACCGTATGAATTTAAGACTTGTTACTTTGATTTAAGACCTTAACTAATTTGGGTATTTTATTCATTCCAAATGCATTTCTTTCTCTATTACAATGTGATTATTTAGTCGTTTTTTGTCTTGCATGTTTAGTATACAAGATGAGCCGTCTCATTGAAACTGCACCTGTCACAAACTAGAAATTTTGTCCCTCATATTTTTGTTTTGGTGGCTTAATGCAAGAATGTGTCGCCATACATGAAATTCACTAATAAACTTCAGACTTCAGATTTCTCCACCGAGTTAAAAGTCGCTTTAGGCACACAAAGATGTTTTCTTTAATATGCAGTTTGATTTGAATAACTCACATCAGCGAGACACAGATAATCGTTCTTACAATTGGATTTAAGCCATGCATTATGATGCAGTTCCTAATGAAGTTACCAGACAACTGGCAAGTTAAATTTGCATCAATTTTAAGTTGAGTTTGGTGATAAGCAAATGTTCATTTTGGACCCTGACCACACATACACACACACAAACACACACTGAGAGCCTCTAAAAATACAAATCTGAAATGAAATCACACAACACAGTCAGATTTTAGTAGCAGCTTTTAGTGTGTGTGTGTGCGTGCGCGTGTGTGTGTGTGCGTGCATGTGTGTGTGTGTGTGCGCGTGTGTGTGTGCGCGCGCGTGTGTGTGTGTGTGCGTGTGCGTACCAATAATCACAGTCAGGACATGCTGAGAGGAAAAAAAGGAGGGAAAATTATATTTTATTGCATAACTCATGGCCCATCCCTTGTCTATGCATTTCCATACATTTCTCAACAAAGGGCATTTCCTGCTCAAAGTTCACAGCAAAATGAAAAGAAAATCATTTGCTTGAGGTAAATCCAATTTTTTGGACCATTACGATTTTTTGGCATTATTTTCATGGCAGTTAAGCGTGTTTCTCCCTAATTCTCATCAGTGAGAGGAAAAAAAAAATAACGGATAAAAGATAAATAAATATTACAAAATAAATATTTAATCATTAATATTAAAAATTATTTTATTACAGAATCAGAATCATTGATCATGATGAAAATTACAGGAAAAACAATCAAAAGTAATCATTTTGAGTAATGACAAATGATTATACTAAATCTTAATAGTCCTATAAATAATCTTCCCTTTCTATAAGCAAAATACTGCATATATTTTTTTTTTATTTTGATTTTGGAGTGAAAAGTGGCCTAGACATGTTTTTGTGAGATCCCCCTATACATCTGCGATAACAAAGGAAATTATGTGACGTAATAATTAACATCCAACATGAAGAATGAGGGTAAACATTCATGATCGGTCCCTATAGAGACGAGAACACTGACCTTCACACGGCCAAACTCACAGGCCAGATCCAGAGGAGTCTTCTTAGCCTTATTCAGCACGCACGGGTTCGACTGGTGCTGTAGCAACATCTCAGACTGACAGAGACAGACAGAAGAAGAGAAATTCATGTTTGTTTGTATGTGGCATGCGTTTGTGCACAAAACATCATAAGAGACACAAAAACATGATAAAAACATGCAGACTATCCCTCACTAGTACACTAGCAGTGGATAGTATGACCCAACGTCAATATCATGGTATGAGTAATTTGATATCATAAAACGATTTATTACTAATATAGTTATTTTTGATGGAAATTCATTAAAAACAAATAAAAACAAATGATATATTAAGCAGCCATCGGGTTATATTTGTTTAGGATAATCCTGTGAATTCAACACTTAACAAATGACAGGTACTTCAACTCCTTTGATTATTTTCTATTTGTATTTAGAGCTTGATGGATTCAAATAAAAAATGAGATTATTAATTACAAATGAATGATAAGTCAAAAACAGCTTCACACTGTGCAACAATTGAGTTAAAAACAATAGACAATAAAACTAATATTATAAAATGGATACTTCTGATTCTAAATTCTGATTGGATGAGCCACATCTGAAGCTGTTGTAAAATGGTTGATAGCCAACAAATAATCCTGTGAAACCATTTTAGCAATAAAACCATTTTGCGTGATTTTCCGTTAGTATACACAAAATCGCTACAGGTTCTGCGATACCGCTTTAGAGAGATTTTACGACAGTATTGTATACACAAAATCAGAAAGATTTAGCGATTCTGTTTTAGCAATAGTACCATTTTGTGAGAATTTGTAATAGTCTACAATAAATCGGTAGAGAGTTAGTAATTGTAAATTTTTGCACGACTTTGGGATAGTATTGTATATACAAAATCTATAAAGATTCTGCGATACCGTTTTAGCAACAGTAACATTTTCAAGATTCTGCAATACCGTTTTAGTGATAGTACCTTTTGCAAGATTTCATGACAATTTACACAAATCCAGTAAAGATTCTGTGATACTGTTTTAGCAATAGTACATTTTTAGTGTGATTTTGCGATAGTAAACAAAAAATCGGTAGAGATTTTGCAATATAATTTTAGCGATACTGTGATCCGTTTGTGTGAAATTTTGCGATAGTAAACGAAAATTGCTTGAGAATATATGATACCGTTTTAGTGATAGAACCGTTTTGAGAGATTTCACGAAATTATACACAAAATCAGAAAAGATTTTGCTATACCGTTTTAGAAATAGTACCATTTTTACAATTTTGCATTAATATATACAAAATCGGTAGAGATTTTGTGATATGGTTTTAGTGATAGTACCATTTTGTGAGATTTTATGATAGTAAACAAAACTCGCTCTAGATTCTACTATACCGGTTTAACGATAGAACCATGTTGTGGGATTTCGCAACAGTATACACAAAATCAGTAAAGATTTTGCGATGCCGTTTTAGCAATAGTACAGTTTTGTGAGATTTTGCGTTAGTATACACAACATTGGAAGATATTCTGCAGTACTGTTTTAGTGGTAGAACAGTTTTGCAATATTTTGCAATCCTAAACAAAAAACGCTCGAAACCCTACGATACCGTTTTAATAATAGAAAGTTTTGTGAGATTTTGCGATAGTAAGCACAACACGGTAGAGATTTTGTGATATTGTTTTAGTGATAGTACAAAATACATTTTTGCAATACCACTTTACCCATAGTACAGCTGTTCAATATTTTGCGATATTATACACAAAATCGGTAGAGATACTGCGATACCGCTTTGCCAGATAATGTGATAGTATACACAAAATTGGTGGAGATTTTGTGATACCACTTTAGCTATATTAGCACTTAGCATTTTTTAGTGGTGGTACCGTTTTGCAGTTATTGCGTTTTCAGAGATTTTCCGATAGAGATATACATGAGAGCAATTAAAAAACATTTCTGTCATCACACTGTGTGTAATATCATACCGCTCAGCCCTAACATACAAACATTTACAGTACAAAGAAAAACATTTCTAGTTAATTTCATAAGGCTGACATCATATTTCTTGGCATTTCAGTTACATGATGTAAGATTCCAGGTGCTTTATCCAACAAGAATGATCCTACAACATTCATGCTATTTTAGTTGTTGTCTTTTAATTTAAATCACATCCCAAAGACTTAACCAGACTATAAAATTGGACCTCAATGAAAACTGTTAAAAAAGAATCATATAATCTCAATTGCAATCCCTAAATAAACTAGATTTTCAGAGGGCTTACCCATGCAAAACTCAGAGTGTTGCAATGTAAGGTGTTCTGAGTGTTTTTTAGGGTGTTGCGAAAGTGTTCAAATCACAAGTCAAAGCATTTAAAAAAGTAACAGCAAACAAATTGTAATACTTAGTGGTTTGTTCAAATCTCTGACTCTAAGTATAGGCAATAATAATAGTGATGCCCTCCATTCTACTAAATCCACAAAGCCCTAAATCTCTGCTAATAAAGGAGACTGCATTTGGTGGTCTGTGTCATCCTTTATGAAAATGAAAGACAAGCACATATGCAAAAATAATCTAACATGCAGTCTAATGCACAAAAACACATGCCATTCTGTTCCAATACCATTGCATAATCATGTTATGTGTGTGTTGAACATGGGTCATTCCTGTTAAGCAGTATGTATTGAACGATATGAATATGTTTTTTATGGAAGTATTTCTATAAAGAGTGCTTTAGTGTGTCAATAGGAAAATATAAATGTTAGAAACATTTACACAAACAACTCCCAAACATTACTTTTGCAAATAGAAAAGAATAGAAGAACAGGGGCAACAGATGTCATGACCCCACAGAGACCCCCACTGAACATTGAGTCAGTCTGAGATTACATAAAGAGACAGAAGCAATTGAGACAGCCGAAATAGACAGAAGAACTGTGGCGAATTCTCCAAGACGCTTGTAACATCCTATCTGCCAACAACCAAGAAAAACTGTCCAGGTGTATCTAGGAGAATTGATGCTGTTTTAAAGGCAAAGGTGGCCACACCGAATATTGATTTAGCTTTTTTATGTTTACTGGACTTTTTACAATGTTAACTGATATATGAAAACTATTTATGTCATTATTTTTGAAGACATCTTTACTATGCAACATTTGCCCCAAGTGCCTACAATGTTTGAACAGTCCTGTCTATTATGTTGGCGACATGTAAATGTACTGCATAGTCAGAATGACCCACATATATAATGTTTTAATATATTTTAGAAAGGAAACAAATGTTGTTCTAATTCCATAAAGCAGATCTCCTTACATTTACATTACTGCTACTCAAATCCCCATATCCCCCACACCTCCCTCTCCCTTATCGGAACTTAATCCCCTTCACAACTCTAAACCGCTCTGCTCTTTGTTAATAAGCATGTTTGTGATGTGTTTGTTCACTGCAATCTGTTTTGAAGCATCAGAGTTTGGGGAGTAATCGTCATGTGTAAAGTATACGTACCACATCGTAGTGTCCGTACTGAGCAGCCAGGTGTAGTGGAATCTGCCCGTCGTGAGACGCACCGTTAACGGTAGCCCCTGTCCGCAGCAGCATTAGTACTGATTCGGCTTTACCCTGCCATGATGCGTAATGCAGCGGCCGCATGCCTGCAGAGCAAAACAAACACAATCAAAACTGATGGAGCTGTTCTCTACGTGAACAACAGGCACACAAGTACAGCTCATGTGTCCTTGAAAAGGGAAAGACCAAAATCTTCAAAACTGTTGGTCAAGAATTTGTTTCAATAACATTTCAATCAGCAATAAAATCTGACAATACTGGTATCATATATTGTGCTTCTGTAGCTCAAAACAAAATTGTATTAAATTCGAAAAGAATGCAAAAATATAAGCATTTTCGCTAGTGATCTCAGACTTTTGGACCCCAGTGTTTATTAGTATTAAATCGGCCACCCTGCTCTTTAGATACCACCTTCAGTCATTTAAAAACCCAGTCTGTCAACCATTAGTAGTTCCTTTAACTTCACAGTCACAAGCATTTAGAGTTTACAAAAGGCACATGAGTTAATAAGGAGATGGCTGTGTTCTAACCGTTACTGTCCTTGATGTCAACGATGGCCTGAGCCTCCAACAGTAGAGACAGCAACTCTGTAGTGCCTGTGAGAGCAGCATGATGTAGCGCTGAAAACCTGAGGGGAAAAAAACAGACCTTGGCTTTTAGTTCAAGTCAAGTTCTAAAGGCCATTTATGCTCTCCTAAAAGTTGACAAACGTTTAACTTTTAACAGATATATGCATTTAAAATTGACAGTTTTTCTCTTCTGAGGAAACAGACCAAAATGTTGATGACACGTGTTGCACTAAACACATTTTTGTCCAATCAAATGTTCTCCAGAATGAAAATGTCCCTCCACCTGCAACCAACCAGCAAGTTGCAAACCATCGTTTATGGCTCTGATATAACTAAAGCTTATTGGCTATTAAAAAAAGGGAAGATCCCTTTAATACGCCCCATCCCAACTTCATCAACAGGAACTACGTCAACAAAGAACAGAAAAAGTCTCTCGTCGAGGCAACTTCATAAGACCTTTAAAGAGATAGAAAAAACGAAATAATTAAACTCTTGAGAACAGATAAACAGTGCTGTAGGGAATGATGCAGGCCAAAGCCAAATAATAAAAAAGCCACTCAAATACATTATCTGTTTATTGTGATACCAGAGCACATGATTACACTTTCATCAGTCCCCACTTGAGGCCATCTGTGGTATAAAAAGAAACTGAAAATATAAAACACTCCAATACATGCAAGACTGCCAACAAAACATTCCCTTGTAAAAGTGTCCCACACTGTGGAACAATTAGACTAAAGTCTGAAATTTACACGGTTTTATTAGGCAAAAACTAAAACAGAGTGTTAAAGGGGGAGATATATTCAATACAGCACAAGCTCAGGCAAAAAACTGTGTGCCCTGAGCAAATACGCCCACATATGCGCAGAAGTTCACAGACGTATGACGAATTAAAATGCTTTTTGTCTGGGGAGGATGTGTTTTGTTAGAACATGCAGAAATCAAAGCAAGACCTCTCAAAGATGAGTAACAGGCCTTCAACCACCCCTCCTCAAGTGTTTCAGACGTCCCAGGCGTAAATCTTCTTCCTGATCTTTCTCTTTGTGAAGTCTTCACAGACAGAGTGGCCCACAGCCATTACTGCAAACATATCACTTTAGTAGGGGGAGCAGTCACTTGAAACACAAGTGGTCTCATATATTTTTTTAGCCAAAACAGACAGGGCACGTAAAATTTAATGTGGCACTTTTGGGATTAACCATGCACCAGAGGACGAATTGCTCACGTTTCCCCCTCAATATCTTTAAATGCCAAGTCACATCTTGAAGGTGATTTCTAAAGCAACGAGGGTTTGTCAGGTTTCATTAAAGCAGTCTTTCCTCTTATATACCTGACTCTGTTGTCTGAAATTTGCCCATTATCTTGGGAAAGAAACAATCCTTAAATGTCTAAATGTATGTAGCATAAGTCTGAAAACATTGTCTTTTCCAGCATTCCAACCCACAGCATGCCTGAATCATCTTATCAAAGAGGAACATCAACCTAATTGCAGAGAGTCAGAGGGGTTACCTAAAAAGCATTCATTTCCTGAACCCCTGGCTTCTCAGAGCTATGTATTAGAGATGAAAACAAATCGGTTACCTAACGTAACCTCGGTTCTCTCTAGACGAGGGAACGAGTATTGCGTAAGCTAGCTTACGCTACGCGAAAGATTCATCTTTTCTGAGATATTGAAGCCAAAAAATTATCCTTAATTTTGTATCACTTGTCAACGCAGTGCAGCAACTGCAGACCTTGAGCGGGCTAGCTAGCAAGCTCATTGGTTGCTCTGCGGCAACTGCTGCAGCCTATAGATGAACTTGGGCGAACTCGCGTCCAATGAGAGGCGTCCGCGCGCTTACTGCATCAAAGCCCGCCAAAATGGGCGTGGCTAGAGTGCATATAAGCGTAGTTCGTAGGCTGGAACCCTGGTTTTCATTGAATGAAGCGAAAGTCGCTCGTGGCACGAGCGAAAAAAAAACAATACTCGTTCCCTCGTCTAGAGAGAACCGAGGTTACGTTAGGTAACCGATTCGTTCTCTTACGAGAGGTTCTCTCGTATTGCGTAAGCTAGCTTACGCTACGGGAACCCATTGTCAACGCCGTGCGCGCCAAGCATCCACTGCATGAGCCCCGGGGTGGGGGGACCCGGGGAGCCCTTGTGAGTGGGGAAATAATATTTGGCCGGCAAGAGTGCGGGCCAGTGTGTGTGTAATACATAAGCACATAGTGGGAAGGGAACGACAGAGCGGCGGTGCCGGTCTGTGTGGAATGAGTCCCATCAGTGCAGCTCACCAGGGGAGCTGTAGCGTATTAAACCACTAGTAGTTTTGCCTGCAGGGCGGGCACTTCCAGATTGTAAAATCTGACAAAGGTGGAGGGGGAAGCCCAGCCCGCTGCCACACATATGTCGTGAATGGAAATCCCGCTGGACCATGCTCACGATGAGGCCATGCCTCTAGTGGAGTGAGCCCTAATGCCCAACGGGCATGGCAGGTCTTTTGACGCCGTATGCGGCAGCAATAGCGTCCACTATCCATCTAGACAGTGTCTGTTTCGAGGCGGCGAGACCTTTGGTGCGCCCTCCGAACGAAACGAAAAGCTGCTCAGAGCGTCTGAAAGAGGCGGAGCGCGCAGTATACAATCTCAGTGCTCTGACTGGGCAAAGGAGATTGGCGTCGCGTTCATTATCGGATGCTGCCAGCGCCGATAGGGAAATGACCTGTGCTCTGAAAGGAGTACCGATCACCTTGGGAACATAGCCGTGTCTAGGCTTTAAAATGACCTTGGAGTCACTTGGTCCAAACTCAAGACACGCAGCGCTGACAGACAGCGCGTGAAGGTCTCCCACACGTTTGATTGATGACAGGGCAGTCAGAAAAACGGTTTTGAGTGAAAGGTATTTCAAATCCACGGATTGAAGCGGTTCGAAAGGGGGGGCTTTCATAGTTTCGAGAACTATAGAAAGATCCCAGATAGGAACCGATGGGGGGGCGCAGGGGTTCATCCTTCTAGCTCCCCTGAGGAAGCGGATGACCAGCTCGTTTTTTCCCAGTGACTGGCCGTGCAGGGGTTCAGCAAACGCCGCGACGGCCGCCACATACATTTTGAGCGTGGATGGGGATCTGCCCTTATCCAGCAGCTCTTTGTAAAAACACGAGCAGCGACGACACCCCACACGTCCGTGGGTCCAGGTCTCTGTCGGTGCACCATTTTGAAAACACAGACCATTTTGACGCATAGAGTCTTCTCGTGGAAGGGGCTCTAGCGTGTATGATGGTGTTTATTACCCCTTCTGGCAGAGCGACGGGTAGTCGTTGATCACCCACGCTGCAGCACCCAGCTCTGGGTGGGGATGCCAGATCGCGCCGCGAGCTTGAGAGAGGAGATCTGCTCCCACTGGGATGGGCCACGGCGCTGTCAGTGACAGCTGCGTAAGCTCCGGGAACCATGTCTGATTCTCCCAACGCGGGGCTATGAGGAGCACCGAGTGATGCGTTTCCTGATCCTCTGCATTACCTGTGGCAATAGCGAGACGGGAGGGAAGGCGTAAAGCGGGCAGTTGGGCCAGTCCTGGGCCAGCTGTCCTCGCTTCGAGAAAAATATTGGGCAGTGAGAGTTCTCTTCTGACGCAAAGAGGTCTATCTCTGCTCCGCCGAATATGCGCCATAACTTCTGGACTGTTTGAGCGTGCAGGGACCATTCCCCTGGGGGAATATTGTCTCTGGACAGTCTGTCTGGGCCGTCGTTCAGGTGGCCTGGCACGTGCGTCGCCCTCAGCGAGCGCAGGTGGCACTGGGACCAACTCAGTATGCGTTTCGTCAGATGGAAGAGGTCCCTGGATCTGACACCGCCCTGACGGTTTAGGTAGGATACCACAGATCTGTTGTCCGAACGGACCAGGACGTGGTGACCCTGAATGACCGGGAGAAAGCGAACAAGCGCGTACTCGACCGCTATCATTTCCAGACAATTTATGTGAAGGAGCTTTTCCTGAACTGACCATAGGCCAAAAAATACCAGAAGCCCTCGCAGACCGCGCCCCAACCCGTGTTGGACGCGTCTGTCGAGATGACTTTTCAGCGAGATACAGCTCCCATCGTCACTCCCCGCTGATACCATTCGGCCACTGTCCAGGGCTGCAGAGCTGAAATACAGGTCTGAATCACCTTGATCGGCTGGCGGCCTGTGGCCCAAGCCCGGCGAGACGCGCGGGTGTTTAGCCAATGCTGAAGCGGGCGCATGTGCAGTAAACCCAGCTGAAGTACTGCTACGGCTGAGGCCATGTAACCTAGCACTCTCTGAAATTTTTTCAGAGGCGTGAGGCTGTTCATCTGAAAGGACGCAGCTAGTCACTGAACACGGTGCGCGCGCTGTGTAGATAAGCGAGCCGTCATTGCCACGGAGTCTAGTTCTATTCCAAGGAAGGAAATTGCCTGACTGGGCTGTAGTGAGCTCTTGGTCCAATTGACTGCAAGACCCAAACTGTTCAGATGGCTGAGGAGAACTGTTCTGTGAGACAGAAGCTCCGTATGTGTCTGTGCCATAATCAGCCAGTCGTCCAAATAGTTCAGAATTCGCAAGCCCTGACTCCGCAGGGGTGCAAGCGCCGCATCCATGCACTTCGTGAAAGTACGGGGTGCTAGACAGGCCGAACGGAAGGACGGTGTATTGATAAACCTGGCCGTCGAAGGCGAATCTCAAGAATGGCCTGTGACGGGGATTTATCTGAATCTGAAAATAGGCATCTTTCAGATCGAGAGAGATAAACCAGTCCCCCTGGTGCGTATGCGCGAGGAGTTTCCTGATTGTAAGCATTTTGAACGGTCTTTTTGCAAGCACCTTGTTCAAAACCCTGAGATCTAATATTGGTCTGAGGCCGCCGTCTTTCTTGGGAACAAGAAAATAACGGCTGTAAAACCCCGACTCGCTCAGCGAAGGCGGCACTTTCTCTATGGCCCTTTTGCACAGAAGGTTTGCTATTTCTGAACGAAGCATGCAGGCTGCTTCCGTGTTCACCATAGTTTCGAGCCGTGCTCTGAAGCGGGGAGGGCGGCGATCGAACTGTAGCAAATAGCCCTGTTTTATTGTGCTTAACACCCATTTGGATATCCAGGGATAGCTTCCCACGCTTTGAAGCGTAACGCTAGAGGGTGAATGGCCAAATCACCCTGATTGCCGCACACAGCGCGCTGAACAGAATGTGTGAGCGCGCTTACTGTGCTTATGCATGACTGCTCGCAGACAGAAGGGACAGGCTGTTCTGTGAGTGACTTCCCGATTGAGGTGAATGGGGAAAGAGTCACATCTGTTAAGTGTGGCGCGAGCATAGTCACGGGCACGGGACTTACATACAGAGAAGTGTTTGCTGGCCGTGTGACAGAGCGGGCAGAGAATGGGCGCGCGCACGTATTCGTGAGCGCGTTTATTGACTCTAACACTCGAGCGGGCTGTGTCCGCTTTATGTGAGTGGGCTCTGATCGGGACACGGGAAGTGTAATGCTTGTGTGTAGAGGTGAACACTGGATTGTGGGCACATTTTCTACACAAGGCTGGTCGTGTGACAGAGCGGCCAGAGAAGGGGCGCGCGCACGGATTCGTGGGCGCGTTTATTGACTCTAACACTCGAGCGGGCTGTGTCCGTGATAGGAACACGGGAAGTGTAATGCTTGTGTGTAGGGGTGAACACTGGATTGTGGGCACATTTTCTACACATAAGGCATGTTTGCTCTTTACAAGATTTATTTGGGTCGCCGTGAAAACGGCGTTTGAGTGCAGGCAAGCGGGCAGTATCACCGGCTTGTTGGCTGCTGAATCCACCACTGCAGTAGCCTGAGAGAAGGGGACTGACAGAGGGCGAAGCTTTGACGGCTGTCCGGCTGCGGCGGGACTGAGCCGTCGTTTTCTCAACAAAGCTAGGAGGACTTCGGTTGCTCAGGTTTCAACGCAATCTTAGGCCGAGACCCGCGGGGGGGCGGCGGTCTGCGGCGGCTGTCTGAGCGCGACCTAGGGCGGCCGCCCTGTCGACGCTGAAAAGTCTGGCTTTGCTTAGCTGGGCGCTGTGAAGAGGCTCGTGCAGGAGGCTGGTCACGTGGGCGGCCTGCAGAGGAGCTAGCGCGACGAGGCAGGAAAAGATTCATGGCTTGGGTGGCTTTCTGGACTTCCGGGAGCGCGGTATGAGCCGCAGGAAGTGCGAGGCATCTTTAAAAAGACGCTCGATACTCTTTTTGTGAAGTTCGCTGAGGAACTTAGCTTGCTCTAAAAAGGATACGTCGCCGGATGGCGTAGCTCGCAGGATGGCTGAAGGTGGCGAAGACGGCCGGCTTCTTCGAGCGCTGTCCAAGCTTGCTAGATGCCCGTCGAACGGCGACGCGGCTTCCAGTTCAGAGATGCGAAGAGCTTCGCTGAAGAGATGAAAATCAGGGTTCCAGCCTACGAACTACGCTTATATGCACTCTAGCCACGCCCATTTTGGCGGGCTTTGATGCAGTAAGCGCGGACGCCTCTCATTGGACGCGAAGTTCGCCAAGTTCGATCTATAGGCTGCAGCAGTTGCCGCAGAGCAACCAATGAGCTTGCTAGCTAGCCCGCTCAAGGTCTGCAGTTGCTGCACTGCGTTGACAAATGATACAAAATTAAGGATAATTTTTTTGGCTTCAATATCTCAGAAAAGATGAATCTTTCGCGTAGCGTAAGCTAGCTTACGCAATACGAGAGAACCTCTCGTAAGAGAACTGGGAAAACATGCAAAAGCTGAGCGGAAATGGACCAGACTGGATAAAAATGAAAGGCTAAAGTTGATTACTTCTTGAATCTCTGTTTGCGTGAAAGTCACTGAAACACTCCACTGGCGTCAGTCATTTGGAAATGAATCCAGTTTAAGATTCAGTTTATTAAGTAGAATTCATCAATAGCAATGCAGTGTGACACGGTTAGACTAGTCGACTAATCGCACCATTTTGCACCATCCATGACAATGCAAGTACCATCAATGGAGTTACTGCAGTGCAGAACATACTCTCCAGCTGACCGTCAGACCATTGATGCTGCATGCCGTTAGGAAAGTAATATAAGTTAAACATTGACTTGAAAATTATAGTCACATACTTTTTTTTAGATATCTAGTTGACTACAAATGAGTTTCTGGCAAATAGTTTCTGGACAAAGATCTTTAAAGTGGGAGAACATTCCATGTTACTGTAACAAGAGGGCAGGTTAAGACAGGAAATGGAGAATGCCAGAGGCTCCATGGCACCAAGCAATTGGCATAACCTCACAAGTTACACTCCACAGAATCTGGCTGTGTTACATCGTGTCCTAACCTGACGCAATGCAACTCGCTACACAATTTTTTTTTAATTCACGTTAATACACTCTATTCTGAGTTGACATGACAGCGACAAGTGATGAATGACAACAAATTCTGTCAATTGCTTGGTTTCTATTTCTGCACCACCACACTGAGAAGCCCGTCCTCTGTGAACGCTGATCATTTCAAAATCCTTCTACGAAAAGTACTTACAGTCTATGCATCACAAACCGGTTCAAAACAACTAGTTTTTGGCCCAGGGTGTATGACTGTGGAATAAAGCCAGCCGATTTCATCTGGGCTTGGTTTTGAGGTGTAGGGTTCTGGGGTAGGTGGTTGTAACAGTATAAGGATGAGCAAGGAGGAGGCGGGAACTGGCTGAACAGTCAACATAACTTTAATGATATAAATGAACTTAAAACAAACACAGACACACATGCAATGCGAATGCCTGCGTCTCTTTCTCTCTAACCGGCATCTCCAACTGCCCCTTATCTCGCTCTCCCGCTGATCAGTTGTTTCAATGCCGGCCGTGCTCAATAACGGCCTGGCCACGACCTCCTACTCGCCACACTCCACCCCCGCACAATTCAGGCTTGGGCGCCACCGGTCTGGCTAACTCCCCCCCTGGTTCTGTCATCCGGTGGTCCACCCCGCCTCCTGCGAACCTGAAGGAGAACCGAGGGGAGGTGTGGGGAGAGGGAAGAACTTGCTCGCCGGCTCCCAGACATGCTGTCGCCCAGTCCTCATCCGCTCCTCCGCCCTTTGGTGGATGACAGCTCGCTCCTCCCCCGGCAGATGGCAGAATGTCCTCTGGCCTCTGTCAGATGGAACCGCTCCTCCCCTTTTCGGAAGATGGCTGTGGTTCCTCCGGCAGTGACCCATCCGTCCCTAGGCAGACATCCGCCTGCTCCTTTGGCAGGCGGATGAGGCGAGGACTCTGTGACAGCGTATCCCTCCTCCTTCCCGGGTTTGGGCACCAATGTAACAGTATAAGGATGGGCAAGGAGGGGGAACCAGTCTACATAACTTCAATGATATAAATGAACTTAAAACAAACATAAACAAACACACATGCAACGCGGCCACCTGCATCTCTCTCTCTCGAACCGGTGTCTCCGGCTGCCCTTTATCTCACTCTCCCCCTGATCAGCTGATTTAGCACCCGCCGTGCTCTTTCACGGCCCGGCCACGGCCTCCTCCTCGTCACAGCGGTACAATCGCTTCACTGTGCAGTCTTTCTTCATTCCCCTACCTGACCTACTTTTGGTGGGACCCGAGATCCCTGCATGGGATGAAGACGCTGAAAGAGCTCTCTTTTCTCTGAACAGCAGAGAACACTCTTCTCCTCCAGCTTCCACACACTTTTGTGTTAGAAGCCCTCTAGGAAAACAGAGCCAGCTGTGAGGAGAGATGGGTGGTTGGTTGTAGTAGTGACCCCTTCCAAAAGGTTCCAATAATCTTTCATCTCTCTTTATACCTGGAGATTAGACCCGAGGTGGATACACACTTTTCAAGGGAACTGGGTTAAACCCACAGCACATGGCATATATACACAAAGGTCACATTCTAGATTACCATCAGCAATATTTCTTAAAGGTGCCGTAAGTGATTTCAGTCACTAAATTAGAGCGCCCCATCCCATCAACAACATGCCAAACCATCAGCCAAACTGATGTCAGCAAACCCGAATGTGCATTATAATTTCACACTCGGAAAGTGTTTTTGATTGGCTAAATAATGAGAACAGCTCCCCTGACTCTTTTTTGCAGTTTACAAAGCAAAGTTTTTGAAATTGATGACTTGGACCATATAATAAAGAAAAGCAGCCAATAAGTGTTCAACATAGATGGGAACTCCTTCAATACTGTTTAAAAAGCATCCCAGGGTCATACCTCAAGAAGTTGGTTGAGAAAATGTCAAGAGTACAAAATCTAGGCAAAGGGTGACTACTTTGAAGATGCTAAAATATAAGACAGTTTTGATTTATTTTGGATTTTGTTTAGTCACAACATAATTCCATGTTCCATTTATTTTATTCCATAGTTTTGATGACTTTCCTATTATTCTAAAATGTGAAGAAAATGAGTGTTCCAAAACTTTTGACTGGTAGTGTATATGTTTAATCTTATAAATTAAGATGGCAGTCCTACAATAAATAAGGTAATATGTTTGTGCATTTATACCATAAAGCTGTTACTAAAACCCTAGAACATTATCAACTTATTCAGCAACAATTAAAAGTGAAAAGGGGCAGATTCCTTAATATTTTAAAGGTTTCAAACGCTGGAATTTGTTGAATTAATTGGAATAATGAAATGTTCTTCAATAGTTACACAGGTCTGCTGCACTTTGCCATTGCAACAGACAAAAACAAAGTTTTACACCGCAGGATGCTTGCAGCGATACTGAGCAGTTGTTGATTTACCCACAAATGTATAGTTCGGAAAAGTTCCCAGAGCTCAGTGAGGGCTTTGTGTTACGAGCCCTGTCCACTTTGCCCTTTATTTCTCGGGACGTCAGGATAGATTTGATGCATCCTGGCAGCTCGGCCCTGCCTGGACAAAGGAAAGGGCTCCAAAGAGTCCCTCTCATAACGGCCTGGCCATTCATTCAAACACATTCCAGGATGTTTGCCATGGAAACGTCCCTCATACAAATCCCAACAGCTACCCAGAAAGTCAAAGGCACCTCAAATACTCATTTGTCTCGCAGGCACGCAAAACCTTGAACGCTACACCACTATAATTTGCTGAATGCCCCCACCGCCAGGATTTATTTCTCCTCTTTTACTAACAAACCTGGGCATGCACCATAATTAAACACTTTCACAATCCAAAGAACGATGTGATGATTCAAGCTGAGGTCATGATTAGGTGGTGTGCAGAAACAAGGGCCTTCCTAACAATGTGCCAACTCCAATGTCACTTAGAAGGGTGAACCATCAAGAAAGCATGTCTGGGGGGGCCTGTGTAGCAAGTTAAGACATGGACTAACACACCTGGAGTCGCAAGTTCGAATCCAGGGCGTGCTGAGTGACTCCAGTCAGGCTTCCTAAGCAACCAAATTGGCCCAGCTGCTAGGGTGGGTGGAGTAACATGGGGTAACCTCCTCGTGATCACCATAATGTGGTTCTCGCTCTTGGGGGGGGGGTGGTGTGTGGATGCCACGGAGAATAGCGTGAGCCTCCACACGTGCTAGGTCTCAACAGTTTGATTGAAAACAAGACTCTCTGTTCTTTTAAGCATCCTGCGCCATTAGCTGTGCATTTTAATATCCTATATAATTTAAAAACACTTTAATTTTTAAAACGAGTATCAATACACCTGAATTTTGTAACGCAACATTTAATCCAGGGGCAAGATTCACAAAACATTCTTAAGAAGAAATATCTTCTTAACTACCGTTTGCTTCTTAAGAATATTTGTATCTTTAGCTGATTGTAACTTCATTTGTAACATTTATTTCTTAAATATCATCGTAAATAACACCTTAAAGTTAGGATAACCTCACAGTTGTCTTAAATTCTAAAAGGTAAGATGTTTAATGAATTTACTGGAATTTTCATGTTGAGTCTGAAGTCGCAGTAGGCTGCTTACATAGAAATGTTATTTTAGACCAAAATAATGTTTTTGACTGTTTTGTGTTTAATAATATTCTTATTTTTAGCTTTCAAACCATTTAAATGTTATCACCAAATTCAAACAATAAATGTTGTTTTGAAGCTTCTTAATGTGGTGACCAATCATGCTAATTCAAACAGACGCGCTGCATTTAGTGCTCTCTCTCCGCGATATTTAGAGTTCATTGAAACATAATAATTATAACATTATAAAGCCGTGTCTTTCTTTTTCACCCCATTCCACATCCCTTTTGGAGTTGGGCACAGCGGAGACAGCCTCCACCACCCTTTCCTATTAACCCGCCTTGTACTTTCTGACTTTATATTATTATTAAGCTTCCTAAGGAGAACGTCTTGGTTACTGTTGTAACCTCCGTTCCCTGATGGAGGGAACGAGACATTGTGTCGAATGAAGCGACACTAGGGGACTTTCTTGAAGGCCTCGGTTACCTCTGAACTTGAGAAAAGGCCAATGAGAATTTGGCAGACAGAATTTGCATGTCCCTCTCCCAGACATACGGGTATAAAAGGAGGATATCGTGCATCTGATCATTCAGGTTTTGCACTGAGGAGTCGAGAATAAGGTAAGGCCATTACAGTGGCTCGGTTCAGCGTCGTGGCTGGGGGGACACAACGTCTCGTTCCCTCCATCGGGGAACGGAGGTTACAACAGTAACCTAGACGTTCCCCATCTGTCGCTCACTTCGATGTTGTGTCAAAGGAAGCGACACTAGGGGTCCCTATTCAATCATGCCATGTGCGGAACCGTGTACGTGAGCTGCTGACACAGGTCAGACTGCACGTACCCTTCCCCAACGCCCCATAAAAATCATCATAAACTTTTCAGGTTCCCTGCATCCACCAGTAGGAGGCCTGTAGTGTGGAAAAAACACACAGGGGGATTAATCCACAAAGGCCCATCCTGTGGAGCACCTATTCCAGTACAGAGTCATTTTAGTACCCGTAGTGGGTCTGATCGGGGAATTCCTCCGCTGAATTCACGGACCAGAGGGCTAGGGAGGAAGAACATCCAGGGAGCGCAAGTTTAGTGGACTCTCCTGGGCGAAAAGAGTGCACGTGATCACCTCAGTGGAGGGGAAAGGTGCTATGTGCAAGTGGAACACCTGGTCAGATGTCCCGCATTCCCGAGTTCTACGTGTTCGGACCTGAGAGAACACGGGTCGAGACCGACTCAACCCTGAGATTGTAAAATCTTGTGAACATTTTGGGTGTTGCCCAGCCAACTGCTCTGCAGAAGTCTGCTAGGGAGGTGCCATTGGCCAGTGCCCACGAGGATGTCACACTTCTCGTCGAGTGTGCTTGAACCTGCAAGGGGGCAGGCATGGCCTGGGTGTAATAGGCCAAAGCAATGGCGTCAATGACCCAGTGGGATAGCCTCTGTTTGGGGACAGCATTCCCTTTCCGCTGTCCACCAAAGCAGACAAAGTGCTGCTCAGAACATCTAAAGCTCTGCGTGCAGTCCACATAGGTACGCAAAGCACGCACCGGTCACAGCAACTAAAAGGCTGGGTCTCCCTCCCAGGGCAGCGCTTGCAGGTTCACTACCTGGTCCACGGGTCGTAGGAACTTTGGGCACATAGCCCGGTCGCGGTCTTAGGACGACATGGGTGTCTGCCAGACCAAAATCCAGGCAAGTGTCTCTGACAGAGAATACTCTTAGGTGCCCAACCCTCTTGATATAAGCGAGCGCGATCAGGAGGCCCATCTTCAAGGAGAGGGCTTTCAGCTTGATTGATTCTAGCGGTTCGAAGAGGGGGTCTCTGAAGGCCTGAAAGGACCATGGAGAGATCCTATGAGGGGAACAGGCATGGCCTGGTAGGGTTCAGCCTCCAGGCGCCTTGAAGGAACCTGATAATCAAATTGTGCTTCCCTAGGGACTTACTCTCCACTGCGTCGACGTGAGTCGATATGGCGGCTACATAAAACTTAAAGGTGGAGGGGGACAGCCTTCCCTCTAGCCTCTGCTGCAGAAACGAGAGTACTGACCTGACTGCGCATCTCTGTGGGTCTTCAGATCGGGAAAAACGCCAATTCGCGAACAAGCGCCACTTCAGGGCGTAAAGTTGCCTGGTCGAGGGGGCTCTGTCTTGGTTGATCGTGTCTACGACAGCAGGTGGTAGGCCACTTACATCTTCACCATCCCATCCAGGGGCCAGACGTGGAGGTTCCAGAGGTCTGGGCACGGATTCCAGAGGGTGCCCCATCCCTGAGAAAGAAGGTCCTTCCTCAGGGGAATTTGCGAGGGGCGTGAGATCCGAGAACCAAGTCCGTGTGGGCCAATAGGGGGCCACTAGAGTGACTTGTTCCTCATCCTCCCTGACCTTGCACAGCACCTGTGCAAGTAGGCTCACTGGGGGTACTTGCGCAGCTCCCGGGGTCAGCTGTGTGCCAGAGCGTCTCTCCCGAGGGGAGCCTCCGCTAGGGAGTACCAGTGCGGGCAGTGGGAGGTCTCTTGGGAAGCGAACAGGTCTACCTGTGCTTCGCCGAACCGCTCCCAAATCAGCTGGACCGCCTGGGGTGGAGCCTCCACTCTCCTCCATGTCAAATTAAATGCTATCAAATGGTTAGCAGCAAATTAATTCTCATTTGATGGTTAATGTTGTTAAACTAGCACATCTCATGCACTTTACTTTCAAAAAAGTTATCGCAAAGTGCTTGCTACTATGGTTGCCATAATATATGTATGTATGTGATTATAATGTATTTGAATCATTTGCATTATTATATTTATTATATTTTATTATATATTTAATTAATTAAATCGTTATATACAAAATTATATTTATTTGGGGACCTTTATCAGTAAATGCATATATGTGATTCATTTGATTCATTAACTCTTTCCCCGCCAAACACGGAATTTTCCGGGTTTTATGAAAAAACGCTTCCCCGCCAAACACGGAATTTTCCGGATATCCGTGTTTTAGGTGGTATACGGTAAGGAAGACCCGCACGCATGTTTTGAAAGAGTACGCAACTCTTTGATCAAAGAAACAGACTGCGATCGTCTCAAACGTGAAGTGGAACACCATACTAATACTAAAGCACTTGTTTGATAAAAATGCCTTTTTCTCAGCTTTTTGTCAGAAATGTTGTTTTTGACAAAACCTACCTCTGTTCAAGTGGCAATAAAAAAAGAACAAATGAAGATAAAATAAAATCGAGCCTAAAAGCAGAGGCTCAGATCTTAATTTTGATATATAGCATCTTCATATATTCATGGAAGAAAATATTCTGCGGGCCATTAAATTTAAGAGAAAATCATCAAAAACCCTGGCGGTGGCTGGCAACTTTTTTTAAAAACGCTGGCGGGGAAAGAGTTAATCGGTACAGCATGCTATTAATTAGATAAAAAATTGGAATAGACTGACAGCCCTAATTTGATCCCTACAGCTGATATTTAGTATGGCCTCCTGATGTTGACGATCAACATGTTCTGAAGGTTAAGCACCTCTTTTCACACATCATTTGCAGGGCACTGCTTGAGACCATTAGCCAATCTAACCCAATGGATTTTATCTTTAATATTTCTAGATATCCATCTGAAGAGGTTTAAAGCAATATAGTGCCACATTTCCTCATGAAAGACTCCATTAGTTTGTGTTCACACCAGCCACACATGAAAGCAGGGATCAACACTCAACGCCTCCCATAAATCTCCATCCATCATTCTATGTTTTCCTTTTGGCTTTCCCATCCGGCCTTAATAATCCCTATTGGGTGCTTTGTAAACAGTCCTATCTCATTCGTTATGGTTCTTTACCCAAGAATGGCCATCTCTGACCCTCGACTGGCCCACCTCCCCTTCCCATCTTTAAGACAGAGAGGTGGGGGAGACCGAAAATCAAGCACCATGTTGTCGCCAAAGTCTTGACTCTAATATACGAGGTCAATATACCGTTTCACAGTCCTGTGAGAGGCCGTCTTATCTCAAAGACACTGTTGACATAGCATGTTTTAATGGACTGTGGCAGCAGCAATACTTTGTAAGTTTAAGAGGAGACACAGGTAAGATATCTGGCTGAAAGGAGACTAGACTTGTATATAACACAAAAGTAAAGGCTAATAGCTCTTAGTTTATATATGAAGTTGATCAAACATGATCATGTCACCAAAGACGGATGAAGAGTTATTATAGGGCATCCAGCTAGCATAAAAGCACAAAATTACAGAGAGTTAAAGCAATAGTTCAGACAAAGATAAAAATTCTCTCATCATTTACTAACTCTCATGTTGTTCCAAGTGTCTTCTGTGGATCTCAAAACATTACTTTTTTTAATTATATCCTGGCAATTGTTTTCCATATAATGAAAGTGAAACAGGGACGGGAGATGTTAAGTTCCAAAATAAAAAAACCACCATAAAAGTATCATTAAATTATCTAAAATTAGACAATTTGACTCCTTTATTATTTTCAAAGTCTTCTGAAGCCATCTGCTAGCTTTGTGTAAGGAACAACACACCAAAATCGTTTTTCACTGAAAATATATTCCCTAAAAGTCATGGACAACTAAAATGGTACGTCAACAGCAAACGCCATTGATTCTTATGTGCCTCAATGTTGCGTCTCAACATCAATGGTGACGTATTGGATTTGAGAGCTACAGAGAAGGGGAAGATTTTCAGTGAAGAATGACTTAAATTTCAGTCTGTTCCTCACAAGTCATATGGACTACTATTATGATACTTTTGATTGAACATCCTGCAAAACCTCCAACGTTACAGCATCATTACAACACCAATCAAAGAGCAATGACAGTCACACAGGAAATCAACATTTATGCACATGATCAAAGGCCTAAACCAAATGAAGCTCATTTTTAAGACTCATTTATAGGACTACTTACGCCTTTTGTAAGATTGTTTTTGCATTGTTACATTATTTGGATTACAACTAAGAGCATTTTCAGCCACAATCTCAATTTTTTTAAATTAATTAAATTGTGAAGTATTAATACATTATGATAGTATTTGTTCTGCTGCCTGTATTTAATGCTGATTTGATATGAATGTTAAAATAATATAAAGATAATAATACTCAATGTAATAAAATAAAAATAAAAACATTTTAAAATTAACTTCATCCAAAACATATACATAAAAGATGTATTTTATTTCAGGTTGAAATGTGACTTGGACTTGCATGTGATTCACCAATAATCAAAAAAATGTAAGAAAATATATGGGTCAAAATAGGGATAATATTTGAGTCCTGTTGTCTTTTTAACCTGTTGATATGCCCCGATCTTCAAATTTGAAGATGATCTAACCAAAATTGAGGTTCCTGCAAGTTTTTTTTTTTCTCTGTAAAATCGCTGGAAGTGTTCAGAGTAAAATTAAGGCTCCGCCTTTCAAGACGACACAAAATCTGACTGCACTGCTTGGCTATTATGAATAAAACTATGCCCCATTTTTAAAAATAGACTTTGGAGACAGGCTCGTTTTGTTTATGAGACTCTAATATACAGGTCGACCGATATTGGTTTTTTCAGGCCGATGCCGATCTTTTGATATCCGGGTCGGCCGATGGCCGATTAATGCTGCCGATTTATTTTGGCCGATATGTGCTTGTTTTTAACCTCTTATTTGAACCTTTTATTTGAAAGATAAAATGTAACACAAATAATTACTTAAGATAGACAAAATTTTTCAACAAATACATTTATTGTACACTTGACCAATCTGCACTTGTACACTTAAAATTAAAAATGTATAAATAATGTATAACAAATATATTAAATAAACAAAGCAGGTGTTACGAACTGCTCCGAGACACGAAGGTTGAGATCCAAATGCAGCTTTAATTAAGGGGCAATCCAGACACGTAATCCAATATTCAGAGCATCCAAGAGAAGCACAGGCATAACTAGGGATGGGTATCGTGAAGGTTTTAATGGTATTACTATCTTACCGATACTGCTTATCGATCCAGTACTTTAACAGTATTCTTAACGGTTCTTTTTGTTTTATATATATATATATTACACAAAGATAAACGTTATATAGGCACAGTGATTTAATTTCAGGAAGGTCTACTAACATTACTGTTCAGGTGTGGTCTAAAAAGAAATCTAATAAAGTAATCAATTGTAAAATAACACTGCATAGTTTGTCATAGATATATTAATGCTTATTAATGCAGAAGTTATTCATTCAAGAGCTGTAAGTGATTTTCTCTTTGCCTTCTGTTGTTTGATTCGCAGTAATGGCTCAATCGTCACGTTTAATAGACTGCTTCCCCTTTAAGACCGAGTTCAGATCTAATAGACTCCTGATGCAGCATATTTTCTCCCAACTATTTCCATAACTACGTCCATTTAAGACATAAACTGTGTTTAAGTGAATCTCCAAGCCGGTCGTTTTGACATATTTTTGTGTATAGTTGATCGTTTAGACGTGCACATGAAACCCAAAGTATCCTATACTTTGCTTGTCTCTTTGCGGTGTGTTTCGGAGCGCGCGCCGCCTTGGGAACGGTAGCCTATCTCTTGCGCTCTTTTTATTATTAAATGCATCCCGCAATTTAGCAACAGTAGCTAGACTGCATTTTACAACAATCACCGATCGTGCTGATTCTGACGTTAAGTTTGAGTTTTAGGGAGAAATGTCAGTGCACCGCTGTGAAGGGAAGGAAGTTGTGCTAGACAGAATGCGGCTTATGTATAAATATTCTTTTTATAATCTTTGGAAGGCGAAATCTAAAATAAAATCAGACTAATATCACAGATCTAAAGTGTAAACAGGCTACGTTTGAATGTTTCGTTCTGTCACTCATTAAGCAGAGCTCGTGTTGTGGTCACTGTGGCACTGCGTGAGCGAGATCTCTCTCTCTCTCTCTCTCTCTCTCTCTGACTGCGAATAGCTAAATTGCATCACAGACAAATGGTTTCATAGAATTATTATACATAGAAATGGCTGGCGATATAAAATAACTTTCTCTTTATAGCAATAATAAATGTAATTTCTTAATTTCTCCAGTACCGACAGCAGAAGCGATAACGTCCGAGCTTACCAAAGCCAGTCCTTCAATAGCCTATAGTGCGTTGGTATATTTTTATTACTTATTTATCTGCATTGAGTGACAACCCTCTCAAATATAAGACACACAAACAGAACAAATAAAAGTCTCAGATTCACTGTCTGTAATTGCAAAATTCTTGCTTAATTATTGTGACATGATAGCAACCCTTCTGCTGTGATAATGCAACTTCAACTACGCTATCAATATCCAAAGTAGCCGAACGTCATGTCGCCCATCGCGTTTGTCGCATTTTTTCTTGAAGTTGGCAGTAACATATCAAAAGTTATAAATATAAAGGAGTTATACAAACTTAACCCTTACTGTTCTCTCCAAGGAACTTAGCTCCTTCCTTAGGCACTGGATGAGGTCTGCTCACTCTGCTGGAAAATGACTCTAGGGGCAGTGTGCGTCGAACACGTGTTCCACAACAACACTAGGCTGCCCAAAGATGCGCCTGCCTAATAATCGGCTTGATATGCGTGGATATTGGCCGATGCGATTATGTAAAAAATGCAAAAAAAATCGGCCGATTAATCGGTCGACCTCTACTCTAATATATAAGATCATATACAGTTTTACAACGTGAATGCTGCTCAGATTGCAGTTTGTTGAAGAACGATGACGAAGGGTAAATCTTTCAGGCGAGATCTCACGTAAACAATGAAGAATATAGAAATATTTCTCAGATTTATCACTTTTATGGACAAAAAGTGCTATTGGATGTTTTTCAATGAACGCTTGTCATGGACAATTGACCCAAGTGTGTTGAACTGGATTCATCTGGCGATCGTGTTTTCATAATAAATGTATGAAGTCCCGTTTTGATATTGCATGTTTTCATTTGTACTCCTGGCACAAATCACTACATTGCTGTTTCTGGAGCATTGCTATCGTTAAACAGAGATCGGATATCAATGTTGAACCCTTAGACCTTTGAAAAGATGTAGAATTTGTTAACATTAATTACATTTATAGACAGTAAATTATATATTAAATCTAAGCAGAGTGACGTCACTACCACGTGCGGCGGAATTGCGTATCAACAGGTTAAAATAAAATGTAATAAGCTATTTAAAGACAAACAAACAAACAAAACAAACATTGATATCTCCATTACAATGAATGGAAAGGATTATTATATTGTGTATTTAGAGATGTATTTAATAAAATATATATACACTCACCGAGCATGTTAGTAGGAGCACTATGGTCCTAATAAAGTGCCCGACGTGGTTGTAGCACATCTGCTTCAAGGTTCAATGTGTTGAGCTATATGAGATGATATTCTGCTCAATGCTATTGTACAGAGCAGTTATCAGAGTTACTGTAGCCTTTCTGTCAGCTCGAACTAATCTGGCCATTCTGTGTTGACCTCTCTCATCAAGACATTTCCATCCACAGAACTGCCGCTCACTGAATGTTTTTTGTTTTTGGCACCATTCTGAGTAAATTCTAGAGACTGTTGTGTGTGAAAATCCCAGGAGATCAGCAGTTACAGGAATACTCAAACCAGCCCGTCTGTCACCAACAATCATGCCACAGTCAAAATCACTGACATCACATTTTTCCCCATTCTGATGGTTGATGTGAACATTAACTGAAGCTCCTGACCAATATCTGCTGATTTTATGCACTGCTTCCACACAATTGTCTGATTAGATATTGTATATATAAGTAGGTGTGTAGGTGTACCTAATAAAGTGCTCAGTGAGTGTATAGGCTATATTTGTAACTGACACAACACATTTTTGAACAAAAACTCACCCGTCTGGATCCTGATAGTTAATGTTCAGTCTCTTGGTGGAGACCAGTAACTCTACAACACAAGAGAGAGAGCACAGAAGACAAATGTCAGCTGCATTTCATTCAAGAACTGAAAGAAGTCTTTGAAAGAATGATGAAACAGTACAAAATTTCAATAAAAAAGGGCTGCAAGTTTAATCAATCTTGGACATTGACTTCTCAGGGTTTATGAGAAAATACATCTTATGCAACTTATAAACAATTGCTAGGGGTTTGTGAAAGATTTGTGTTAGCTTACATGGAGATACAGGACTAAATAACACTGTCTCTTCCTGGGAACAACAAAGGGCACTTTATTAACCTCTGAGCTCAGTGTGACCTCACTAACAGCTCAGGGGGCATTAGACTGGCAGGACGATGGAAAATGAGAGACCACTCTATAGTGTTTTAAGAGTCTTTGATCTCCAGTGATTTTGGCTCTTGAGGGAGACAATACTGTTACTGCAGCACATAGACAGAGTCTTCAGACCTGTCAGCTATCAGAGGCAAGATTAACCAATGCCTACTCTATAAAAATAATCTCACGCAACAATTTAATGCATGACAACATGGAATCAAAATCGGCTCCATTTACTTCCTTAATAAATGCTCTTATTGTGCATCTTTATTTAGTCATATTATCACTGAAAAACAATACATGGGATTTACTTTAAACAAATCAAATGCTGAAAGGCCAGAATTCTTTCCCATACTAATGTGGTGTAATTACTCAATCTATGAGTGCAAACACCCACAGCTTGAACTTTCATTGAGTCTATGGTTTCAATTTAACCAGACCACAGAAGAGTCAGAGGAACCTCAAGTGTCTTCCTAAACGTGAATCAGTGTTTACATTCCCAGTTAGGAGAGGTCAAAGTTCAAGAAAGTGGCGGCATTGGGGTAGAATGGGAACTTGAACACAGTCACTGGATACACCCATGATGTGAAGTCTCGACGACGATCCTTATTATGGAGCTGTCACAGTCATGAGTGACCAAAACAACAAAAACAAACACTTGAAGGGAAGCTCTATAACCTCTCAATCCACATGAGCAGTTAATAGACTGGATCGCAATGCAACCTAGTTGTCTTCCATTATTCATGGAAGCTTTCAATCACAGCACAGGCTCCACATTAGGGATGGGAACTGTAAGGAATTTAACGATTCTGGTTCTGATCCAGGTTAACGATTGAATTAACAATTCTTGTAGTATTTTAAAGTGAGCTGATTCTTGACTGACTGATTTGGGAGTCATTTTGAGACCGATTCAATAAAAAGAACCTGCTCATTTGTATGCGAATCAATCAAAACTGATTGCGATGCATGTTGCTTCCATGTTGCGTCCAACCAGCAAAAACATTGTGAAAGATGTGTTGTCTATTTGTTGTTTTTGTTTCAACACATTCTTGCATTCTGTCTGCACTGTTATTTATTTATAAATGGTTTATTTGACACACATAGACGTTTATGGTCATTGCACCATGTTTCGCACCTTTAGTGTTGTGTTTTAGAAGTAGTTGTGTTTTTGGGTTTAAAAGTAGTTCAACCTGGAAAAACACATCTTTAATTGTCTATCAATGTAATATGCCCCAGATAGATGATTTTGTTCATTGCACCATGCCTCGTGCCATAAGTGTGGCATTGTAGAAGTAGTTAAGTAGTTCAACTTGGAAAAACACATCTTTAATTGTTTATCTGTGCAATATGCACCAGATATACATTTTTGGTCATTGCAGCATGTTTCACCCCATAAGTGTTGCGTTTTAGAAGTAGTTAAAAGAAGTTCAACTTGGAAAAATACATCTTTAATTTTTTGTACATACAAATTCAAATTCACCAGATAAAAATCTTTGGTTGTTGCAGCATGTTTCACGCCAAGAGTGTTGCATTTCATATACAGTATGTTGTGTTAAGTTAAAAGTAGTTTTAACTTTGATAAACACATCTTTAATTGTCTATGTAATATGCACCAGATAGACGTTTTTGGTCGTTGCACCATGCCTCGCACCATAAGTGTTGTGTTTAGAAGTAGTTAAGTAGTTCAACTTGGAAAAACACATCTTTAATTGTTTATCTATGCAATATGCACCAGACAAAATTTTTAGTCATTGCACCGTGTCTCGCGCCATAAATGTTGTGTTTTAGAAGTAGTTAAAGTAGTTTTCAATTTAACACATCTTAAATTGTTTATCGATGTACAAATTCACCAGATAAACATCTTTGGATGTTGCACCATGTCTCACGCAAAGAGTGTTGCATTTTAGAAATGTTGCGTTAAGTTAAAAGTTTGAAACTTAAAAGAACTTTGAAAAACACATCTTTAATTGTCTATATGTAATACGCACAACATAGGTGTTTTTGGTCGAGAATCCTCTCTGGCTCTATTGGCTCCATCTAGCTGTTTTGAACACAAGAACACTTGTATGAATGACCCAAGAAGTATTTTTGTACATTGTTCAATCCACATTGGTGGAAGAAGGCAGACGTCCAAGAACTGTTAACGAAACTAAACCTCATAAAAATCATTTATTTAATTTTTACGGTTTCCGATTCAGAACTACTTTTCAAAAACACATCATGTAGGTAAGAGTCTCAAGCAGGGGCTTAGTATTTCTTAAAACGAATAGTAACTTGACCACTGTTATTACATCATTGGATGTCAGGCAGAGGCTGTATGTCATTTATTTGTCTGGTTACCAGAAGCACAAACTTTCATCAGCTAAATATTTGTTCAAGTTATATTAAATGTAGTTTAGGAGCAGAAAAAAACACTTCCTTTTTGGTTCCCACACTGGAAAGGCTTAGAATAATTCAGATTCTTTTATGCTAAAAGTAGTAGGTATGGCCTAATTTAGAATTTTCTCTGCCACAAGATGCAATTGGCCCATTTTACTTGACTCTGCACATCGAGAATTTAGCAAAGCTGACTTCAAGTTTCTGCCTGTTTTTGTGGGGTGACACTTGGAGTGAGTCTGTTGTTAAAAAAAAGAAGAAAAAAAAAACTTAAGACAACCACTGCTTATATCAACAGTACACAATTATATGTTTTTCTACAAAAGAGCAGCCAACGCCTTTCACTACTATAACTGACAATACATTCGAGCCAAGTCGTAAAAACATACACACCCATGAGAAAAGCATGGGTCAGGATTTTTCACTGTAGTCAGATAGATGGACTATGCTTCATCAACAATGAACCATGAATGTTAAAAAGTCCTTGATAACAGGAAGTCTTAATGTCTAATACAGACCTAACATACGCACTGCAAGGCTGCACAATTAATCTAATTAAATTTAACTTACGATAAGGTCTTGCACAATTAATAAACCTCAACAGAACCACAATGATGCAAAAATGGTAGTGATATAATTAAATACAAATTTGCATGTACTGCATACTTCAAAGTGGAATCCAATCGCCAACCTTTTTGGCCAAGGTTACACCTGGGCTTTTGTCACCAGAATTATTTATTCTTAATTCATAATTTTACACAAATGAAAATGAGTCCCTGAGAGACAGAAATACTGTATATTCAATGGGTTGTACTGTTGTGTACCGTGGTGTTGATCGTTTGGTTTACAAAACAATTAAAATACCTCATGCAAAAACTTAAATGGAAAAAAGTCTGGAAAACATGGGTTGTGAAAATTAGACATGACCTTAAGAAAGTACGCCCAATTGAAAAGTCTGTACGTCTATCCCTCACATCCTTGATTTAATATGTGTATCTTCCCTGACTACAGTCCAATGTTGTCAGATTTAATTGGTGTTCTGGCATGTTTTTTTGAAACATAATCTTTGCAAACATTTTTCGAGATTCCCTTCTTTTCCCATTCAAGGACCTGTACCAGCTTGCACAACTATAGTACAGTACATGCAGCTGTGATCTTACAGTGATTTATACTGGTTTGATTTGAAGGCATGAGCACATTACCACTGGAACAATGGCTTGATGACAGATGACAATGGCTTGATGACAGATGACCTTCCTCTTCAGTAATGGCTACTCAAGGAATCGCTTGATTACACAAAATTAAAGCAGCGGAAGGAAAGGGGTGGACTGTTGCGCATCTGCGGCAGTTACGTTTTAGATTTTTGAGGAACTCCGTGTGCAGATCAGAGGTGAGATTCCAGGAAGTTCAAGGCCTCATGACCTGACACTGGAACATTTGCAATGCTGGGAAATTGCATGTTTGGCCAAGGAAGGAGAATGACAGTTCCATGGCCCCCTTTATCGGCTGAATATATGGGATTTGTGACCACTATCATTCTAGGTTTCCTTGCCTTATCGGAGAACTGGGAACATGGCAATGTCACTCACAAAAGTACCCGTACAGTAGGCACATTTTTAATCTATAGCATGAAACACTAAGCTTGTCTAGTGAGAGCCCAATTTCCCAATGAATGGATCTAATGAGCCATTTCTTTTCAATCTACAGCTTGAAACACAGCAGGACCAGGCAAGTCCAACTCCCGAACGAAAGACTGTTCATTCATGAGCCGGTTCATTTGAATCTATAGCACACTACATATAGTGCTACTAGTGTAAAAAGTACCTCAAATGTAAAATGTACTAAGAAACTCAAAAGTATTATAAGAATTGTTAATGGGACTGTTAAGAGACCAGAATCATTATGAGAAATCGGATCCAGAGTTGCTCAATTCTGAATGATTCCCATCTCTATAAACTTGGGAGCTGATTAAGACACACCTCAAGAGAGTGCTTTAGGTAACTTCCATATCCTTTTACCACAATTGCCTCTCGCACTTGAAGCAGAAAAGCCTTCATTGAACAGCTGGACTCTTACTTTACCACATCTCCAGACAGAAATCTTAGACACGGAGTAAGGCATGGCATCAATCGCACCATCCCTTTCAAACTTATTCTCTTAACCAGTCTCAGGTTTCGCAATGACGCCAAATTCCATCCGATCTTCATAGTTTAACTCATCTCTCCAGCTCTATATTCAAAGCATGGATTTTTCACGAAGACGCCGTTCCTTGCTTGCAACAGGGTGGTGCAGCATAGTTTTGCTCCAGCCAAAGACAAACCCATTTCAGTCCACCTACCATGTCTTTGGTGGAGGGGGGCAAGATAAGGTGGGGGGTCTGTTGACAGGCCTCATCGAGAGCAGCCAGGCTTTAAAGGACTTGGAATAGGCCCCTTATTACACTTCCTTCCCTAGACCATTGTTCCAAAGAGTGGGACCACTCAGGCTATTGTGTCCATTCAATCCTGCCCAGTAAATCACTTGTTGAGCATCATCTATGTTGTGGGCGAGAAGATCTCCTGGTTAGCTCACTCAAGAAACACTTTCCTTGTTCTTCTCACTTGCCCTTTTTTTAGCATATTGGCTAGTGTTAGGTTCGAGTCCAACTTATTTGACTCCGAGTCAAGACCACGAAACTTTTAAATTAAGAAAATGCATAGTGACAATACACTTGCAATTATAGCTAGAGGTTTTCTTAACTAAAGGGATTTCCTGCAACTAGGCCTTGGTATTTAACCAATCAAATTTGAGTCAAGTCCAAGTCCAAAAGAAACCGAGTTAAGTCCAAGTTGAGTCCAAGTCCAAGTCAATCTGTTCATTACACCTCTTAATCAATATTTAAAGCTTATTTTAACTTTCACAACTAAGAAAAATAATGTGTCAATATTAGGGTTGCTACTATCAATTTTTGGATACAGTTGGACATGAGAGGATCAAGTTCGAGTCTGAGTCCGGACTTGAGTAACCCAACTGTAATAACGGCAATCCAATTTTCTCAATTTTCAAATGCCAGTCCCAGCTCAAGTCCAAAATATATCAATAAAACAAAGTATGTCTTAGAGAGTTTTTGAGAGCATTTTGAGAATTCTCATTAGTAGGTGTGTAACGCTTTATCATGGCACGATAAATCGAGATTCAAAATGATTCAAAATGATTCTAAATTGTGGACATGGGGTGGTTTTTACATTTATTTAATATTATTTTAGTGTCTGTTCTATTGAATACGTGCAATGTCCTAAGCCTACGTAATGTGGGCATTCAAATGAAAATTGCTTCAATGGACACAATTTCTGTTCAGAGGAAAATGAAACTCAACCAGCAGCGGGAGAGAGACTCGCTGTTTCAGCACGAGGGATTGAATGTCCGTTTGATGCATGCTGTGACTGCGTGAGAGAAAATGAAAGTTTACAGAGGTTTAATAATAGTGCCATATTAACCTACTATATTTAATGCTGAATACAAATGTATAATAATGCTATGGGGGAACAAAATCCTAATGTCAAATGTCATGTCTGGTTTGATTTCATCAGTAAATGATTATTATTATTCTGGATAAGCATGCACTTCCATTAAACATGTATTTTTGAAAAGAATATTTAGATGTAATCAGAGACAACATTATTTTAGATAATAATTCATTATTAGCTACTGTTTCCATTTGGTGTCACCATTGCCCTGTTCTGGGCTGATTGTTAGTCCCAGTACATCGCTTATGGATAATTTAGCACTTTTAAGAACAGCACTTTTAGCAAAATTTGAAAGGAAAGGAACTTTTTTGCATATTTCTTTAAAGTAATCATAATAACAAAAAACTTTCAATCGTAACTTTTCTTGATTCAGGATTAGATTAAAGAATTGTGAACCGAACTGCGAGTTCAGTATCGCAAATCGAAGCGAATCCTGAGATGAGTGAATCGTTATACTCCTACTCATTAGCACAAATGCAAATAAAGTTGGGAAGTTTGCTTCAGTTCAGCATATCAGGTCTTTTAAACTATCCATTTCAATGAAAATTGTAAAACTCTGATATAACATCAGGTCTTCAAGTCCCTGCTTGGATATTTACATGTTTACATATATCATATAAAGTGTTTTAGTAATACACATACATTTATGTAGATATATTTAGCTTTTTATTAATATGTATTGATATATTACTGCATAAAAATGAAAAATTGTATATTAAATTGATTCATTCTTTCATTATTTTTGTAAAACATGCCTTAATTATTTATAACTGTATTTATACTATTTGTATTTATTTATTTATTTATTGTAATATTTATATTATAGAATATTTATCTAGAATATAATACATATTTTTTTATAAATAATTTTGTTTTAGCTATATCGCCCATATCTAAGCAGAAATATGTGAGGTTCAATTGCTATATGCATAAAAAATAACAACTCTAAATTTCAGACCTACCCAAAAATAAATGGAAAAAATAAAACTGAAAAATACTAAGGAGAAACATAAGTGTTAAACAGAGCTGAGCAATTAGTCACACACTAACCCCAGCGGTGCCTCCTAGAAGATTAGTGAAGCATTTCTGACAAACTGTGGACAGAGATAAAGGTGAACAACAGCCCCAGTTCACAGAGCTCGTCGTTTAAGTGGGATGACAGACCTTTCACACAGTTAAACCTCTCCACACTGGAATGCAGAGACTCAGGTTAGCCTGTTCTCAAGACCCCAGATGAATCCCTTGTCTTCTCCAGTGTCCCATGCCGTAATCAATGAAAGTAAGAATTAGCACTCCAGATTGGTACTAAAATGGTACTAAAAATACGAAATTTGCAACAAAGATTTAAAATCTGGTTGTCACATTCCATAATTTAACAAAAAAGTCATTGGAATCCCATTGGAACAGATAGTCCCACCCCAAGAATCACGCCATTGGTTGAGCCAATCAGACTGGTCAGCATTCTCAAACAGAGCCATGTTTTAATAGCACCACTTTTGTGGGGGCCAATTATGAATGGCCTAGTAGTTGTTGTTTCTACTTCTTTAGCTGAGATAGGGGAAAGTAAAAATTACACACTTCCCACTTAAGAACACCTCATACCAAATCTCTAACACTTTTAGTCATTTTCTTGGTCTAGACCCCTAAGAATGCCAACAGTGACAGTCTGAGAAGAATCAAGCAAGCTCAGCGAATGATTGAGGGAGGTACAGAGAGAAAGAAGAATTAGAGTTGAGTTTGAAGAGATGCAGGTTTGGTACGCATGGAGTCCATCCTGCACTGCCACTGAGGTTTGTGATGCCCTTGCACTGCTCGGGGTTCAGCATCACAGCATGTAAATAAATAATCGCTGCAGATGGGCCAGGAAAAGCGTGTGGTCACTCGTGCAGCCAACTAAGAGCTCTGCCCCCTCAACCGCTACAGATTACACTCAACATCTGCCTAGATGCTTAGATCACAATGCCAAAATTAGTAGTCGAAACCGATACTATATACCAATTTCAAAAGCTGACAAATGTAAAAAGCTGATAGTTGGAATATGTAGACATTGTATCTGTTTTAAACAAATACAGAATTATGGTTTATTTCTAAAATAAAATTTGTTTCAGAATATCCACTGAAAACCCAAATAAGTTGACTTTATTGATTGACTTAACTCATTCCCTCAATTGAATTGAGTAATGGTGCATCCAAAACTTGTGTAATAAAGTTCAATTAACTTGGTGTTCATGTAGAATGAACTTAACTATTTAAGTTAACGTAACTATATGCAAGAAGACTGAACTCACATTTGCTAGTTAAATATTGCTGTTTCAACATAATAATTTAAATTGAATGCATTCTCCACAGAAATGCATACATACTGTACCTGTTCTTCAGTTGTACATGCACAAGTTAACAGGGAGTTAACAGGGTTTAACTTGGCCAAAGGGGACACAGCTCACCTTAATGGTGTCATCACACGAAACAACTATTTGCAACAAAATAGCATAAATAATCATACAAAAGAGCTAAAACCTCTATGATTTCTTAATTACAACTATTTATATGCCCTAGAAATTTCTAGGGATCAGGATGTCTCAACAGACTTGGGGATGGTCTCTTTTGACTTGGGCCAATAAACAACCACCTATGGCAACACCCTAGCAATGCCCTAGTAAACCGCCAAAAACATATACATATATGTTTTGGGCATATAAAAACATAAAAGATGGGTGAAAGTTAAATATGAATGTGACAAATTAAGCTAAACCAATGGCATGTAGCATTCAAGACTTTCTTCAAATAAGCATTTTTTCCATTTAGTTGAGACAAAGTGACTGTTTACATTAAAACCTCACCAAGATGAGCATTCGTCAGCATTCTGCACACATGAAACTGAGCTTTTGAAAGAAGTAGAAAGTAACAAAATTTTGCTGGTACCAAATTGAGTCAGTTCTCAATACAACCAATCCTGCTGACTGGTTTTGTTATCATTTAGTTTTTTTATTATTTTAGTACAGACTTGGTATCAAAGTACCTGTACGATGACATGAATACTCAAGTCTCAAAAGAATCCAAGCATTACATTTCTAGAAATAATACAAGACTCCTAAAGTTAATCCATTCAGTAGATTATCGAGGACAAGAATCTTTCATCCTTCCTTTCATCTTGTGTGCCGCAAGTCTTGAAGGATTAGGGTTCATTTCATCCACAGCAGAAGAGAAGGAGAGCTGTACAGGTCTGTGACGTCCCTTAAAAGGGTTAGTGAAGTTAAGTTGGAGTTGCACTCAGTGGTCATAAGAAAGGGGTAAAGGTTGAACACAAGATTGCTTTTAACACCAGAATCTTAAATTTGGAAAACAACGAGTCATCCCAGCGCCAAATGGCTTTTGTGTGTGAGTGTATAAACCCATTCCACACTGGCAAACCAATGCTAAAACAAACATTTCAAATGACCGTTGGTCTCTCAACAACGGCATGGTTTAAAAGTTCAAAGATTGATCAGTCTCTCAGACTAAGTTGAAAAGTACGCAAAACTACAGTGTCCTGAAAGTCTCCAATAAACCTTTAAATGACCAAGTTTGCATTTTTTGTTTGGAACCACAAGTCACTTTAATATGAACCACTTCAGCACAAATGCCAATGTAATTTAAGATGATTCAATTTCCTTTCGAGTTCAGACTAAGAACATTAGATTCATGGTTCATGCATTAATGCACAGCTGCAGCATCCAGTTTCACCAAATGAGTGAGATGTAGTCCAGAATGCAAAGAGGGAAGCAACAGAATTCACATACAGTTTTTGCTATGCCTTTAAATTTAAACACAAGGTCCCAAAACGTTTCCAAGTGATTTGCAATTCTGTAGAGGGATCGTGGCCGTGTGCCGCTGTCAAAGCCTGGATCATTGGCTTCTGGAAATCTACACATATCCAAACCAAACACATTCCATGTTTTATGTCCTTAAGAAACCAATCCTGGTTTCCCTTTTAAGGCGGGTAAAAAATGAACTCTGGGAGAGGAAGAAGCCAATCCTGTACTAATGAATCAGTAATGGAAGTCTGCGGGGTGAGCGTACTGTGTGTGTGATAGATTTCTCAGCTCGGGGCCTCCGGGTGTCTGTCGGTTTCAGAAGATCCGTGCAGTCAGAGGGCCAGTCCTGCAGTTGTGCGGTCAGCCTGTGTCACGGAGGACAGAGAGGAGCACGAGACACGCTTTCATCTCCGTGCCAACTGACGGGGCACAGCAGACGCAAAGCCAACCACTGGGGAGAACAAAAAGGAGACCTGCAAGAGAGTTTTTACACAGAGCATTGGCACGCCTTTTCTTTTTCACGGTGAAATTGACTGATGGGCAGAAACACATATGGATTTTCAAATAATTGGAACGCCCATCATTCACTAAGTTCCAATGTATGTTTCTTTGTTAAACAGGACCTATTGTGGGAATCAAATCTCCCTTGAACTCTAGAGAGAGAGAGAGAGAGAAAAAGAGTTCATTGTACTATGAAAATATACTGAACATTTCAGAACTCAAAACCTTCCAGTCCAAAAAGACTATTTATTGAAGAAGAAAAAAAGCTGCAAATATGACTCATTCCCAAAAATTCCCAAAGTTTCTGACATCAGAAGCCTAAAACATGAATATATGTATAATAAACATTTACAAGTCAATAATAAGGATTCTTTTGTGATCATGTGACAATCTAATCCAGGTTTTCCAAAGAAGCTGCTATTGAAGGACGGGGCAGTAAAAAGAATATTTGACGACACTGCTCATTTCACAAGCGAAGGAGGCGTTTATGTTTAATTCTAAGGGTCAGAGAGAGGGTGAAAATTGGTCATAAATAAGACAAAAACTACATCAAGAAAGAAAAAAAACTCAACTGAGGTAAATAAGTGGACCTCAGAGAAAAAAGCCACAACCAATATATGATATGACTCTTCTAAATGAATATCATTTACTCACTTGAAGCCCACATCCACTTATGTTTTTGTTAAAATATGCATTAATTTCACTACGTTTACTACTCTCAGCCCAACTAGAACAATAGTTTCCTCTACCGAAAACGCTGTCGATTACCGCATACTTTGGAAAACGATGACATTAGGAAACTGTTGCTAATGTCTTAGACACCTTCAAAGGTCTTTGTGGATCAGTTATCAGATTAATCGGCTTAGTTAGATTAATTAGATAATCAGATTAATCAACACCTTAGTTATCAGTATCAGCTAAAGCTACTATCTGTCGACGTCTACTCTCAGAACATTTTACCACATTTAATTCCATTCCAAAGAGTTTGTGAGGACTGAGTGAAGCAAATCTATTTGCTGTTCCCATAGAGGAAAACTTCTGAACTGCTTCATGACGAAAGGGGTGAAAACACTTTAATTATACATGTGCAAGAGATGAGCTCAAAAACTATAATTTGATAAGTGAAGTGCAAACATGTTATGAAGCAGTAATAAAAACAAACCGTGGCTGTAACAACAGACTGTCAAGGTCTCCGAGATAAATTAGAGGTTGTAAATATAAATTACTTGCAAGCTTGACAGCTGTTTTTTTTTTTTTTACAAAACGTACACCATGAAGAAATTCTATATTGACTTTTATATTCACACATTTCCAGGTACTGTTTAAGAATGTTATACGGGCTAAAAAATTTACTTTCATTAAAGGTGATATTTCCTTGTTATAACACTTTCTTCTAACCCATCTTAATATGTAGCCAGAGACATCTATAAATATGCCATTTGTAGGCTGATTTTGAATGTTGAGAATCATTCTGTCACAGCAACACTGACTAAACCAACGGCTTGAGTTTTGGGAGTGAATATCTGTTTGTCCAACTATTTGAAGAAGTGAGGAGTGTTCAGGAAACCTTTTTAAAAGTAGCCATTACAGTATTTTAGCAAATTCTGGTTGTGTACACTTTAATATAAATCCAATTTGCAGTGTCACAAGCCACCATTCTAAAGTCCAAGGTTGTGCAAATGGTAACAAGAGGAATGCTTTTCAACTAGGATTGAAACGAGAGGTAATTTCCTCTTACTGCATCCTATTATGTCTCTTTAAATTACTAAACGAGAAGGAAACATCTGCTTCAGTCCTGGGTTTTCCCGCTACAGCCAGCAGATCTGGTCAATTGTATTGGTGGCATCTGAAAATAGCAATGGCATTCATGATGCCTTTTGTAGGCCGCAAAATCTGCAGCTTACTATTTTGAGACAGCTCACCTATGCCTCCAAGTTGGGCCAATTTAGGCAACACTAAACTGACATTTTAGGTGTATTACAGCAGTGTGCAAAGCAAGATAATAGACACTGTGCAGAAGACAAAAGGTATTATAGCATGCAAATATTCCATGCTCTGCGTGCCCAACCCAAGTGAGAACAGAGAAAGGATATGAATATGAATATGGGTGTGTGAATAATATACACAGAGAAGGCAAATAGAAACACGAGTCAATGCTCCATTGCTGAGCAGTAGTACCATGATGCCATTTCTTTGTGACTTCTGGTACCCTAGATCTTCTTTTCTCAATCCAGCATTGAAGGAATAGTTCACGGCTGTCAAACTCAGTAAATAAGGACAGAATTTAAGTTGAACTTCTGCTTTTAAGCAAACTGTGAGATCTCCACTACCACACTTCACTTCATGAACAATCTGCCATTTTTCATGCTACTTGTGACCAAATCCATGAACATACTTGAACAGACACTCCTGATGATGATAGAGGACTAGAGACCAATCAGGACATAGATATTACAATGTGATATGTAACATAATGATGATAGAGAGCCAGTTAACTAATACTTGTATCCAAAGTCACCAACATTTCATTTATTACAGGTTCAGTCATCCTTGACTATTTTGATAAAGGGTGCAATGGTGATTTGTAAAGTCTCATTCCTTAATATTTGAACCAGCAACTTTTTGGGTACCAGCCCTGAGCTTTAGCCACTACACCACTCTCCCTCGTATCTTGGTTTTAAATTGTGTAGCACACAGCTGTAAATTAGTTATGGAATGTGTTACATTTTTCCAGGCCATATTTACCCCCAAATTAAGAGATTAAAGAAAGAGGCCAACTTTAGTACGTTTATTAGATAATTCTCATTACTATGAGTATGGTTGGGTATCGAGTTCGATACATTTTAGGCACCGACCGAATTGCCTCTAAACAATCGAGTATCAAACAATGTCTTGTCGTTCGGTACCAAATTCCGATACCTAAGGATTTAATCTCGTGAACGTCAGTGATAAGCATGTAGCATGCTAGATGTGCACAAATCTAAAAGTGCTTAGGCATCAAGTAAAAACACTAGTTTACACCGGTTACGCCCAGAGACGCACGCGTGAGGCTGTAGGGAAGCGCTGTGAATACTTTCCGATACACTGTATCTTGTTAAACTGCACTTATCCTTAGGGTTGGCTGAATTAACAGTTTAGCTTTCTTGTTTTTTTTTTTCCTCTTCACATTAATGTTATAGCATCTGCCCCTGCCGACCCTGGCATGAGGAGACCAGAAGGCTCAGGAGATGAGTCTTGGAGCCTGTAAAAAAAGTCAACAAACAGAAAAAATAAAACCAAAATGTTTTTGAGGTAATGTTTGTAATCTTGTTAAAATGGATTTCATAAAATTGTTATTAAAAAAAATATAGTTTAGAAACTGGTATCAAAGTCAAGGTATCGGTATCAAAAAAAAATTGAACGTCACCCAGCGCTAACTATGAAGCAAAATAAGTCAAAAGTAATGTCTTTTTCATTACTGTAACGTGAAAAATATAATTATATATGATTTGAATTATAAAGAAACTATCAGTGATGGTAGTATTTGTTGTACTGCTTTTAATATATGTTCATTTATGTTCATGTTTTTTTTATATGTTTTTTTTTTTTGCATTGTGACATCATTTTTCTTTGCAATGCATGGAGCAGCAGCTTAAACTGTTATTCAGCACTGCACACAAACTCATACACAGGAACATACTACACATTTTGTTCCCAGGAAGGAAAGGAAATTCACACCCCATGCTTTGTTCATAATAGTTCTTTTATCCTCTGATCCCAAACTTTCCTCGGTTTACCTAGAAGGCTCTCCCACACATTTCCGCAGTGAAGACGTGCTGCTGGCATGTGATTGGCCGTATCGGTTAGAGACTTTCTCGCGGTACAGGAGATAGGGTGACAGATTAACATTGGGCGGCACTAGAGCTGTTCTCTTGCCCTCTATTCTATTCTCTCATATCTGTTTTTTGGCTCACGTCCATGCATTTCCATATGAAAAGAGCAGGACGGTTTCAATCTCTCCCGTTAAGACATATTAAAGACTCCGTGAAATCAAAACTGAAATCAACGTTTTCTGGCTTTTAGTCCATGTTGGCTTTGCTATGCCTTATAAAGAAAATATAAAATAAGCTTTAGGCAGATGTACATATTTAAAATGTGCAGTCTTTCTCCTAAAAGAAAATGGACCAGAATTTTTGTCTCATCTTGCACTAGACATATTTTTGTCCAATCAAATGCTTTCTAGAATGAGAATGTCTTGCAGGTTAACTTTTCTTGAGCTAACTCGATCTGTACTGACAGAAAGTCAAAGCACTGCCCCCAGTAAATGTCAGAGGAGTAAAAATGTGATCTTAGAGGAAAAATGGAACATTAGAATCACACTCGGCACTGATTAAGTAGACTTCCTGGTTTCAACACAGGACGAGAACCCAGGAGTCCCATGCGACCAATGCAACACGCTTCCGGTTGCATCACAGGAGAAGGTAAACGTGCTTGAACCCATGCAAACATTTCTGATGGGAGCTGCCGCATGTTAGTAACTCGACATGATGGGGCTGATTCAGGTTATTGGAACATTTGAAAGCAAAATTACGACTTCCTACGCAGTACCTGCTGAACACATTCAATGCCCATTAGAGTATAGAGGCAGCGCTGCAGGGCACACATTCCCTCAAGCTGACATCATCTCTCCTATTCATCATGTCATTCAAGTTCAGAGTGTTATGTCACAGCCTGGACAATGGCTGGCACACTCAAAGCAGTAAGAATTCAAGAAAAATATCAGCGTAACACTATAAAGCTCCAGCTCAAGGCAGCTGTGACTCATAAGTCACACCGTATAGTGTTCTGAAGCAATCCTGACCCATTTTCCTGGTGTACTACCAGGTTCTGTTTCTGGCATTCTTGAGTGGAAAAGAAAAACATGCCCAAGTCCCCTGCTGTAGTCACGTACAGTGCAAGGCGCAGGTAGTGGGGCTTAGGCATTAATTGACTGCAGTGTTATGGAGCTCCGCTCTAGGGTCATATTAAGAACTGTGTGCTCTTAAAAAGAAAATTTCCATTCTTGAACATGCCAAAAAAGGAAGAAAGGCTGAGCATTCACAATGGATGCTGTTTGTGCATGTACACTATTAGTTAAAAGTTTGGACTAACCTACTCATTCTTGATTATTAAGGTTTTCCCATTTTTTTTTAATTATAATAAATTAATAAAAACTATGAAATACCACAAATTGTAGCAATTATGTAGTGACTAAAAAAAGGTAAAACAATTCTGCTGCTGAAATCGTTTTGTGCTTACCGAATTTTGAATCACTGTCCCCAGTGGCCAAAGAGGGAAGTGGACACATGTGGGCTTCATTTTCAAGGTGAAATTCCCACAGAGTTGCCAAAAGCAAGTTATATTTTTATTTGAAAATTATTTAATATATTTAAGAGGAAGGCGTGCAGTATTTAATTAATTCTACCCACTAACCCTAGACCCCAACCCTAAACCTAACTGTCACCCAAGTAAAAATGTAATCTTACAGAAAAATGAAAGCTCTGAATTATGTTTACCACATTTCTTTGAATGTATGTGATTACTTCCTGGGACCAGCACCCTTGATACACTTGTTAGCTGCTTTTCCTTCAAAATCAACTCATCCATTAAAAAAACATTAGTGATGGAATTCATGAACAAGCACAGTTTATATTTGTCTAAAAACTAGGCCTAATTTTGTGCATTTTAGCATAAGCCTTTAGATCAAAAGGCTTTCAAGATCACGAGCAACAAATTCAGTCAAGAGTGTTGAAACTTTTGACTGTTTGTGTTAGTTCAAAAACGGCAAATTGCCATTTGAGGCACGCAAGGTTCTTTGGTTTATTCAACAGTATTCTGGCCTCAGGCAGGACTGTAGCTTTCCTCTCAGCGCAAGTCATCTGTGTCTGGAAGATAAAGTCAGAATCCTCATTCAGAGGGACAAAATAATTGCAGTAATCTCGAAGCTTATCTTTCACATGCTAAATACTGCGTCTGTGTGTCTGATGGACACAACAAGGATGAGATAAGCCATCCAGAGAGAAAACAAATAGGGTGAGGACAAATACACAACATAAATAGGACGTTTTCAACCATTGTTAAGCTTGAATGCTGAATTTTTCTTGCTGAGAAAGATCTTGTTTTAGGACTCTAATTGACAGATTTCATATGGAGGTCATTTAAGGTTCATCATTTTCCAGAATTTCTAAGAAAACCTCAAAATCTTTCCATTTTTCAGATGATTTTGTTAACAACTCTTACATTACCTGTTAGTAGCATGATCTTAAATCATTTATCAAACATTTAGGATAGCACACTGTATCAGCAGCACCGAAAACCCGGGTTCTCGTTCCGCGTTAAAACCAAGAAGTAATCGCGTTCGCATAATCAATGACAACCACAATTCGGAGCTTCCATTTTCCCTCTTAGATTACATTTTACACCACTGACAGTTAGGTATAGGATTGGGGTATGGGTCAGGGGGAAGAGTTAATAAAATATGCTGTCCTGTCCACTGTTTAACACAATTTATAGCTAAAAACAACTTGATTTACAACTCCCTTTTAGCCATTTCACCCACAAACGGGAGCTCACACATGCTCTTATGTTCAAAAACCCTTCCCGCTTTATTGCTTTGAATTTCAGTTAGCGGAACGGTCTACCTACTGTTGCTGAATTCACTGCGAGATCAGACCTTTTACATGCTTCTGAGATGTTTCTCATTACCAAACCAATTAAACATTCAGCAAGCACGCGGTAGACTCAACAGGCAACTGCAACACAGAGACCAAATTTCACAGTTGGTCTAAAAGGGTTTTATCATGTTCCCTTCAATGTGTCCCCCTCTCAAAACTAGACAATCTCATTAGCTTCCCCTGCTGCCATCAGTCATGGTGGGGGTTCACGGGATATTAAGGAGCATCACATAAACATGCAGTTCAACCACTGAGTAATGAAAGAAAAACCACTACAGTTACTTGCTGAGAGGATCAAATGAAACTTGTGTGTGGCTTTAATGTAGAGGGCCGTCATTACAAACAGAGAAACCATGGCTGCTTCTTTATGATCCATCCAAACATGTGTCCCATTTGTTGTAAATAATCAAAACCACATTGGTACTTCACAGTAATTGAAATGAAAGTAGACACAAATGAGAGTGAGTGCTGATGGGGAACTTGATGAAATTCTGCTGCATTGATCTGAGGTGCTGGAGATCTGTAAATAATTTCACTATGACACAAGACATTTATATATATTCATTTAGCAGATGCTTTTATCCAAAGCAACTAACAAAATGATGAAGGATACAACACAAGCGATTCATTTAAAGGAGACTGTAACACGAAAAGTGCTGCATTACAAAGTTTAAACTGCATCAGAAAAGTACTAGTCAAGACAGAAATTAGAGAGCAACAATATATATATATATTATGAGCACTGTATATGGTCACGTGTTCACGAAACAGTTGTGTCTTCAGCCATTTTTTGGAAAACAGAGAGGGAGTCTGCTTATCGGATGGAGTTCGGAAGGTCATTCCACCTCTGAGGTACAGTGAAGCCTGGGACAGCGATTTGGTGCCTCTTTGTGTTGGTACTCATTTACAGAATGTAGACTTTTGGTGGGAACGTAGCTCTGAAGGAATTATTTTAGGTAAGCTGGACCAGACACAGTGACTGTTCTGTATGACAGTATCAGAGCCTTGAACTTAACAAGAAACTCTATGACTGAGCTGAGGTGGGCTAAGATCAGTTTAAGCAAAGCTGTTATAACTAATTCATCAGGTTCCTATGTCTTATTATGACTCAGGTGGACTTGTAGTCTGTTCTAACTACATAACCGTGAAAACTGGAGTGAGTAATTAAACTCATTCTGTTTTCCAAGAATGGTCAATACATTTGTCAAAGAAGACAGTTTTACTATGGATAAGTAATGCGGCAGCAGGAAGAGGAGAAGAAACAGAGCCAATATGAAGAGAAGATAGACTGGATGAGTAAATCTTCATCTCCCTACACCATGTTGAAATGAATCAAGACATTGATAATCCATGCTGGGATCACTCTCAAATCCTAGTTTTTATGCTCGAAAGCCCTAAAACCGACATTTACTTGTGATAATAGCAATTATTTGTTTCACAATTGGGCCTAATCGTCACCCAAATTTCAAAATCGTGACAGCCCTTATCATAGCCAATCAGAAGAAATTTGATATATTGCACCAATGATTTCATGAGATTTCACTGTGGACAGGGCAACCGAGTGATGCCATTTATTGTAGTTTGTCAGTTATAGTTGGTTAGGACAAAACAACTGCTGCTTTATTGCATAGGTTACAACAACTTTTTGACACTAATGTGTTTATTTTTCGATGTTAAGATATCCCATCTATGCAGAGATAATAATAAGTAGGTATTAGCAAGTTAATTTCCGCAAAAGGTGTAAAAACAGTGGCTCTGTGACGCTATCGCAACATTGACTCAACCAATGGTGTGAGTTTGGGGAGGGACTATCTGATTATTTAATGACGATTGTGGAGAGTATTCGGTAAAGCTTGTGGAGCTAACATTGAACAGTGCCTTGACACCCCAATGCGAGTCATATGGAAGCCCCATAATAGTGCAGAAATGACACACATCAGCTTTAAGCTTGGCTTGAATAACATGTTTTGCTCTTGTAAACATCCCAATATTAAAAGCAACACAATTTTGAGGACCAAACATCTGGGAAAATGGAAATCGTAGAGCAATTACACCATGGATTATCATGCAACATTATCACACACACAAACTAATACTTGTAGAATCCCAACCCATATTTGGAAGTCCATCTGTTATTGTGAGGGTGGAAAGAAAATAGGTCAGGGAGCAAATATCAGTCCAGCAAAAGTACAGAATCGGCAACAGGCCTACATCCGATCCTACGTCCTCCTGACTCAGAGAACTTTCCACGGCCTTCACCCTGACATGAGCACGGAGATCAAAAATAGGTAATACATTTACATTTACATTTATGCATTTGGCAGACGGTTTTATCCAAAGCGACTTACAGAGCCCTTATTCCAGGTTGCCCCCCCGGAGCAACCTGGAGTTAAGTGCCTTGCTCAAGGACACAATGGTGGTGGCTGTGGGGCTCGAACCAGCAACCTTCTGATTTCCAGATTACCAGTTATGTGCTTAGACCACTACACCACCACCACTCACTAATAAGAACAGAACATGATAAAAAGTAAACATTGGGGGTCTCTCCTTTAATGCCATTTAATCTGTCCGGGCACCATCTGGGTCATGATTTATTAGTGTCTGATTTGGGGTGAAAGCAATCCTGTGATGGCAGATGTCAAAGAAGAATGGCGCAATAGATGCATTCATCATCGACGGATCAGAGGGCGTTGTTTGTTGCATTGGGCGCTGTGTCAATGCGCAGCCTTCATGAGCACGTGTATAAAGCACAAGGTGATGAATTAGTGAAGCTGTGAATTTCAACAAAGGATCGTGGGTAATCTGACAGGCTGTGGCGCAGCCCCTCAGGGACTCAGACAAAGGGGCAGGGACGAAGGGGCGGAGGCATGCTGGGTAGGCTCGTCAGCTAGCCAGGCCTTCTCCAGCCTGAAGGATGAGGGCCACAAAAAGCCCGCCGCGTGTTAATGACTGTATGAAAGCGTTTATGACCCTAAGCACACTAAAGATGCCTTTATGGAGCAATTACTCAGCCAGCATGTCGCTCGCACAATGGCTCGGGTGTTGATTCTGGGTTGAAAAGACAAAAGAGGAGGTTATACCAGAGATCGCCTTGCGACCCCGTCATTCCTTGAAGTGGGTATGTTATCTGTGTATGTTTACACACTCTTGGGAAAGAATAGCGGAGGTGGCGCTGGGTTATCATACTGACCTCTTGCTAGCCTTGAAATTCTAACCCTGAAGCTTGAGTCCAAGCACAAACCTGATTTTTTTCCCCTCAAAAACCCACCTGTTCATTATAAAATGAGATATCTTGGTGACCAGGTGTTAAAACAACTACATTTGTATTTCCTGAAGGAAACAGGCAAGGCAGCGAAATAATCCTGTCCAAGATTTAGCTAAGTTTAGGTTTTAGGCTTTGGTTCTGTCGGAGACTGAACCACTTCTATGTAAATTAATGGGAGAAATTGGAATGCCTAATCAAGAAGTTCTCTCAATGGTCAATGGAAGTAGAAAGGAAGATCCACCTTACAGGTAAAAGAGCCAATCACCTTTTAGATACAGACATTGCCTGTCAATTATAGCAATACAAGATGGGAAAATTGCGTGTTTTAACCAAGTGTGCCGCACAAGCCCTCAAAAGTGAAGCCAAAACGTCTCGATCGCCCCTCGGTGACTGGTCCTAGTATAGGTCATAAACCCCGCCTCTCCATGTTATTCAACGGGACATGAGACCAACTAAACAATTAAATTACACTTCACATATCTTTTTTCCAAAGATAGTTTCTGTCATTTACTGTAGTTTCTATCATGTTGATGTAATTTCAAGTGTTTGTTTTCAAAATAAGTTTGTTTTTAGTTAGTTATTTGATGCTATAAAAACGGTGCTGTGACATCATGATTGACAGCTGTGATTGACAGGTTCTCTGAGTGAAGTAGTCACTGAAGCACCAACTGACTTTTTTTCGGGATCCTCAGAGGACTGAGGAGATTGGAGCTTTAAATGTAATATCTAAATTTCTATAATTAATTATTTCACACCATCATAAGTCAAAAGTCAAAAGTGCAGGGGCGTGTGCTTGCGATTGATTCAGCGAGAGTGAGGGCGGGGCCTTGATTTCACGGCTTTACTTCCTGCTCACTGCTGCGCAGGTCTGGTCCCGAAATCGCAACTGCGCAGACTCAAGTCCCAAGATGTCAGCGCCATATTGGGACACTGGCAGGTTCAGTTCTCACCAATGGAAAAGAGCGAAGGGGCGTCGTCCATCTTTTATTACAGTCTATGGTTTTAACTTAATCGGAGGTAAAGAAGAACAATTTATGATTCCAAATTTAACACATTGTATTGCTGATTTGAAATATGTTCTTTGATTGTAATATAAAAAACACCAACTGTTTTGGAGATTTCAGTCTTTCCCCATTCAAGTAGATAGGAGCTGCACTGGCATGACTGGAAATAACCTCCTGGGAGAGTTCCAAAGATGGTAGACAATGGACTGACTTGCTAGAAAGACTTTGGTTCGGTGTAAATTAAAAGTTGCATCAGAGCTAGGCTAGGAGTTTAGAACAAACCCTAGTTAGAATGTTTGAGGAATATCAATACAGTGCTGCCATGCTTTCTGAGTAGCCAGCTTGATTTTATTGACTCTTTCCCATGCGGCCCAGTAAAAAATACAGCCAACCTGCAATAACTACAGACACCATCCCAATAAGAGGACACAAACTTCAAAAGACAAACTCATCTGTGTTCTAATGGATAATTACTACTAGTATCTTCACAAACATGTAAAAAGGTCACCTGAAAGGTAAAAGGTATATTTAGGGTTAAAGTCATTCCAGGTGTGAATGCATGGGAGAATTTCCTGCCAGTGCAGTGATCCTCTCATGACGTGCAGAAAAGTAAAAGACCAAAAATTACATTGATAATACGCATAGTTCTGGCTCCAGAATGTACTTGGATGAAGCTTGTTTGAAGTTCCTGTAAATTCAAATAAACATAGATGTGAATTCTTGGGCAACGTAATGTGAGAACACTGACCTGCTGAACATGCGTTCCGGCATTACTGTGCAAATGGCCCAAGGGGGCCCAAGGGGGCGACAGAACTACCATAAAATGTTCACGCCATTACACCACATGTGTTATTATTCCCGTAATTAGATAAGCATGTCCACACTTTAACCAACTTGCTCAGCAAAATGTTCTTAAAACTGTTCTGCCGTGACCAGGGGTGTAAAGTACTCACGTTCCTGTAATTAACTGCTTTTTCCCAAGAAATGTCTTTAAGTATTTAAAAATTTGTATACATTTACTTTTACTTGAGTACATTTTAAGTGCTGTAACTGTACTTTTACCGTGCTATTTTCCCACCATCTGTGTTCTCTACTTCCCTGTCCTGATTTTATTTGTATCTATCAACATGATTGGCTAGAGAGAGTCTCGTAACGCCCTTGAATCTTGAATCACTTGAACGGCAGCTGCAGATCTGGCGCTATCTTTTATGGATGCCTCAAGCACAGTTCAACAACACAACAGCACCTGAAAGGGCTTTTCGCACTGAAAAAGGCCAATTGCTTGATCCTGTCATGCGAGTTTTGCTTGATCGTGTCATGTGAGTTTAACTTGCTCAAGCCAGATATCAGCATTAATCCTGCCTCTAATTTGAAGAAACATATTGAGGTAAATTTTATATTTCTGCTTACTAGATTCTGTGCGTCTATAACGTAGCCTGTAATTTAACTATCTATCACTGAGATTATTGGGTTGCTGTGAGAGATTAATGTAATGTTATCTATAGGGCTGGGCAATAAAATGATCTACATGTTTATCTTCAAAAAAAATAAAAGAGAGATGTTCACAATAATGATGATAATCTTTTGAGTAGTTTTCTATATTTAGCCTATATTCTACATCTACAACAGGGGTGTTCATTACATCAATTGTGATAGCAAGACAACCACTGCTTGGTTGATCTAGATAAAATATAAAATATTCACTTTTTTTTTCCTGACTTCTGTCTCTGCATGCTGTTTGATTGACAGGCGCTAATGTCTGTATGCTAATGCAGGTTCGCCCCTAAACGGTCAAATACATTTATAATTCTGCCAGTGCCGTCTTGATGAGACATTAATTTAAAAGCAATTGGTTTGGTCTAAAGTGAACATATGTTGTTGGACATATCAAATGTTGGACTTGAAGTGTACATGTAACCAAATCGAGCACTGTCTAGTAGGCTATGTCATAAAAATACTACTAATCAAACAACACTAACAAGGAAATGAGAAAACCGCTCACTATTTTTGGCTGAATAACTTGAGTAGCTTTAAAAGTATTAATGTAATAGAATACATTTTATAATAATATTTTTAATAATACTGACCCCTGATGTAGAGTCTGTGTTAATTGGTAGAGATGATAAAATAATTTATAATTATGCTTAGCCTTAAAGATAGAGAAGTATCAACATTTGCAGAGCAATACTTCAGATAGAACATTCCACCAGTCACAAACTTCAGAACATTGTGCATCATGCATTAGAATGAGAACACAACTATTTCTGGGCTCAAAAAATACAAGAACCAAATCACTGTTGAACATTGTATCTCAAAAGGAGGACAATGTGGTCCCTCATGTGCTACTTAAAAAAAATTGTTCACTCAAAAATGAAAATTCTCTCATAATTTATTCACCCTCATGCCATCCCAAATGTGTATGACTTTCTTCTTCTGCTGAACACAAATTAAGATTTTCAGAAGAATATTTCAGCTCTGTAGGTCCATTCAATACCAGTGAATGGATGCCAAAATGTTGAGGTTCCAAAAAGCACATAAAGGCAGCATAAAAGTAGCCTAAATCCATGTGACTCCAGTGGTTATATCCATGACTTCTGAATTGATATGATGGTAGAAATGTTTCTCCCTGCCCAGTAGATTGGGATATGCATGAAGAATGTGAATCACCAAAAACAAAAGTAGAAGAAAGTGAAATTTAAAGTGTAGCTGGGAGGAGAATCTCTAGCAAAACTTGACATAAATATTGATCTGATTCTCACCACACCTATCATATCTCTTCTTAAGATGTGGATTTAACCACTGGAGGCACATGGATTAGGCTACTTTTATGCTGATTTATGTGATTTTTGGAGCTTTACAATTTTGGCACCCATTCACATGCATTGTATGAACCAAAAGAGCTGAAATATTCTTCTAACAATCTTTATTTGTGTTCTGCTGATGAAAGAACGTCAAACACAGCTGGGATGGCATAAGCGTGACTAAATAATGAGAGAATTAAAATTTTTGTGTGAACTATCCCTTTAAGGCTTTATGTGGCGATGTGGCCCCTGTACCAAACAACTGCTCTACCTTCTTAAGTGATCCTCCTTTTTTTTTTCCATTCCTTGCATTGTTTTGAACATATTTTATGCGCAACAGTAGTGTAGAGCTGGGTATTTATACAGATTTCATAATTTTGATTCAATTCCCATTCACAAGCTCACGATTCGATTCAGATTTCGATTCGATTCAATATTAAAGAAACTCTTTGCTAATGCTATTTATTATACAGGGGACCTTCTATCTTGGTACATTGTGAAATTATTAATTTGACACATTTTATTTCATCATTGGTTTTTCATCATTTTGGTCACATTTTAGCATTTTAAAAATGCACAAACTCCATGTATTCCATCAATAAATATGATGTTTAAATATAATCAAGAGTTAATTGCAGATATTATATATGTATATTATTACATGTTTATTATTTACATGCATAATTTGTACTATTTGCATAATCTTAGCATCTTGAACAATTCTACACTGAATTTTTACTATAAGGTGCTATGTGTTCAAACTAAATGTAATTAACAATTATTTATATAAGACTAGTTATTTTTCTTTCATCAGGCTTCTAATTATTTAAGCGAATTCATCATTACTGTGATTTGGTCAATTAAAAAAATATATACTGTTTCGACGGACCTATAGTGCAAAATTTTTTTGCAAGTGCGTGTGCTTTACTTCTTAGGATCTCAGGATTTAAGAAGCGATATTAAGATTGTTCAAATGAAAATTGCGATGCATCAGAAAATCTATATTTTTACCCACCCCTACATAAATTTGTAGGGCTATGAATTGTGACGTGATACTGTTCAGGAGGCAACAACCCACAAATTCAAGCTTGTAAAGCTAATGTGTTTGCATTCCCGGACGTGCGTTGGTTTCTTACTGGAAGATTTCTTTATTTTATTATTACTTTCAATAAATTGAACTATTATTGATCATTGGTGTGTTTTATCATATTACTGATGTTATCATTTTATATAAAGCAATTAGCCACTCTGCTTCACATCATGCAAATCTACACCTATTTTACAGTAGTATAATCACTGTTACACACAGCTTTGAGAAGCTTACTGCTTTAATAACTTTCTTTATAGACTGCAACAGAGAAAAGACCCCATCCCTCTTCTGATGACTGTCAGTTTGGGAGGTCTTATGGGGGGGAGGGGTATCTCTCTTCCCCTTTACAAACTCCCACTGGACCACATCACAGAGAACACATGCTCTTCATGCTGGAGTTGAGTGAGTGGGTAATGCAGTACAGCATGCTCTCAATGTACCACTATAATGAGATAAAAGTAGAGTAAATTCAAAGGTTGAGTCGAGTCTGTTGATGCTATCAGGACCCTGTTGGCAAGATGTTTCAAAGACCAATCATGTTCCTCTTGTGGAACATGAACCAGCACAAAAGATAAACATCCAGGAAGGACTAATTGGTGGGACTGGGGAAAGAGGCATGAATGGGGTTCTCCATTCACTCAGTCCATTCACATAGGATCATTAAAAAGCAAAAGACATGCTTAACCATAACAACAGCCACCCTTTATTACTGTTGAGCTGACAAGTGGGTCCTAAACGTTTACTCTGAAAATAACTCTTATCATTGGAATAAATGGGCTTCAAATGTGTTTGATCAACGAATATCTGCCCAGAATCTGCACCCACACAATTCCGTAGAAAGCACTGCAAATTTCCAGAGAAATAGTGGGCATTTCACCCAGTTTCGGTATGCACAGGCCGATTTCAGAAGCTGAATTTCGGTTGCAGAATTCACAGTGTTTACAGTCTGCGAAGAAACAGTCTGAAGAGAATCTTTCTGAGGTCAACAAAGCCTTCTTCTATTCTATGAGCATCATCGTTTTAAAATTAGTTTGTTGAGGAAAATAATTAAAGAGCATCATGTCTAAAGCACACCCACAATTAGTTTTAACCAATCATCAATGCTCTTCAACTAGCCGAGTTCTATAAAGTCAAGAATTGCATAGATGTGCGTGAACAGCAGAAATATCACAAAACGAACACCTTAGCCAAATAAAAATGTAGTCAAAACATTTTGTCATCATTTTTAGGCAAATCAAACAAAACCCTAGTAAGTATAAATTAGCCTTTACTCACTGCTTCTACTGGCTTTGACCTTGGCTAACAGTTTCTGTGTTGTGGTTAGATCTCCATTCTTGACCGCTTGCAGAAGATCCTGCTCTTTTCCCATGATCTCCTACCAGCCAGAACTCCACCAGTGTTCCACAAGAATCCTGCTCCTTCTTTACACCTCCATCCAGCGGCGAGACCGCCACATGAACCTATCCCAGGATTCACTTTTCTGGTAACACTTGGTCAGCGTAACTGACAGCCAGATGACTACCGGATAATACAATCACATCATCAAAATCAACAGACCGTCAATTTCAGTGATCTGTCTGGTTATGGATCCGGAAGGCCGGGGAAATGGAAAATCTATTTTTCTCAATGAATTCCTTACGGTTTTTGACTCTCAAGTTTCTAGGGCCTATTCTGGGTAGTTGGTTTGGGTTTCATGGAGCTCAGTTTCTGTAAACGAGAGGCTCTGTTGATGCTGTTGTTTAGAAGGTTGGGAAGACTGGAGCGGAACTGTTTGGTCCTGAAGACCAGAACCTGAAAAAGGAGTCGGCAAGAAAAACAGTACTGTTAATACACTAGCCAAGTAGAGAGCACAGCAAAGCTATGAAAACAGAAGACTACTTTTTACAACCCAATTCCAAAAAAGTTGGGACACTATGAAAAATGCTAATAAAAATATAAAGGAGTGATTTGTAAATTAAATTCACCATTTGCTATATTAAGAGCACAACAACTACACATTATATGATGTTTTACCTTGTGAATTTTATTGTGTTTTTTTTAATGTACAGTAATTTCAAATCAGATGATTGCAACACACTCAAAAAACATTGAGACAGGGGCAAATTAAGACTAATAACAATTTGCTGAGTTGAAATAACAAGGCGATGTGAAACAGGAGATGTTAAACATGTGAGGCAATCGTGTCATAGTACTGTAAACTGTATAAGGAGCCTCCAACAACAGCCAAGTCCTTCAAGAGTAAGGATCGGTCAAGACTTGTCAATTTGCCAACAGATGCTTCAGCAAATAATCCAGCACTTTGAGAACAATGTTCCCCAAAGACAAATTGGAAGGATTTTGGGCATTTCACCCTCTACCCTGCACAATATAGTTAAATGATTCAAGGAATCTGGTCAAATCTCGTAAAGGCAGTACCGCGACATTCTATAAGCAGACTATGCAGTCTGCGTAAGGCACCAACTGCCTAGGTGGGCACCGTCTTACCCTAGGAGGTCACCAGAAAGTCCACCGGCTGCCTTTACCTGCAAATTATACGTGATTCAAGGCCCGAAAGCAGATGTGAAACACAGATGATCACTTCGCTCTCATATCATGTGAACACCCCCCCCCCGGTCAGATGATCGCAGCGCGCATCATATACTGCCATCCAGCACCGTCTTTTCCATGGAGGTCCCAGCATTTTCCAGCAGGACAACTTCAAACCACATACTACCCAGATTGCAAGTGCATGGCAATGTAACAGAGAGTATGGGTGCTAGATTGGCCTGACTGCAGTCCTAACCATCTCCAATTGAGAATGTGTGGTGCACTATTAAGCTCATTAGATGGCAACAAAGATACTGTACAATCACTCGACTGTCCCAACTTTTTTGGAGCGTGTTGCAATCAACTGATTTGAAATTACTGTACATTAAATTTGCAGGGTAAAACATCATATCATGTGTAGTTGTGGAGCTTTCAATATAACAAAGGGTGATTATAATTTACAAATCACAAATTTTTGTTTCACTCATTCAATCACTCATTAGTGTTTCACTGTCCGTGTGCAGATTTTTTGCTTCAATACAAGTCTCAATTTGTGCTCTTTAAACGGACAATGTTTCAATGTGATTGATGGGGGTGGGTCCCCCTGAAGTGTTTTGCCGCTTAAATACGGGACGTACAGGACGTCTTCAATTCGGCCAAAATACGGGAACCCTAATGAAGGTTTGCTTCGGCCACAGTCAGCAGAACACTTGTTAAGAATGTACAACAGGACCACACACTTGCAATGTACTGGCCAACTCTCCTTTTGTGTACTTGCACAGACTGCTTCAGGCACTAATGTTTGAGGTTTGTTTCAATCCCTAACATGAAATATGAGCAATAGTAATAGTGATGATTGCCTTAGCTGTGAACCCTTAAAAGTAGTAGTGAAAAGAAAGCCAAATGAAACACGGCATGCCAACAAGACATTTTTAGCTGACAACTCACAGATCAAATCACAGGCTTAACGGTAAGCCAAAAATCATACAGCAAAGCAAACGCTGGTCATAAAGTGCGGTCAGTAAAATTCCTCAGGAGTATACTGTTTAGGGGAAAGAAAACAACAATAACCATGCCCAGAGTAGCACATGTCTCCACATTTAGTCTTCAGGCAGCACCGTGACTCGGTTATAGTGTGAGCATTACATGAGCATAATCTGGGGCCTGGGTACCTCTGCGAATATTGACGCTGACAACCACTCCTGGAGTCGTGGGTTAGAGTTCAAGGCGTGCTGAGTGACTCCAGCCAGGTCTCCTAAGCAACCAAATTGGCCCGGTTGCTAGGGAAGGTAGAGTTACATGGGGTAACCTCATGGTCGTGATTAGTGGTTCTCACTCTCAATGGGGCACATGGTAAATTGCGCGTGGATTACGGTGAGTAGCATGAGCCTCCACATGCTGTGAGTCTCCGCGGTGCCATGCACAATGAGTCACATGATAAGATGTGCGGATTGATGGTCTCAAAAGTGGAGGCAACTTGTCCTCCGCCAACCGGATTGAGGTGACTAACCACGCCACCACGAGGACCTACTAACTAGTGGGAATTGGGCATTCCAAACTAGGAAAAAAAGAGTAGAACAAAATAAACAAAATATGAGCATAATCTGTCCTCTGTTATAATAAGGCACAGTCTTGCCTTCTCTACAAGACAGTGAGGGAGTAGGCAAAGCTGTCATTCTTAGTAGCTATGATAATGTCTTCCTTTTTGTTTCCCTCAGGGCCAATAGTCGGCCTTTTCATGCGATTTCACTTTGTTGCCAAACTGCTGACAATATAGGAGATTTTTGAGGCAGGGTGGAGTGCAGTTATGATATGGCTATACTCTTTTGATTGGACTTTATGAGCATGTTTACAAATGCTCATTATGGCAGGGAAAATTACAGCATATTGCATCTATATTTGAAGTTATATTTGGGTCCCAAGCCAAGAAAGTATAAGAATGCCTATTTTAGAGGATGGAAAACATTGATTGACATGACATCAGTGTTAATAATGACTCTTCTTTTTAGCCAAAGCATGTCACAGTGCACATTTTACAGGTTCAGTTGTCTTGATGTAACCTTCGTTGATCAATAACACAATGCTGACAGTCCATGGTTCAGTTCTTGCAGGATTTGAACCTACAATCTTCAACACAGATATTTAACCAGCACACCAACATAACACCATTAACCATAAACATGCAATTACAGACTACAATCAGCGAGTTAATGCTGCTAGTTAGGGTTAATTTAACCAGCAGTTTGCAAATATGTCAGAATGGTTGATCTAAGTATACGTTTATATCAGTTTGGTATACTTCAATCAAATAACTTGAGATAAGATCCTTGCCATAGTTTCCACTAAAAACACAGTTTACTGCACTAAATCTTGGTTTTAACTCCACTGCCATCAGAAAATAAACATATTCTGGAAGCTTCTCACACCATTTTAAGTATCTCGTCTTAATGTATTACTATTTTAAACTACGAGCAACCGCTGTAGTTACTTTGGTATTTTGACGGACACTATTGGTGATTAATCGTACGTGAAATCTAAAGAGCGAAAGAATTGGAACTGGTTGAAAAACACAATTTGAAAACAAAAATGTAAAACAAAATAGTTGAAATCCAGCCAGATTTTTTAAAACAAGATTAGACTTTAATCCATTAGTCAGTCCAAACAGTACTTCTTCTTGAGTTTTAACATACTCACCATTAAATTCGTTTAAACACTCATATTTCGCTGTAGGTTTGTTGTCATTACAGCGGGTCCGGGATCAGTGTCTCTCCAGTCCCGACTCACTCAAAGTCCACTTCAAAGTCAACTCGTAACAGATAAACACGCTTTACTGTTCATGTGAACACCCTTGGCTGCTGCAACTTTCACTCAAGTCTTTAAAAAGTTGTTTTCTCTTCATTCCGTGTCGAGAAACTTCATACTTAGCTTTGGCAGCGATCTGCATGAGTGTGTGCTGAAGGCTCCAGCAGCAGTAGAAGAGTCTGGCGGCATCGGATCGGTCCTCCCAGTGGGAGGGTGCAGCTCTGTCGCCCGCTCGGCTGCAGCTCTGTCGCTCTGTCGCCCTCTGGATGAGCGATCCGATCCGCTGCCACTCACTGAAGCACTTTCATCTCTACTCAAACCCTGCCAATTTGTGAACAAGCAAATTATTCATATTTTTTCTTAACTAAAAATAAAAAAAAATCTATATTCTTTACAATATAGCTACAATATAGCTCATATCGTTATATTTTATTGAGTATTTTTAATAAGCAACATAAAATACATTTGTGATTTCTCTTAATTAGAAAATACATCTATTTTTATATATGTTTTACCACTATATAATTTTATTTATATTTTATAGTAATAATAATAATTTAGAGTAACATATAACAATATAATTTTTCTTGATTAAAAACTACATATACATATAGGCCTACATATACATATACATATACATATGTATATAATATTATATGATAAGTACACATTATTTATATTTTATCATTGCATTATATTGATTAATATTGTGTAGCAATAGTTCAGAGCATTTGTGAATGAGCAAAATATAACAAAGATTTTGTAATTATGTTTCCTTAAAATAAAATATATACATTTATATTTTAATAATTATATATTTGACACAATACATACACATTGTTTAGATTTTATCATAATATTTTATTAATGTTACTGCATAATAATCATAATTCGGAGCACTTTTGAATGAGCAACATATTACAAGTTATTATTTAATTTAAAATAAAACAATAATAATAATAATAAAGAAAAGTAGACCTGCATGAAGTCATGAAGTCATTCATATTTTATATTACATTGTATATTATTATTATCATTCAACTGTAATTTTTCATATTTAATTATTCATATTGATATCTTTTCAATTCTGGGCATAGTTTCTGACGTTATGAAGATCTGTTCTGGAGACACATGCAAGATTACTCGAATCTTTTTCTAAGGAAAAAAACATCTTGAGAATTTGGTCTTCATTTAATCTCACTTCTGTCTAGGTGATTCACTTGAGATTTTCTCATGCCATCCCAGATGTGTATGACTTTCTTTCTACTGCAGAACACAAATGAATAATTTTAGAAGATTTTTTCAGCTCTGTAGGCCCTTGGCAAGCGAATGGTGATCAGAATATTGTGGCTCCAAAAAGCACATAAAAGCAGCATACAAGTAATCCATAAAACTCCAGTGGTTTAATCCAGGTCTTCAGAGTGATATGATAGGTGTGGGTGAGAAACAGATCAATATCTACTTTAACTTTTACACTTGAAAATCACATGTGGTGCCTTTTCAAATCTGCAAGTGAAAGTGGAGATTTAGAGTAAAAAAGTTTCTCGACCACTTCTGGATTAAACAGGAATTACATGGATTTAACCACTGGAGTTTTATGGATTACTTTTATGTTTCCTTTATGTGATTTTTGGAGCTTCAGAATTCTGGTCACCATTCACTTGCATGGTATGGACCTACAGAGCTGAAATATTCTTCTCAAAATCTTAATTTGTGTTCAGCAGAAGAAAGAAAGTCAAACACATCTGGGATGGTATGAGGGTGAGTAAATGATGAGAGAATTTTAATTTTTGGGTGAACTATCCCTTTAAAGAGATATCATTTGAGATTTCTCTTTGCTGTGGGTTTGGGTCTGCTGCTCAACCCCAAATACATGTGCATTCATTTGTTGCATGTTGTTCTGCAGTACTTATAACTGATTGAAACATGTACTGAGAATTTGTGCCATACACAACAAAAAGGTTTCAAGCGCTATCACCAAAGTTTCAAGAAGCTAAACCACCCATGGGCTCTTGATAGTCTTAAACTTACGCACACAAACGACAGGATCTAGAAGTCTGTCTGCAGTCATAGATCAAAGTGTTTCCTGCTCCCCCTTAAATGTGCTCATGTGGAACAGGATAGTGAATATGACTCTGACAAGTGTCTGAATGAGACTGTGTGTTGTGGACAAGCAGGTGAAAACTACAGAATGAGGTCTGTGGTTCTGCATCCCTTCACCTGCAAGCCCAAAGATAAGGGCGTGCAGTGATCAAAGCATCAAGGGTTGATATCACCTTCCGGATGTCCCACAAACACATGTTGCACACCTGTGGCATGTTTAAGTAAAGCTGTTAATGCCACTATTATCGTGATCACAAACTAAAACAAATGGTGAAAAAACAAAAACAAAAAAAGGACTTTATTCTCCTTTGAAGAATGATCTTTGATGAGTAAGATATTGTAATGAACATCAATAATTAAATGCAAAGGATATTTTGAAAAAATATTAAAGCACCATCAATAAAAGAGATTTGATCACAAGATTTGAAGACAAAGAGATTGAGAGCAAGTCATTGAAAAATCATATCATCCTTTACTCACCCTCATGTTGTTCCAACCCCATAGTATTTTCTTTATTCTGTGAAATACAAAGGAGATCTTTGGCAAAGTATCCAAGCTTCTGTTTTCCATTCAAGGAAAGTGGATGGTGATTTACAATGCCACGCTCTAAAATGGACAAACGCACAAGTATTCAAAAAGTAGTTTATTCAACCATAATCCAAGTCTTCTGAAGACATACGATAGCTTTGAATGAGGAACAGACCAAAATTTAAGTCATTATTCACTGAAAACCGTGCCCAAATCTCATAGGTAGTTGTGTTTTCCAAACAGACCACGCCATGATCGGTCACATGATACTCCAAGGAGGCAGTGATGTCAAGGTGCAAAGAATAGTTTAATATAGCATTTAGCAATAGAAATCACTATCCACTTTCACTGTATGGAAAACTGAAGGAGCTCTATCTATTCTCAGTTCTCGTTTTGTGGTTCTCAGAAGACAGAAAATAAAACCAGGTTGGAGTGACATGAGTACATGATGTCAGAATTTTCACTTTTTGGGTGAACTATTTCTCATATATTTGCAAAGTAGCTCAAGCGCAGTGGTGATCAGGGTTTGACTGGTTAGAATGGTCCAATTAGCCTTAGCTGGTAGATTCCATAACAATAAAAACCATGGGCAAAAAGCATGTTTTTCAATTGAAGATCATTCTGACAAAATGTCATTATATTTCAGTTGATATTTCAGAAGTGCCCAGAGGCGTGACAAAGATTTGCCAAATTTGTATTCCCCAATTAAAATGTTCTCATCATTTACTCACCCTCCTGGCATCTCTGTGATATCTCTGACAACCAAAGCCATTCATGCAAGGACAATGCCAGGAGGCTTTAAAAATTAAACTATACCAGCAAGGCCAGACTTACCATTGGGCTAGACTGGGCTCCAGCCCATGGGCCCCGCCTAGTAGGGGCCCCGCCTTTACCTCCCTTTTTTTAATTTATGCATTTGGCTGATTCTTTTATCCAAAGCAACTTACAGAGCCCTTGTTACAGGGACAATGCCCCCGGAGCAACCTGGAGTTAAGTGCCTTGCTCAAGGACACAATGGTGGCTGTGGGGATGGGACCGACAACCTTCTGCTTAACAGTTTAGTGCTTTAGCCCACTACGCCACCACCACTTTTCAAAACATATAAATATGCTAGTTTGATTTGTTCAGTTATATGCCAGTCATTTTATTTTTCATTTCAAGTTTGTTGATTGGTCTAGCATGGTTAGCTGTTCCTGCCCTGTGTAAGGAATGATGTAATTGAATTAGCTAAATTATATGTCAGCCATTTTTCATTATTAATTTGTTGTTTGCTGTTTGGTGATTTGCGGTTACCATGTGTTGCGTGTAATGCGACTCATGTTTACCGCTGTTGCTAACTGACAGAATTAGTCCCTGTGATAATGGCAGACAAGCGGTATCAAAGTGGCGCACTTAAAAGAAAACTTGAACTTGCAACATGAAATGGAAACATGCAGAAAAATAAAAAGCTCACTGGATTTTACACAGCTGTGACACCACAACCTGATGTGTTAATAAGCCCAGCAGAGAATCCAGAGGATAACCACCTGCTGGAGGAAATTGCTGATGTAACTTCCAGAGCAGGGCAGCCCATTAATGGAGCAACATCATCTCTTTAGTAAGACACCTTTAGCTCGGTGGGAGAAATGGCAACTTCCTGAACCAGTGAGGCCTACAGCTTCTACTACTATGGCCCTAATGGATTCATTAGCCATCAATCCAGTTCGCTTGGTTAAAATTGATGAGAGTGTGCATACTTACTGTGCACGGAAGGGTCCGGAATCATGTAAAAATAAGGCCTCTGAAAGCCACTACAGACATCAGAAGAGATTGTTTTGCAAAACACAAACATTTGAATGGTGAGTACTTACTATACTCACATATTTTGTTTTGCTTGCCGCCTCTTTGGTGAAGGTGGCGGTAAATCCTTTTTTAATCTGGCTATAGTGACTAACAAACGCTATGCCAAGCATGAGGACAGTGACAGTCATAGCAATGGGATGCAACAGAGCATCGGCTGATGTAGTTATATACTCTCAACTTAAAAAAGCAACTCCAGTCGCAATGCAATTATTAGAGTGAAGTTTTGAGAAGAGTCGTAGTGGTTGTAAAATATTCTGTCATAGCAGATATTGGCATTCCGAGGCTCCAGTGAAATATTTGGTAGAGCTGACATTGGAAATTACATGGGCATCCTGGAGCCGATCAGTAAATTTGACCCATTCTTGAAATCACACATACAGACGTTTGGCAATACTGGGGTAGGAACCACCTCATATCTCTACTAGCTGTGGAGCTGGACCTCTGTGATGCTGTGGATTTGGTGAGGTCACTGCGGGAATATATTGCTGGTTTGAGAGATGAATTTGATGTGTTTGAGACTCATGTGGGTGAGTCCACAACACCCGAGGTCCACTTGTCAGGAAATGAAAAGTTCTTATCTGGTGTGTTTCTGGTTGTGATGGATAAAGTAGGCTGCTTGCTGAACTTGATCGTCGTTATCAGTCATATAATAAATCTAACCTCCTTCCACATCATCTGTGTAAAAAAGAAGCAGATCTACAGAGGAGATACCACACTGACCTGAAAATGTAATTTGGTGAAGAAATCATCCAGGTTCAAACTTCATCTGCTGTGATGAACCATCATCTGCAAGGGAACTTTTACTGTCCATTTGAAAAAGAAAACTACAGACCATCTTCCCAAATGTGGATGTTGCTCTCAGACTTTACCTGACATTTCCAGTCACCAATGCAATTGGGGAGTGCTGTTTCTCCAAACTGGGACTGGTAGAAATTACACTGAGCTGAACTTGATCACATCTTTCTCTCAAGCATGTTCTATTCAAACGGTTTAAATGACTGGCCTTTGGATCCTGCTATTAAGTGAAAGCTCAGTTTATATACAAAAATAAATTCTCTAGCGATCGATAACCTACCAGGTGAGTTCTGGGAACACTAACAGTTAGACTCAAGTCTGAAACTGAACATGCACCATTGAAATCCATGATAAGAAAACCGTGTATGTCCATGTTCGCTAACAAAAATCCATGCAAGTCCAAATAAATAATGAACGGTTATGTACTTATTATGTACTGTACATATGTGTTGTTGCATTGTACTTACATGTAATGTACCTGCATTTAGATAGATCTATAGTTACACTGTTAACCGTACTCCTAACCCTACTTCAACCTCAGTAGCAGCAAATGTGAATTTCGGAGGAGAATTTTGCAACATGTAGTTACACAGTAAATACATTGTATTGTATCTATTTTAATGTTAGTACAAAGTAGTTAAAGACACCTAAAATCAGTGGTGGACAGTAACAAAGTAAATGTAATTCGTTACTGTACTTAAGTAGCTTTTTTGCGTATCTGTACTTTACTGAAGTATTTAAATTTGGGGAGACTTTTACTTTAACTCCACTACATTTCAAAGTAAAATATCTTACTTTTTACTCTACTACATTTTCAAAATCATTCGTTCCTTTTTATTTATGAGTGGATAAAAACGTAACTGGTCAAACGACCCACCAATCACAGTACAGCGCGCGCGCGCTTTGTTTTGAACTTGCCTTGGCGGCATCTACTAAGCGCGAACCAGGGGTGCATTTCCCAAAAGCATCGTTAGCCAACTATGGTCGCAAGTTCCGTCGTTATCATCGTAGTTCAACGAGTAGGTGTTTCCCGAAACCATCGTTCCAACGAACATTCGCAAACAGCATCCCAGAGTTGTGTGGTTGAAACGACAGCTCTCGACCTGTGGTTAGAAGCAGAGTTTCTTGTTATTATAACATGTGGGCTTAATAAATTATTATCTTGAGCCAAATAAGCAAGATGACATTCTGTACAATCAGTATCTTTTAATTAGAAGACATACAAATGTCCTTTATGTCTTTTAGTTTGTCAATAGATTTAAAGCACCGTTTTTGAAGAGTAGTGTGCATGTGTGAACGTGCTCTAGTGCGTAAGAACGAGCCAATGATTGAATCTGGAAATAAAGCAAATAACTGAGAAGAATATGAGATAGTCCTCAGATGACATGTCCGTAATTTATAGCAAAACATCTAGCATTAATTCGATCGCAAACAGATTCATTAAAAGTACTTTTTACTCCACCACATGTGTGACATCATTAATCAACGTGGTTGAACAACCAATTTGAGACAATACAGTTTCGTGAAACTGTCGTGACTAGCAAGTTGATTTCTTCAACAGTGCATCGTACTACGGTAGTGGAGAAGCAAGTTACGTCGTTTCCCGTACAACGATGCAACTCGCTGGTTTAACTACCATAGTACGATGCATCTTCAAAGAAATCAACTAGCTAGTCACTACTGTTTCCCGAAACCATGGTACCTGTGTCGCAGATCCATGGTTTGAACCACATTGGTTGGAGCTGTCGTTATGACGTTCTTCTTCTTCTTCTTCGATTTAATGGCGGACTGGTGCTATGAGCACATATCGCCACCTAAATTTGGTTATTTTCTCTTTTCGACTGCGCTTTCTTAGTGACGATGTGGAGTAATTACGTTAACAACTCAACATTCATGCTTTGCACAATAAAATATATACATATATAAACACAATGTTGTCTTCTCTGATCCCAAAATCTATAACTATTAATTTCACAATTTCATATTTATTAATTTCTTATTGAATATTGATAGATCAGCACAATTAAAATGAAAATAAATGATGGGTTTTAAAAACACTGTGATTGTTATATTATGGACACCTGTTGCATATTTTGCTTAAGATCATTAGCCTACCTATTTAAGTCCCCTTGCCATACAGCTATGTGTTCATATGACCTGTCTGAAAATGACGCGAAAACCACAATTTTCAAAAAATGAAGTTACAATTCTTTTGGAGGAGGTGGAGAATAATAAAATCCAGCTATTTTCAAAGCTGAAAAATTGTGTTACAAATGCTGATAAAAAAAAATCACCCAAAAAATAAATGCTGCTGGCTATGTTTATGAGCACAGCCCAGAAGAAGTTAGAAAAAGTGGACGGACTTCGCAAATGTGACAAAACGGAGGGCTGCAGCACGTAGAAGGGAAGCAAAAAAGACTGGTGGGGGTATCAACTCCGTTCCTCCTCTGACTGCAGAGGAAGAGAAAGTTTTGGCCATCCTGGGGCCTGGGGCCTGAGGCATTGGAAGGGATCCCTGGAGGCATAGATGCATGTGCGTCAACCAGGCCTTTGAATTCAAAGTTGAGCCCTGGAACATCAGGCCCCTTCCACCCTGGCCCTGGAACATCAGGCCCCTTCCACCCTGGCCCTGGAACATCAGGCCCCCTCTAACATCAGGCCCCCTTCAACCTGCCCCTCTAACATCAGGCCCCCTTCAACCTGCCCCTCTAACATCAGGCCCCCTTCAACCTGCCCCTGTAACATCAGAACCCCTTCAACCTGCCCCTGTAACATCAGAACCCCTTCAACCTGCCCCTCTAACATCAGGCCCCCTTCAACCTGCCCCTGTAACACCAGAACCCCTTCAACCTGCCCCTGTAACATCAGAACCCCTTCAACCTGCCCCTCTAACATCAGAACCCCTTCAACCTGCCCCTCTAACATCAGGCCCCCTTCAACCTGCCCCTCTAACATCAGGCCCCCTTCAACCTGCCCCTGTAACATCAGAACCCCTTCAACCTGCCCCTGTAACATCAGCAATGAGTCCTGGTCTTGGGCTATTGCTCCCTTCTCCTGACTCCCCTCAGTCTGAGGCCTCCTCATGTGCTGGGCAACGTCGTTCTGGCATTCCAGAAAACCAGCCATTAATCTCCCACCAAAGGAGAAACAGGGGACGTTGTGGCTGCAGTGAGAAGCTGCTTCAGTCGGAGAAGAAGAAATTATCTGAACTCCAGGGAATCAGGAGAGAACTGAGAGCCCTGAAGGAGCAGCAAGGCCAACATCATCAGGAGGTTATGGCCTATAGGAGGGCTAAATTGGAACTCCTGCAACAACAAGCCAGCAAGCCCTCTTTAACCATGTTTCTACCAACCGACAGTAAGTGAAAATTGTGTTATTTACTCAGTATGGAAAGTCAAATCATGTGTGGCTGACAGCCATGTCATCTTTTTCTTTTTCAGATCCACAGATGTAACCCTCTTTTTTTTTTTTGCCTACATTGTTGGCCTTCATGCCTCCCAAAATCCAACCCCTCGTCCTTGTCGTGGGAGGTGGAAACAGACTGGTTCTGGCAAATGGAGCTCTGGTGAAGCTGTGTGGTGCATGGCATTCAATTTATTTTTCAGTGATGAAGTTAAAACCCTTCAGCAGTTGAACTGAAATACAAATAAATAAAAAAATGTTATGGCCAAATATACTCTTTTGTAATATGTATTTCAAGTGCTTTTCTAATACACTGGGCATTCAGTTTAATATGAGTTAAAGAGCATACTATTGTAACTTGACTCAAAGTAGTATATTAATGCCACATAAAAATGCAGGCATTACTGAGTGAAGCTGAAGCATGTTTACCATGCCATGTCATCCTTTATTAAATACCTGAATAATGTGACCAAGCCTGATAATGAAACATATGGAATGTAACTTTTATTTTGAAGTGGTAAGCTACCATCACATAAATAAACCATAAAGTAAATGAAAGTTTTGTTAATTCACAACATTAATATAATTAAAGACAATATAAGCCAAACATAACACAAAACACTCTTAAGTACTTAGACAATTCTTAAGAGAAGAATGAAAAATATGAAATAACAGAAAGACAACAGCCTATTTTAAACCAAATCAACATATACAATATATTAATGTTGTACCATATTACTATAACAAATCAAAGATGGTAATAATGAATTGTAGTAATTAAATTAATTTAGAATGATTATTAGCTAAGGTGTTTCTATTAACTCTGGTGCATCAAAAGCAGGTGTACTAATGCCTCTCCTAATAAAAGTTACACTTGTGTGTTTCAAGTGCTCAACAATGGCAGCTTTACAAAGATTCTTACAGCTGGAGCACAGAAGGCGGCTGAGAAGTCAATCAGTTTATATAAATGCCCACATAAGGACAAATTTTACCCCTCTTGACTCACTATCTGATGATGCAATTTTAAGAAAATTCCGTCTTCCAAGGACCAAGACTCTTGAATTATTTCAGATAGTGAAACCACACCTTCAGAGGGCAACAAGAAGAAACTACGCCTTAAGTCCAGAGGTGCAGTTGTTAGCTACACTGCGTTATTTTGCTGTTGGAAGTTTTATGGAGGTGGTGGGTGATGGCCTGGGAATCAGCAAGTGTTCAGTCAGCAAAACTTTGACAACAGTAACACCTTTGCTGTTACAGCTGATGAAGAGCATCCTGGTTTCCCCCAAAACTCCTGAGGAAATACAGTTGGCCAATCAACAATTCTATGATATTGACAACATCCCCAGAGTGATTGGCATCATTGATGGCACCCTAATCCCAGTATTAAGCCCTAAGGTAAATGAGCCCTTGTACATTTGCAGGAAGGGCTATCCAGCCATTAATGTTCAAGTAGTGTGTGATCACCAGGGAATGTTCACTGACATTGTGGCAAAATGGCCTGGAAGCACACATGACTCTTTTGCATGGGCCAATTCTGCAATTTGCCAGATGGCTGAAGAAGGTGGCTTTGGTGATAGCTGGCTGCTGGGAGACAGTGGATATCCTCTTCGCCCCTACCTCTTGACACCTGTGCAGCATCCAGCCACCATTACAGAGGAAAGGTTTAATCAGGCCCATGGAAGGACACGCTCTATAGTGGAGAGGACTATAGGACTGTGGAAACAACGTTTTCGCTGCATCAGCAAGTCCAGTGGTGGCCTAAAGCTAAACTCCACCAAAAGCTGTTCTGTTATTGTGGTTACTGCAATTCTCCACAACATTGCAGTCAGGGAAAATGTCCAGCTTCCTGAGGAGGAAGTTGGTGCCGTTGGAGCCGATGGTGAGGAAGATGCTGTTTCTGATGATGATCCTTTGAACCCACATCAAGGCAGAATGCATCCTGCAGGAGCAGAAGTCAGAGAACTTTTAATTCAGAATATGTTTGGATGGTAGGCTAATATTTTACAGTTTGTATACTGTGTTTTATTTATCTATTATTTGTTTCATTTAATCTGACATAACTTGTGTTAATAAATAATGCTGTTTATTTGCCTATGTTTCCCCCCAGCAGACTTCACTTAAATACTTTTGCAAACAATAAATATGTATTTGTTTCTTATAACGCCATGAGAATATTATATTCTACTACACAAAACTGCTTATTTATAAAATGTTTCTTCATTCATTGAATATATATAAAAAATACTGTGGTTTGAGTGTGTAATATTATAAATAGCCTATGTTAACGTATGTAAATTAGCCTACGTTTCCTTAGCGTTAAGCACTGCATATGTTGCGTATATGTGTAGGCTACAGTAGGCTACAGATACAATTTAATATTTAAGGGTAACCCCCTAAAATAATTTTTGTAAAATATTGTTATATGACAATTTGTCTTTGGGAATTTAACAAAGCTACTCACTTGCACACTCACCGTTTCTTCGCACAAACGAAACCAAGCCTGCGTCCCAACCGGCAAAAATAATCCTTTCGGAGTGCACTTCGAAGGGAGAATAATTGCGATCGTCACGCTACTATATCGTTTCAAATAATTTGCAATAAAGAAAGCAAATTGTGTAAAACCTGAGCACCTCGACTTTAAGTCATCCAAATCACTTAAAGTGGATGGTGAAAGCTTCGAAAGAAATAGGCTATGGGGTCGATAGGTCTGAATGGAACACATCCCAGCTGCTGCGAAATCAATGACGTCGACACAACAAACTAACAAGGAACTATGCTTCTAACCACAGGTCAAGAGCTGTCGTTCCAACCACAAAAGTTTGTGATGCAGTTTGCGAATGTTCGTTTGAACTATGGTTTCGGGAAACACCAAATCGTTGGACTATGTTAGTAACGACGGAACTTGCGACCATAGTTGGCTAACGATGCTTTCGGGAAACGCACCCCCCAGAGCCGTTAAATATGAGAGTTGCGAACATAGACGGTTGCGACAGTGATCTCGCCGCCGCGCGGTCACGTGATTCGTGTAGCTCTCAATAGTTCCAAACAAATTGCGTTGCCAATGATTTTAAGCGGGGCAGAGAGCAGCAGCTATTATTGCCGCAATTTTCGGTAAATATTGACGCATAATGTACATTGCTTATTATGTTGACACTAAAATGACTTGCATATAATAGCATTGTTTTTCTGGGGAGTAGCAGAAACACTGCATTAATACGTTTTTGTGTTTAATTTTGGAGGAAATTGGCTGCTCCCATAACATAGAATATATATATATATATATATATATATATATATATATATATATATATTCTATGTATGTGTGTGTGCGCGCGCGTGTGTGTGTGTGTGTGTATATATTTAATGGCGTTGTGCAGGTTTATGTGAATGTATCATAACATTAGGATGTTAATAATTATGACCATAGACACTCGAGAAAAATATATACAGTAAATAATGTAAATGTATTATACCTTATGGGAACAGTCGCCTTCCCTCCAAAATTAAACACACAAAAAATTTATTCAATTCAAATATATATATACACACACATCTGACTAATTAATGTCATTTTATTAATAGATTGGTGTGCCAAGAGTGACATTAGTCTTCATGTAGACTGAGTTAAGCAAGACTCTTGTGACAAATTATAATAGGACATTATGGCCATAAAAAATCATAGTACTTGGATACTTAAGTACATTTGAAGGCAAATACTTTTGTACTTTTACTCAAGTGAATGTTTAAAGGCAGCACTTCTACTTTTACTTGAGTAATATTTTACCTTGAGTATCTTTACTTTAATTCAAGTACATGGTATGTGTACTTCGTCCACCACTGCCTAAAATAAAGTTGCATCCTTTAGATTCCCAACCTGGGAGTCACCAGAGCTTCTAGGGGGGTTGCCAAGCTCTCTCTGTTTTGAGGGTTACAAGAATTTTTAATGATATTTAATTAATTGTAAGATATATTAAAAGACAAGACATAAGTCTAACCTAGGCTGTTTTGCATCTCATTAGAGAAGGTTTTTAGTACTGTACTGAGCATTGAGCAACGATTAAAACAACAGGCTAGCTAGCCAAACCAAATCAAATGACTATTGAAACATGAATCTCTTTCTCATCATACATTTTTTAATAATAAAATATTTAGTTACCTTACAAATCACATTATACACAATTCAGTTTTAACATTCCTATAGTTTAATACAGTCATTTAAATATGTCACATATGTCAGTTGAAAATAATAAAACAATTTGTACTCAGCGAAAAACCTGTTTTCCTGGTTGTCAAGACTCCTGAAAAGAAAAGCATGTAAAATTCAAATTTCCAGCATGCTCAAGTCTTGCAACACTTGGATGTAACATTCATTCACAATGTTTATTGTGTTTATTTGGAATCCTGCAACAACCCTTCACTTGCACCTATCACCAAACCTAAACATAAACCACAAACAATGTAATAAAAAATAAATTAAAAAAATTATATATTCCGTAATTTACAAGTTCTATTGGATACAATCATACCACCATAACACCAGGTGGTGACAGTGAAGAGAAATGTGATAAAAATGAAGAGAAGAAGCTAGCGGTATGCTAATCTATTAGGCGGACTGGTTAGCTTGTGAGCTAACTGGAGAAAATGGAACAGAGAAACCACAGAAAACAATGGTAAAACTGCTTGAAATACTTTTGTGATATGGTTCATACTGTCAACCCCATCAGCTGTCAACACATATTTTATCCCCTAGATGGAGCTGACAGACAGTTTAAAAACTAAGTTCTTGATATCAATATTACTAAGAAACCCTGTATTTTGCACAGCAATACAGATGTGTTGTTTGTGCCTGACAGCTGGTTTAGTTTAGTGTGCTTTGTACAGTGAACACACATTTCGTGAAGAGGCAGGAAGCAGGATGTTACACCAAAACATTGTTGAATACCTCTGAACATGTTCAACACATGAATCCAAAATATGTCCATCTGTCTTTGCAGTCCTGTTTTGTTCCAGTGCTTAAGAATCAGTGGCATCACTTCCTTCTCTCTTGTTTCCCAGTTGAGTTCTTAGAGTTAGTGTTAGGGTTTTGTCTCTGATACAGCCACATGACTTTACGAGAGTGCAGCAGCTTCCACAGCAATCCTTCCATCTGCATGTCATGGTTTGCATAGAAAACCAGACCTTTTTTCTCCTTATCAAAGTAATGATCTGAGAATTCACCATAATTATCTGTGATGAAGCCATATGCAGACACCTGAGGGAGAAGCCAACAAGTACAACATCGATTTCTTGGTGTTTAACAACAGCTGGGCTACTCTACAAACCAAGTCAATATCTAGGCTCTGTTCCAAAACCATAGTGAGCTGCCTATAGTGCTCAAGCTTTTGAGATGCTATTTAAATGATTGAAGACAAGATGTCTGTACTGACCTGGTCACAAGTGTGTAAAGCAGTCAGCAGCATGAGAGCACCTGTGCTGGGCATGTATATGTCGGGGTATGCCTTCAGCAGTGAGGAATTTAGAAACCTGCCAATCAATAATACCACTGTATTACATTAAGGGCCTTAAAAATTGACAAAACGTATGTGTAGATAAATGCGTAGGCAAACTACTCTCACCTTTCAGTCACATATTTAATGAAGTGTGGATGAAGCATTTTGAACTGAGTAACTTGAGGAGAATCTCCAAAATATTGCGAGGGCCTGTTTTAATAATCAAGCAGACAAATCAAACTCAGAAGATAGTATGCAGTAGAGAACAAGAGAATATGCTCAAGTAATATTAAGCTGAAAATCACATTCAAATGAAAACCCTAAAAGTGTTGGATAGATTGCCTTTTAAAGTGTTCTACTTTACTTATGAGCAAATAAATATGCATAATTAGTCAAAATTATGTAATTATTCATGATTTGCCACAAAACGTGAATGTAATATGGAATTTCTCTTCCTGTTATTCAAATTCAAATTCACACTCATGAATAAGTGCCCTGGTGTGCACAAACCACAGCAATTTTCTGCTTGATGAGCAGAAACATCACGCTAATTTGCGCTAACTCGTTGTTCCACCCACCTGTCACCCATATCGTATCCAGAGGGCACAGGCTTATCTTGAATGGCTGCAGCCAGCATCACATAGTCTCGAGTTCCCGCAGGGATAAAAATATATTGAATGCCCTGTGGTCACAATGTCTAACAATGTAAACAACAACCTTTCCAAATAACATGCCACAATAATTCATCTGCTAACCAACTGATTAAAATGAACCACAACTGAGAGATTTTCATTCTTAAATTCTTTTGTTCAATTCTTTTTTAATCTCTTTTGTTTGTCAGTACTTGTGCGGTTAAGGATTCGTAGTGACGGGGTCAGTTACCGGGTCACGTGGCACCATGATGAAGCCGTCCGCGTAATAAGATGCAAGGGAGTTCTTGAGCGTGTTGGTGGTGAAGCCATAGAAGGATGTCTTTGTTCCAACATCATCCTCGAAACCCTTGGTTATTGCCCCGTTTACCCTAAAGACAATTATAATTAATATCATCATAATCATTGCTTTCCAATCATAGCAGTATAGAGGAATTGTATCAATCCAAGTATTCAATTGTCAAAAGAAACCAGGGTCAGAAATTAACCAGTGTGCAAATATTCCACCAAAGGTGACAAAAATTCCCAGGATATTGGTTGTTTCGGGTTTAAAAGTGGTTTTCATGAATATATATATGAATGTTAAATATGTTAAATTATTCTGATTAATCCCACTAATTTAAAGTGTTCATTTTCACAGCCCTAAATGTATTAAAAGCTACACTATGTAACTTTTGGCCCTCTAGCGGTTAAAACATAAAACATGGATACAGGACATCTTATCAGAGCATCTTATAAATAACGAAAGAAAGGAAAAGACAGAGATCTGAAAACATGTCATCTGTTCAGGTAAGTGCCATATCTTATGCTTTTGTTTTGACTTATTGGAAACAATGATGTTCTGAAATAAATGACGTTACAAAAGTTAGGCAATGTTTGTTAACATTAGACACAGTGATTGCTAGTCTGATAAAGTCAAACATTGTAAAGTTTTTATAACTAAAGAATATTCAAGCCAAATAGACCACGGTAGTGGTAATCTATAACTACTTTATAGATTCTCATTCTTACCAGCCAGTGGTCAACATAATTTCAAGACTCACATGTCCTTGGCAAGCCTAGGACTAGAGGATTTATTTCTATAAATGATTGATGTTATAAATAAAAATACACGTGTGCGCTAGCAAGGTAAAAGTTCTGCACCGATTAAACAGTTTAATTATTGCATTTTGTGTGATTACACAACTATATCTTACCTGTTGAGTGAGAAAAAAGTCATCTATGGGTCAATTTCAGATCTCGAAGTTGTCGCCACCTCGGAAAAGCCAAACCGATGTTGATTCGGGTTTTATTACGGACTCTGTCGCTTTACCTTTTTGTTTGTAGACTCTGCTCTGTTCGGGGCTTCTTTTGTTATAACAAAATGATTCTCTGGAGGTTTGCCATTTTGAAGCTATGGTCAATTTTTGACATGCCCTCTTCTTTGAAAACCATAAATAAAACCATTTAAGGAAAAAAAAGGACTACAGTAAATATGGGTCCATGGATTCAACAATGATAAACATGGTTTGTGCTGACCAATCTAGATTTTTTGTAGTGAACTGTTGGCTGCAGTGAATATGAAACATCGAAATTCAAGAAATCAAACATTTAAATTACGAAAACGATATGTATGAAACTGAAAAAGTAAATTTTCCTATTCAGTCCCCATTACTGTATGTTATGTAAAAAGATTATTCCTGATTCAATTCATTTTAAACTTAGCTGACGGAATTTGTGGCATAATGTTTATTACCACGATTTTTTATAATTCGTTCCTCCTTTTCTTAAAAAAAAAGAATCAAGGTTACCGTGAGGCACTTACAATGGAAGTGAATGGGGGTAAATTTTGAAGGCTATAAAAGGCAGAAATGCAAAGCTTATAATTTTATAAAAACACATAAATTCTTTGGGTAAAACTTGTGTATTATTTGAACTGTAAAATTGTTAAAATCTTTGCTTTTACTGTTGTTTTAGGGTTTAGCCATTATGTCGTCATGGCAACAAAGTGTATAATTGAATATAACTTCACACATAAAGGTTAATAAGCAATTTTGTCACATTAAACAATGTGAAAATGCATAATGTTTTTATCTTGTGGCTACACTTTTGAAACAGTATATATTGAGCTTAACTTGTATTGAACCTGGAATCTTCCTTTAACCCTTGTGCATCAATTAAAAAAAGTTACACATAGGTTCATTATGGACAAAAATGGACATGTCCAAAAACTGTCATAAAAATATTATAGATTTATATTCTTTTCCACTTTCACTGACATAATTTTTTTAACCAGCATCAGCTCTAATCATAATGACCAAACATTCATTCATTTTTAGAATTTTAACCCTTTAAACGCTGGTTTGTTTACATAATGCCACTGTTGTTTTTTTAGGAAAAAATGAAAAATAGTAATTATTTTCAATTTAATAGATGCTAAGCAGAAATTTTTTTCTTTGATTATTAGAGCCTCGGATATGTCAATGATTAACAACAACATTCATTTTGATGCTTTATAAATGCATTCAGTTAAAGTACCAGTCCATAATGGACAAAAATGACCATGTCAAAAAGTGTCATAAAAATATTATAGAATAATACTTTTTTCTACTTTCACTGACTTATATTTTAACCAGCATCAGTTCTAATCATAATTACCAAACATTCATTTATTTTCAGAATTTTAACACTTTAAACGCTGGTTTGTTTACATAATGCCACTGTTGTTTTTTATAAAAAATATAATAATTATAATTATTTTCAATTTAATAAATGCTAAACAGTATTTTTTTTTATTTTTATTATTAGAGCCTCAGACACATACAAACCACACTCTGAAATCAGTCACACAATTATATATTCATAATGTATCTAATTGGCTCTATAATATGCATAAGCCAAAAACAGCAGAAAACAACAACAAAAGCGATGATATGCCAAACCTGAAAAAATGGCACGATCTGGTAAAAAATATTTAAAATGTAAATTTTGAAGCCTTGCCAACATAATGAAAGCATGTTAAACAAGATTGCATAATTTTATAGTTAAATGGCACTGGGATTACAAATCGCAGTTTTAATGGGTTTCAATGTGCCATTTTTGTCCAAAACGACGCTAAGAGGGAGTATTTTGTGTAACTAGTGCAAAAAATATTTTTTTAAAGAAAATAGGGTGAAATATTAAAATTCCAATAAAAATTCACACCTGTGGAAAATTTTATGCAGTTAGCATTAACACAGACAAAGTTATCAAAAAACAAAACTGAAAAAGCCAAAAATGTCCACAAGGATGCACAAGGGTTAATCATTTTGCATATTAATGGACCAATGCAATTCAACATTCATAAATATAAATAGTTTAAAATAGTTTTTTTGTTTTGTTTACTTTTGATCAATAACAATTTTGGCATCGTCTTGGGTCACCACTTTATATTTAATGTTAAATCTAGTCCTGAAGTATAACCAGTTAATGCATTAATTTAACACTAGGGACAATTATTTAAATTGCTTTAAAGTAGAGACATAAAAATGGATGCCCTCATGAAGGAATAAAATGTCCCTATTGGTGTAAAATATTGTCACTTAATAAAAGGTTAATTTCTGACACTGAAAGAAACCAAAAGAAAAATTAGAAGACATGAAACAATGACATAATAGCTCTTTTGTTTTTTTTATAGAATGCACAAACCTGAAAACATAATTGTGACTGTTTATGGCTTTCCCCTGCCCTGATCCTTTGAGAATCCCACCGTTACCCACCACGGCACAACGCACACACTCATCTGTCGTATTCCGCATAAACAGACGACTGTTAGAGGGATGCCACAGCAAAGAAAGAGTCTTGCCTATTTCTGTTTAATAAGAGGGAAACAAAGCTGTGATTGAGAACATCTATGGTTTGTTTTCCATGTTTGTAAGGGTTGTTTTACACATCTTGCAGCATGGCTGTGGCACATGAATGTAACTGAAACAGCAGGCTTGTGTTGTGCTTTCACTCTGACAGTGTTTCTGATGTGTAACATAACTGTGGCTTAAGATTTCTGTTTTTCTTTAAAAAACAGCCAGTTATAAAATATTTATAAGGAGTGGGTCATTAATAGTTATTACTAACCTAATCATTGTGAAATCTAATTTACTGAGAGAAATCAGATTTGGTGGTGAAATGGTAATAAACCTTTACAGAAACTAATACCCTAAATATATCTATAAACTGTCTAATCATCTGGATTCAGTCCTACTTACTGAATAGAAAGATGGAATCATGCCAATCTAAACAGGAGTATAGTGTCATTCTGTTCTGGATTTTTCAACTGAATGGAAGAGGAGCCATCTCATGGTACCTTAACAGCGAGAAATTAGTAGTGCAACAAGTGTGCGCAGCATCTCGTTCCCTCCTTTCAGGGAACCAAGCTTAGCGTCATAGAGGCATTCTCTTTCAAGTCTGTCACTTCAACACAGCATCAGTAGCTGACACTATGGGAATTGTTTACCATAAAACTGTGCCTACAATTCAAACACAGTAGCCCATAGGGAAGTGAAAAAGCTTTGAAATAGCCACCATTTGTTTAAGTAAATAGGAAGGAAGAGGGGGAAGATAACTGTGTTGCGATGAGCACAATACAACAATGCCACAAGCCAGTAGTGAAACTCTGATAAGAAACTCTACTTTGCATAGCTATGGGAAGTGAGAGAAAGCCATGTTCAAAGACCTGTAACTTATAAAATGACAAAAGCCTACAGGGCTGGGAGACACTGACACATCAGCCCTCTTTCGCAGTTAAACCAGGGAAAAGAGGGAGGATACTTCCAAGTCATAAAACCTAGGAAAGGTGTTAGGGGAAACCAGTCTGTTGCCAGGCACATGTCTTCCAAGGACACACCCTTAGCCCAAGCCCAGGAGCAACCAACAACATGGTTTCCTTGTTTCCCAAACCTTGCAGAGGAACTTGAGTCATTAAATACCAAAAGGGACTGTGTGTTGTCTCCGGGGAGGCAAACAGACTCACCTCGGCTTCCGTGAATACCTCCCAAATCCTCTGAAATGTCAGAGGATGAAATCTAAATTCCCCTGATCTGACTCACTGACAAAGCAGCTGAAGGCTAGATGACCGTTGCACAGGGCACCCCAGTCTGAGGTGGACGTGTTCTTCATGACAACTCTGCACCTGGCCACTTAGCCGAACACAACACCCTTCTGGTAGAACTCCTAATAGCAAGTGCAGCTACACAGCCTCACATCACTTGGAGACTTAAGCGACTGTGTCACCTCATGCGGCGAGGCAATCTCGATTTGACTCTGCACTGGATATGCCTCAAATTTAACAAATCCAAAGGAGTGACAGCGGCGGCCATCAGTCCCAGCATTTGCTGGAACTGTTGCAGGGGTAAGGCTGCACCTGGCTGGAATTTTGTCTATCAATGTAGAATATACTGAATATGAGCATCTGTCAGACATGCTGACATGGTCACCAATTCGAGTTTCATTCCTAAGAAGGAAACCTAGCAACTGGGTAGCAATACACTCTTCGCCCAGTTGACTTTGAGGCCCAAATGCTCCAGGTGAGAAAGCAACAGGTCCATGTGCTTGCATGCCAGGTCCTCCTACTGAGCTAAAAGCAGCCAATAGTCAAGGTAGTTCAACACATGGACGCCAGTCAGCCTCAGCTACGCAGTGACACACTGGTAAATAAATTGGAAGACAGGGACAAGCAAAAGAGTAGGACTTTGAACTAATATGCCATCCCCTCGAAAGCGAATCTCAAAAATGACCTGTAGTGAGGAGTAGGGATGGGCACGAGTACTCGAGTACTCTGAAGGAAAAGCAATGATCAATCATGAAAATGATGATTGATAATGAAAATGCTTGACATGACTTTGCACTGAATTTGAAATTCAGTGACAAAAACCTGACGACTATACACAAACCTTTCTTAGAGGGGCCTTTTTTAAATTTTGATTGATTACTTTGTGATTTTCAGCAGTACCTTGATTGACAACAGAGGCGTCTCATAGCAACCAAACTGATAAAAGATGCTGCAGTATTTTACAGGTTTAAGATGATCAAAAGAAAGTTTAATCCACCGTGATTTAAACTTCTGTCTTTAAACTTTTATTGAAGTTTTATTGTCATAAAATGTAGAAACTTTGACTTAAAATAAATACTAATAGTATATAATTTAATAAAAGTGAAGGTGTATCATTAACCGTAAATCTCTCTCGGTGCCAACATGTGTCACACAACTTAATTTCAGCGATATCAGAGCTGAAGATTTCCATGCGAGTTGTAAGTTGAAGTTTAATTGATATGAATGTTAAATGGGAGGAAGCATGAATCATCACAGCAACAAACTCCAACAGGAGAAATACATATATACATATATAAATAATAATTATATATATTCTGTGTCTCACTGTAATTTTCTGTGTGTACTTGTTTCTTATATCACCCAAAAAAACTAGTGTATGTGAGAACACTAGGCAATAATGCTCATTCTGATTCTGATCTCTGCCGAACGTAATCATACTAAGCATGCCAATGATGGATTGAGGGTGAAGCCACTTGAAATGGAGGAGAGGGCAAATCATCCTCAAAGTCTCAGCACTCTATATCCCATCCTCCTTTACCTTCCTTGTGTGGTCCCTTGGGAGCCACAGAGGTTAGATTTCAGGAGGAGAGGGGAACGATGTTTGCTTTCAGAAAGAAAGTGAGCTAAAAATGAAGCGTCTTCAGATTCATGGGCTCATTGTAGACGCAATCAGCCTCAAAGAGTACTGCTTCCACGTGGACCTGACCCAGGCAGACATTGCAATGTTCATGCCCATCTGAAAGAGAGACATAACACTCATGTGGAGGGAAACATTTGTGAAACACCATACTGATCGTCAGAAACACAACAGGGAGATGAAAATAATCCACTCGCCTATCAAGTGTGACAGATGTTGAAGTGATGTGTCGGGCTTATTGGAGTAGGAGATATTAAATGACAACACTTAAGAGAAAAATGTTCATGAAATGATGCTTTGCTCTGGTTTATATGCTTGCGATGACACAAGCATGCACGGCAGAGTGTCAAGTGCCATCTGCTAATGAGGCGTAATTCCATAGGGGCTTCAAAGATCGTTACTCCTGGGAGCAGTTTCCATAGTGTCAGCTGGATATGCAGTGTTGAAGTGAGGGAATCAATCCTAAAAACGGTCAAATTTAACTGATGAATTCATGCTTTCTTATTTAGCTTGCAAGCTAACTAGTTAGCATACTATCGCAGCTTGAAGCTAGCCACTTAGAATACCACTAACTGATTAGCCTGCAAACTTAGGATACCACTGACTGATTATAGCCTGCTAGCCAAGCATAAATACAGTTTTCATGACCAACCACTGGGTGTCATCATGATGGTTCTGATTGCCTCTGGACTGTTTTCTGGGTCCAGTATCCATAAAAAGCAACATAAAAACTACTGAAACAAGTTATCCAGACAGGGAACAAAAACAATTTCATTTCAATATTAGTTGGAGTAAAAATTAGTTCAGGCTCAACTAGTGAAGTAGTTAATGATATAAAGGTAACTAACCTCTGGCTGTAGCAATATCCTTAAACTTTAATTGGTAGGGAACTGTCAAAAGAAAATGAAACTACATGTTTCACTCTCGGTTTTAGGTAAGAATTGGACACTGCCGAGTTCAGGAAAAAGGTGGATACCCTTCTCAAGTTATTAAACTAGCACTTTTTATTTGCACTCTTTATAATTAATTTTTTATCTAGAATAAGATATTGTGTTAACTCTGTTCTAAGTTTTCTTATTTAGCTTGCAAGCTAATTGGTCAGCACATTAACATAGAATGGAGCTAGCCTCATAGCATAACGTTAACTGATTAACCTGCTAATGTATGCAAGTTATTACAAAATAACTATTTATTTAATACTCTTTTTTTTATCTGAAAACTGACAGTACAGCTGAAAAGCGTATTTCCATTCTAAAAGCTGTGTCCTAAATGGCGCACTATTCACTGTGCACTAACACTATAACACTATGCACTCAGCTTTGTATTGTAGGATTTTTCAAATATAGTGCCATCTCTAAGTTGTTTCCTACACGGAAGCATACATTTTTCAGCTAAAGGAAGTGATGTCTCAAAGACACGTGTTGGAGCTTGCATTAGTGCAATAGCCAACCTCAGTCCAGCACTTATAACATAGTCACACAGAGTGTGTTGATGAAGCATTCACCTCACAATTACACAATTACACACAATTGTTTTCACCACATTCACCATTAATTACAATTGTTTTGTCAGGCCAGCATTGCATCCAGGTAATATTATAGCCTGATTATAGGCTGCAAGCCTAGAAAATATCCCACTCAAATTACTACATTCAAGCGCTATTTATTTGTACTTCTTGTAATTTTTAGCTACAAAGTATAGCCGGAAAGATAATAATGAACACGATTTTTCACTAAGTTGGTACGTTTCCTTTTTTCCTCCCCAATTTGGTGCAGCTACTCCTCTCAATCTGGGTGGCGGAGGATGGATCTCAGATGCCTCAACTTCTGAGACAGGAGTCCATGCATCTTATCATGTGGCTTGCTAAGCGTGTTACCACAGAGACTTTATTTGCTTAGGAAGCCTGGCTTGAGTCACTCAGCACTACGTGGATTCGAACTCACAACTCCAGGGGTGGTCAGTGTCTTTGCTCACTGTGCTATACAGGCCCCCAAGCTGGTAAGTTTTGAACAGATATTTCAAACAGCAATTTTATGTGGGCCCAGGTGTGAAAGGACACCCCCACAGAGTGATAGAATCTTGCATGACACTTCTTCTCACAGAGGTATAAATGCTGTAACGTGTAAATATGGGTGCTGAATTGAATGTGCACTGCTCATGTGCCACAGACGCAGTATGTGTGAAACAGCGCTAATGCTTGTTTTTGCTGATATGATTTGATTCTGTGACTGTGGTGAGGATTTACCATCATAAGTCTGGTCCTTCCAACCATAAGGCGATGCAGAATTATGGAGCTTTTGCCACTCTGGTTGGGTAAAAGTATCACGCCACTGCAGAACAGGCACTAAAAAGTTAAAATCTTTTCTCAGACTGTCATCCTTCTTTATGGTATGTCTCATGGAGCAGGCTGGCACTGCCTAAGAAAAATTTAAGATTGTCTGTCTTAGTAACAGTTATCCACTGATTTTGGCTGTGTATGAAAAAATATTAATATTTATATTTTAGGGTTGCAATGGTACATGAATCCACGCTGAACTGAATAGATACAGGGCCTTTGGTAAAAGATTGCAGAGCAACACGGAACCGCATGGCATCGAAATCAAACAGAACAGAGTGCCACATGGTACACTAGAATTAAATAAAAAACAAATCAGATAAATGCATGTGAAGTTTATACTAGCTAGCTCGCTATTTTTCCCAACTGTGATGGAACTAAACAAAATATAATTATGTCAGACTTAAATAAGCCAGAGATTGAAGACCCACTTCCATCTCTAAAATCTGTTGTTTGGAAGCATTATGGTTTTGCAGTAAACTACAGTAACACTGGGCAACGAGTAGTGAACAGGACAAAGGTTGTGTGTCAGCTCTTTTTTAACAAAGTCGGGTATGTCTCATGAAGCACATCTAACTCTATGCTAACTCATTTCCGGCGTCATCATCCACATGTGCCTCTCGAGCTTGCGGGAGCAAAGCATAAACAGGCTGTGGGTCAGCAACTAATGATTATTTTGATAATCGACTAATCTAATGATTATTGGAATGATTATTCGACAATTCGGCAATTATTGCAACGATTAATCAATTTCAGAGAATGTCTCTTGAATATAAGTGAATTTTGTATATAAGTATATTTTTTCACTTGTTCATACTTCTGCCAGTGCTGTAAAGAAAAATTATACTTGTATTCAAGATATATTCTCTGAAAGCAAGTCTAAATATCTTATATGCTGCTTCTCAGTTTTTAAGGATTTTTAGATATTTAAAAATATTTGAATTTTTGGGAGAGGTTGCTTTTTGGATGCGCTGACATGAAAGTTTTGCTTAAGCGGAACAGCAGCTCTAGCTCTGCTTTGTTTCACAACTGTGAAACTGATCGACCCAGCATCTCTCATCAGGTCCATACCCTCCCAGTCAACCAGGTATTGGAACTCTCTGCCTCTCCGCTTGACATTGATCAGTCTCCTGACCGTGTACACCGAAGAGCCCTAAACAAGACGTAGAGAAGGTGGGACAGGTGTAATTCAGAATTAGGTTTGATATTGGAGATGTGTAAAAAGGTGAGGAGGTAGTTTGCGGTGGACTGCCACTGGACAAATGACCTTGGCGATGGGAAATGGCCCGATAAACTTGGAACCCAGCTTGCTTGAGAGGAGTTGGATTGGGATGTCCTTAGAGGACAATGCGAGCGCCAATCCGTATGAGTGAAGCACCTCTGGAAAAGTGGTGGTGGTGTAGTGGTCTAAGCACCATATCTGGTAATCAGAAGGATGCTGGTTTGAGCCCCACAGCCACCACCATTGTGTCCTTGAGCAAGGCACTTAACTCCAGGTTGCTCCAGGGGCATTGTCCCTGTAATAAGTGCACTGTAAGTCGCTTTGGATAAAAGCGTCTGCCAAATGCATAAATGTAAATGTAAAAGGCAAGGGTGGACAGAACATGTACATCGGGTTCTTGTGCGGAGAACAGAGGCTGTGTGCGAATAGGGTCTCGAAGAGACAGGCAGGGGCTGGAGGAGCCCGGCTGGGGGTTCACAGGACATCATATTGGTCGCAAAAATATGGGCAAGCGGCTACGAATCGATGGACATCCTGCACTACTGATGGCCACCAGAATCCCTGTCTAATGGGCACCACCCTGGATGACAAGTGATGTTAGATGATTGACCCCACTGTAGGACGTGCATCTGGGCAGATCGTGGAACAAATAACCAGCCCGATGGGCATGAAGTGGGGGCGCTGTGTTTTGTAGTGCAGCACAGACTTTAGCCTCCACCTCCCAGGATACCATGCCCACCATGCGAATGGCGGGTAAAATGGTATCCAGAGGGGCGGTGGAGGTCTCAACCTCAAAACATCGAGATGGGGAGTCGGGATTGACGTTGTTAGAGGCCAGGCAATAAGACTGGATGAAATTGAATAGCGTGAAAACAAGTGCCCAGTGCTCAGCGAGCCCAATGCCGGCGCGAGCCCAATGCCAACCAGATGTGTTTTCTCCTCAATCAGGTGCAAGCTGCAATGTTCTTCTCAAGAGTCATCATTAGAGTTTAATGTGCTCTCATGTTACGTTAATTGAGACAACTATTCGACAAAGAAAATTTTTTACTACAAATTTTTATTGCCAATGTTGTCGATAATGTTGACTAAACGTTTCAGCCCTAACAGCCTGTGTAAGTTAGTTTTGCCACAGCGTTCAAGTAGCCTCTCGCTGCAAGCTCAGACAGAGCTAAAGCGATACAGAACGCCATAGGAGTACTTATAATTGAGTGATAAGTACAAGTGGTGAGCTGAAAGGCAAAAGACACAGAAATCTTCAATGCTAATGTCTTAATTTTGTTACAATTAGGCTATTATAAATGCACTTTTTTTTAAATGTATAAATGAGCCTTCACAATAAGAATTGTTGCCAGGATTGGACTGGGAAGAGAAATCCGATTTTACATAGAAACTGGCCCAAAAGTGTGTGTGGGGGTGGGACATTTCAGCTTATTGTGGCCCATTCGGCCCGTTTCACAGCTGGGCCGCTTTTGCTGATGGCCAATCCACCCCTGATCGGCCCTAAAGTGCATCGGCCCACCGGGAAAATGCCTGGTATGCCAGACTACCAATTCATGTTGCCCATCAGCCATTTTGTTTTAAAAATAAATAATTGAATAAAAAAGAACGTTTTTTTTGTTTTTCCTTCGAACCGTGACCCCAAAACTGAGTTACGTACCAAACCGAATTTGAGTACCATTGCAGCCCTATTATATTTAATGTAAATGTATAACATAGGACTTTAAGACAGACATATACAGTATAGAGACATGACAGTATAATTTTATGTAGGCGTAGAACTGCTTTGAAACAATGTGTGTTGTGAAAAATGATATACGAATAAAACTTATTTGACTTGATAACATTCATTTTGAGTTATATTACCCTAGAATTAATGTATATAAAAAAAAATGCTGCCCACTTCAGCTTGTCAGTGGGGAATTGTGCTCTAGTGCACACTCTGAAAGGCACCTCCGCTTAAATCTCCCCTCGACCAAAAGGGCACCTTTAGATCATGTCAGTGGTGAAAATGGTCCATTAGCACACAGAGTGTGTTCAGCTCACCTCCTCTTCAGCTATGTCATTTCCAGTCCAGTCTTCTACCTCTAAAAAAGCTCTTGAAGATGAAAGAATCCTAATGCCAAAACAGGAAGGTAAAGTTATTATTTAACAAATAGTAAGCAAGAGTAAGCAATTAAAAAGAAATACAGTAACTGAAAATATGGCAGTAGATTGACCGTGAAATGGACTACACAAACTACACCAACGTGAATGTGAATGACATTTTAGAGCAATGGTGGTAGAAAAGATTTACAGTGAAAAGTGACTTAAATTTTTATATGTTCATCACACAAAGCTATCGTATGTGTTAGAAGGCTTTAAATATAGATTATTATTAAAATCAATTGCTTTTTAAGATACTACTTGATCATTTGTTGAACTTGACAGCTCACCATTCACTTTCTAAACTTCTTTTAGGTTGTGCTGGTTTATTTAATTATAGGTTTACAACCAATAAATCATTAAATGATATAAAGAGGGGAATTTATTTAGATTTTTAAATAGTTAGCAAAGAGTAGGTTAGTAGTTTAGGTTACATAGGCTACAATTGTATACACTGTAATATAGTTTATATCAGATTTTACAGGCACCACTTTTGTCATGGCACTATGCAAGCTTTACTAATTATTGGGCATTAAGGCGATTCACACCAGCGTTTACCATCCACAGACAGATGGCCTGGTGGAACGATTTAATAAAACCCTTAAGAACATGATTCATAAGTTCATGCACGAGGATGCTAGAAATTGGGACAAAAGGCTCTACCCCGTTATTCGCAGTATGAGAGGTCCTGCAAGCCTCCACAGGGTTTTCCCCATTCAAGCTGCTGTATGGGCATGCCCGTACAGTGTCCTTGACGTCATACGTGAAGCTTGGGTGGAGGGACCGTCAGATAGCAAGAAAGAAATTCAGTACATTCTTGATCTTAGAATAAAACTCCACACCTTGGGGCAACTAACACAGGAGAATTTGCTCCAAGCCCAAGAACGACAGAGCCTACTGTATAACGGGGTACTCGGCTGTGGAAATTTGCACCGGGAGAGAAGTATTACTCCCCACATCGAGCTCCAAATTACTCGCCAAGTAGCAAGGACCCTAAGAAGTCAAGCGAACCGATAGAGGGGGTACGTGTCAAACATATCACCTCAACCTCCTAAAATTATGGTAGTTCCGGAGAGGGCGGAGCTCAAGCTGGAGCGTGAATACAAAACCCAATCATAACACCCTGATCACTTGCGGAGACTACCTCTCACCGGATCAACACGCAGGGCTTGCCAAGTTGCAACAGGAGTTTGCAGACATGTTCTCCCCTCTACCAGGTCATACGAACCTCATTCAGCACCACATCAAGACCAAACCGGGAGTGGTGGTACGTAGCTGTCCCTATCGCTTGCCCGAACACAAAAAGAAAATTCTTGATAAAGGGGTATTAATTGGTCCAGCCTGGTTGTTCTAGTTCCCAAGAGGGACGAGTCTGTGTGGATCTTTGTGGATTATAGAAAAGTCAATGCGGTGTCCAATTTGTGACTCTTCCGTTCGGTTTGTTTGGGGCCCCGGCAACGTTTCAGCGTCTCATGGACCATATCCTCCAGCTGCATTCGCTTATGCCGCTGCCTATCTAGATGACATTATCATTTACAGCAATGATTGGCAGCGGCACATGCAACATGTGAGGGCGGTTCTGAGATCGTTGCAATGGGCGGGGCTCACAGAAAACCCCAAAAAGTGCGAAATTGGGCGAGTGGAAGTACGGTATCTGGGGTTCCACTTGGGCCAAATCGACAAGACTGCGGGTATAGTGACCTGCCCGAGACCCAAGATCAAAAAGGGTGTGAGGCAGTTCCTGGGGCTGGCTGGCTATTACAGGAGGTTTGTGCCTAGTTATTCGGACGTCACCAGCCCGCTGACGGACCTCACTAAAAAGGGGGCTCCAGACACGGTCCAATGGACAGAGCATTGCCAACAGGCACTTACGCAAATTAAAGCTGCACTTTGAGCTGCTTTTGCATGCACCTAATTTCTCTCTCTTTCTTATTACAGACGGACGCTTCAGACAGAGGTCTGGGGGCCGTACTCTCGCAAGTGATGGAGGAGTGCCCGGTGCATCAGTCATAAGCTCTCCTTGAGGGAGACAAAGTACACCACTGTGGAAAAGGAGTGGTTGGCCATCAAGTGGGCGATCCTCACCCTCCTGTACTACCTGCTGAGGCAGGCCTTCACCCTCTACTTGCACAATGGCCAACTCCAATGGCTCCACCGCATGAAGGATACCAATGCACGGATAACCCGGTGGGATCTGGCTCTCCAGGCCTTTTAAATTCAAGGTGGTCCACAGACCGTGGGCGCAAATGGCTTTCGCCAACTTCCGTTCCAGAAATGGGAGGGGGCATGCCGGATGGCTCCCCGGCCTGAGTTGGGCGGTGGGGATAAGTGGCAGCGGGGAAGTGGTCAAGCGCCCATCCAGAGAGAGAGAAAGCGGTAAGGGCGCTTACACCTGAGCTAAATTATGTCTAACACCTCTCTCTAATTCCAGTGAGCATGGGGAGTGCGGCATATAAATGGCCACGCCACTGCCATGACACGAGTGCAGAGTGACACGAGTCTAGCAACTGGCATGTCTTATTGAGTGTTATAATTTTATTTTATTTATTTTTTTTGTTGTGAAGCTGAAGATTCAGAGAAGTTTATGTTGACAAAGTTTGTTACACTGATCTAATTGAACTGAGAAAAGCATCGAGAAGAGTGCACGCAGAGTGTTGAAGGCAGAGAAATAAAGAGCCTTAGTTGACTGCATCACTGCTCCTTGTCTCCTCCCTTACATCTCCAAGCTTGAACTTGTTACAACAGTCTTCATATTTTGTGTATATTGTATATTATTAGGTTTATATTGAATATTGTGTTGTGTAACAAGATGTGTAAACTGAGTTATTTGTAAATCAGATGTTTATTGTAATTGTCCTACTGCGATGTTGCTTGAAACTGCACCCAAGACTTTCACCCTCTGTTGCACTTGTGTATATGGTTGACAATAAACAAATTTTATTTGAAGCTTAATTTAATGAAGCAAACAGCTTTCAACAGTGTTTGATATAATGGTAAGTGATTTTCTAGTACCAAATGATCACTTTAGCATGATTACTCAAGGATAAGGTGTTGGAGTGATGGCTGCTGGAAATGGGGCCTGTCTAGATTTGATCAAAAATTACTTTTTTCAAATAGTGATGCTGCTGTTTTTTACATCAGTAGTGTCCTGACTATACTTTGTGATCAGTTGAATGCCACTTTTGACCCGTAACGTGTGTATATATATATATATATATATATATATATAAAGGGTTGGGGAGTAACGGAATACAAGTAATGGTATTACGTATTTAAAATACAAAATGTAAGTAACTGTATTCCACTACAGTTACAATTTAAATCATTGGTGTTTATAATACAGTTAATTTCAAAAAGTATTTTGATTACTGAATAGATTACTTTGCATTTTATTGTCATTTCTTTCATTTAATATTTAATTCTTTCAGATGGAAAACATTTATACATATAAATGATCCAACGTGCATTTGAACAGCGGTGAAACACTTTCTTATGATGTGTTACATTCATACGAGCAGACAGAGAAGTACGTTTGAAGTAAGTTTGGAGCAGAAGAAATATAAATAATCCTTGTGTAAATTGTCAGCTTTATTTTAAGCTAAAATGCTTTTTCTAGCCATTTTACATTCACATTTATGCATTTGGCAGATACTTTTATCCAAAGCGACTTACAGTGCACTTATTACAGGGACAATCCCCCCGGAGCAACCTGGAGTTAAGTGCCTTGCTCAAGGACACAATTGTGGTGGCTGTGGGGATCAAACCACCAAACTTCTGATTACCAGTTTACCAGTTATGCGCATTAGACCACTACACCACCACCACTCATTTTACATGCACATGTTACCAGGCACGATCATATGTTTTTATCAAGAAAATTAACGTTGGATCCAGATTGCGTGTTTTGTCGTCTGTCTCCACTGAGGAAGACAAGGAACTGCTCATGTAAGTAAAAAAATTTTTCGACTAAATAAATTAATACGTTTAGGCTTAAACATTATGAAAGCTGTAAATTAATGTGTTAATTAATTTAGTTATGTGCGATCAGTCTCTCGCCTTTCCAGGAGACCTGTTCATTTTAAAGTCAATCACATGCATTTACATTCAAACAAGATATGATGTGTATAATTACAAGCACTTGTGAAAATGTCAAACAATATTTATTTTTATATTTTGTGAAGATGTGAATGGTCTTGCTGAAGCAAAACTAGTTTTCTGGTAGTTGCTAAATTGTTATATTTGCTTTGTAGCACATTTATGCATGTAGTAACTAAGGTTTTCTGGATGGTTGCCAGGGCATGCTATACAGTTGTCAAGGTGATCTCTGCTGTGTTTTGGCTCATTGCTACAGTATGTAGTTGACAGTTTGTTACTATGCTGTTGCTAATTTGTTTTCTGTGTTTTTTGCACATTACTGTGCACTTGACAGGGTGTTCTAGGTGGTTGTCAGGATGTTGCTATGCTGTTAAGTTGTTTTAACTGTGTTTCAGCACATTGCTATTAGTGGTGGGAAGTTCGGATCATTTTACTGACTCGGATCTTTGAGTCTCGTTCAGCAAAATGAACGAATCTTTTTTCGAGTCATTTCGTTCATTTCAGCAGAATATAATTAAATGTCATGTTAAATAGCCCAAAACATCAAGTAGTCTACTTACGAAAATGTTGATTCAATTTGAAATAAATAAATAAAAATAAACTATAGGGTAATGCAGCGAAAGCCAATTTATAAGAAACCGAAATGTTAATTTATTAATTGGGTCTTAAGTTTAAGCTATTGCAGTTAGTTCACCTCACCTCCTTTTTCTCCGCCTCTTGTGTCATCGGGTTCGAACTTCAAAACGTTAGAAATACTTAGTTGTCGATGTCGACTCGTCAGTGTCTGTGTGTGGGCCGTGTGGTGTGACACAGCAGTCAATGCACTCACTGACTGCATGCACATGCAGCATACCGGTCCGGATCCGGAAAGATAAATGATTAGTTCAAGTCTCGACTCTCGAGTCTTCGGGTTTGGGTTCGGCCGGGTCCGAGTCTTTCGTTCTTCCTGTCAGTCCCATAGAGACTATGCTGTCAGTACCGGAAAGAGAAATGATTAGTTCGTCTCTTCGGTTCGAGTCGTTCGTTCTTCAAGTCAGACTCACAAACCCATAGCACAGCACTATGCAGAGACAGAAATGATTAGTTCATCTTTCGAGTCTGAGTCCTTCGTTCTTTTGTCACGTGACAGCCCTATTAAATACTTAACCTAGTTCATAATTCACATCATTCTTACAAACATGTTGTAGTTAGTTTTTTTATTTGATTTTTACTTTTACAGTTACATGTTACGTTTCTGGTCTCAAATTGTATCTTTTTTCATATGTATTTGTGAATTTCTGTCATGAAGATTCTTTTCTATAACATTGAATGTAGTAATGTAGAATGTAGTATTCATGCATTTTTCCATTCACTATGTTTTTTAGTCCATAAAAAATCACCTAAAAAGTCTACGAGTTGTTTTGTGAAAAGTCACAGTATATAACTTAAATATGCAGTTATTTAATAAACCTATGAAACCTACACCTTTGTAACATAGCTTATTACAACACTGTACACACTATATTGACTGGATGTTTATTGTTTGTTTATTTTTTGCCAACAATGCTTTAAAAAAAATTGGATAACTATCCAAAAAGGAATTAAATAAAAATAAATAAAAAAATAAATAAGAATGAAAAGGACACTATAAAGCCACAGAGTAACCATATAACTTAAATCACAATATGCAAAATGCATAGTGCTATGGGTTTGTGAGTCTGACTTGAAGAACGAACGACTCGAACCGAAGAGACGAACTAATCATTTCTCTTTCCGGTACTGACAGCATAGTCTCTATATACTGACAGGAAGAACGAAAGACTCGGACCCGGCCGAACCCGAAGACTCGCGAAAGATGAACTAATCATTTATGACTTCATGTACCTTATGCGATGTTGCGCGCATGCGCGGTCAACACAAAATGAACGAATCACTCTCTGAGACAACTCGGTAGTCCCGAGTCATATTAAAGATTCGTTCAAAATGAACGAATCGTTCATGAACGACACATCACTAATTGCTATGCAGTTGCCAGGGTGTTCTGAGTGGTTGCTTGTTGGCCCATAATCATGATCATTCTGAATGGACTTGAATGCTCCATTAAAGGAATAGTTAATTTAAAATTTAAACTTCTCTCATGATTTTCTCAGCCTATTCGATCCAAGATGTGTATGACTTTCATTTTGTTTCTGCAGAGTACAAGCAAAAAAGGATTTTCAGAAGAATAGTGCTGTTATGTTGGTCAATTCAATGCAAGTGAATAGTGGCCAGTCCTTTAAAGCTCCAAAAAGCATATAAATGCAGCATAAGAGTAATCCATACGACTCAAGTGGTTTCATCAATGTCTTCTGAACGGATCAAAATGTTTTTTAGGTGAGAATAGACCAAAATATAACTCCTTTTTCAACAATAAAAATTGGCAATCAGGATTTCAAGCTTGATAACTACATGTATTTACTTTCTAAAGCGCAGTTTATATCCATCATTTAACCGCATAAGGCCATCTAAATATGTGCACGTTTCTGAAGGGTTCATTGAATGGACTGCTCGAGAGAGCTGCGGGACAAGAGCAGAACTCTTCCAAACTCATCTCTACAGTCCCTGAGAGAAAGCCTGAACTTACCTCTGGTATGTGGTGGACCAGTCCTCTTTTGACATGAATTCCACAGACTTCCAGTATATAAATAAAACACACAGAGCCAAGAAAGGTAGTTTAAAAATCCACGATTTCATGTTTCGAGCTGACAGCGCATCTATTGTCTGGAGAAGATTTGGCAGGTAAAGTCGATTTATAATAACAAGCAGCCCTTAACAAAAGCCATAGAATGCGGATAGTCAACACTTTGTTGCAAAATATCCCATCCAGATCTGATCGTTTTTTTTAAGAGTTGTACAACCAGTTTTACCACGGTCAATGAACGTGTTACATCTAGAACTTCTAGATGCAGTAGAAAATGAACAATGCCTACCATAAACCGCAAGTGATTTTCATGACTCATCTTTTGAATTGTTTGATAGTTTTTGCAGTAACTGCATATTCTTCCGTTTATACATTAACTAGCCTACTCCATATTATTCTAAAATAGTAGCCTAAAAAGTATGTCCAAACTGGATTTGACGCACAGCATTTGACGTCGCTTTTACTCGCACTATGCTAAGTTGAAATACTGGCTTCTCTGAAAACAATGCTACAGTCAGTATATGATATCAGATACGTGTGAAACATTAATAAGAAGGAAAAAAATAAAAACTTTATATAATACGTTTATTAAATCCTTTTTTCCAATCCTGTTTTCCTGAGATAATTAAGTATTTCTCTCTGTGTATTTGACTGTCCTGAGGCACAATTCAATAGGTTTGGTAAGGTGAAATTGTTTGAATCTATATTTCTCAATTTATTTAATAACTCCTGTCTTTCCCTTGTAAACATGACACAATATAATAAAACATGTTCAACAGTCTCGGCTTCACCACATGTCAAGCATAATCCTGTTTGATGTTTCCCTATTTTGAACAATTAATGATTTAAGCCAGAACGTCCTATTCGGAGCCGAGTGACATTTCTTGCCACTTTATATTCATAAATTCTCTAATTCTTCCTTTTACCTCTTCTTTACTGAGTGGTATATAAACTTCAATATCCATATGATCCATTGCCTGTTTAGCCAGTTTGTCCACCATTTCATTTCCTTGTACTCCCACATGTGCTTGTACTTAAAAGAAATCGCAGGACCATCCCTAGTTGCTGAATTCTAAGCAGATATGTAAGAATCTCATATACTAAATCTAGTCTGGATTCAGACTGCCCATTTAATAAGCTACTTAAAGCTGATTGAGAGTCTGAACAGATAACAACCCTCATTGGCTGTACTTCCTCAACCCATTGTATAGCTATTAGCTCTCTTGTAAAAACTGATATATAATTAGTTGTCCTTTTTTGAATGCTGACTTTAAACCTCTTTCAGTATTTACATCAACTGGAATTCCAGAGATTACTCCCCTTAACCAAGCCCTCTTACTCTAAACTGTGCAACTCACTGATTGGCTGAGCATTGATTTTATGCCTTGTGCTACTTTCTGTTGTTTTACGTTTTTACAAAAAAATGAGAAGACTTCCATTCCTCAGGGTCTTAGCACTCTCTATATCATCTAGTCCTTTTTTTAATGCTTTGGTAATTTTTACTGGATTTACAGTATTATTTACTGCCAATTTCATCAGTACCTACAATTCCTCCTTGTTTATCCTGTCTGGTACAATTTTCACTATCAGTTCCCGATTCATGTCTACAAGATTTCTTCCTTTTTATGTTTGACAATTATACTCCAATCACCTACTCCATTATTCCCACTGATATTTTCTATTGAACCTTCCAGTACTACCATAACATCCTTCCATCAATGTTCCAGTCACAGTCCAGTGTTGTCAATCTGCCTCCTCGCCGTTTGATCCAAAGTTCGCAACGCGTGACCATCTCGCTTGGAGCTGGAGGACTGATTATAGGTAAGCATTGTAAGTCATGTTTAGCTTTTTTCTTCACTTTAAATCCTTCCTCATTTGTTTAAAACATGTATAAACTATAATAAAAGTTTTAACCAACGGTTATATTGTCATTTATTTATTTTATTTTGACTTTCTGACAACGCATTTCAGGATTGCTACTGGTGAATACATTTCAAGTCTTTTTCGATTTAGAATTGTTGAAAATTGTTTGCAAACATGTGTAGACCATGATAAATGCATGAATGCGTATGATCTGTATTTCTCGTACTTTGATGTAGTTTACGTAATGCTCATGCTGTTCACCGCTTGTGTAATTTTGTGGGCATATTGCACATATCGAATGTTTTATCGTGTTCACTTTGATCAAATGCTATTGTGTGAGGTATAGCCTATATTCTAATGCTAATATTAGGAATGGGTTGCAATTGAAATTAGCATGATTATGTAATTCTTCAGCAATATACTCTAATGCAAATGCAAAATACATATTTTACAAAGTTGAGTTCTGACTGAAATCAGGTCTCTTGGATTATGACCTGTCTTGTGTCAGATGGGTTTGGCTCAACAATGGTCATATTCCAACAAACAGAGTGTAATAATTGGCTGGACCATTGAAAAAGTTTGAAGCTATTTTCCTTCCATCACCATTAGATGCTCAAATGTGTTACTAGAGTATATAGGGAATATAGAGAAATAGCCACATGATGTAAAAAAAATTAAAACATGCATCTTTGCTCAGAGACAAGAGATAAGTTCTATATTACCATTATTCTTAAAATTAGATTTCATTTAATTTTATTTATTGATCTATGCTTTTTATATGCATTTGTTTATAGTTAATACAACTTTTGTTTTTAATAAATATCAATATAATGAGTAACAATATCAATATTTTAACAAATAAGCGCAACATAACCATAACAGCTACTAAATAGCATTCAATTACATTGTATTTGTTGTAAACAAAAGCTCACAATGCACACATTTGACAGATTATAAACCAATTACAAGGACAAAATACACAATACATAAATATGGGAAAATAACCATAATTAATGCTTATTTTATTTCACAGTTCTCAGTAATGCTTCAGTGTGTGGTACTCAAAACATGGGCTAACAAAGGAAGTGTTGCACAGCTCTCGTGTATTCCGTGAGTATCATACTACTTTACTACAATGCTTTCTCTTTGCTAATTTTTCAGGTGATCATGGTCATTCTCATCCAGACCTTGCAATGCCGTCGGATTTTGCTGGCCTGGGAAGGGGTTTGAGGAACTTCAGAGGAGAAATGCATGGCTGTCTTGAGGCAGGACGGCCCCTGAACTGTGCTCCTCAAGCAGCCCTCTCATCAGGCTGATCCTGAATTGCAGGGAATCAGTGGAGTGCCCTATCAATAGTAAGGGGCCAGTAAGGACATGACAACAGACCCAGAGATCCCAAGTCCCTCGTAGTGGTTGATGTCAGTTGTGGATCCAGTGTAACTAGTGAGTACATCACACAAAACTACACTGTATGCTCAATTACATTAATCTCATTTAGATTAGTCAGAACCCACTTTGCCAGCTTTCCTTTCACTCCAGGTGGTGTGCGGAAAAGCGGTTTGTTTCCTGATCTCCTCCGCATTAGACCTCTGTGGGAGATGCAGGTGGGGTCTAACTTCGAGGTCCAGGAGGGGTAAAATTGCTGGTAATCCTCCTGCAGGAAGAGCTTACCTCCTCCACCTTTGGTGTGGTGTGTGCCGGTGATGAAGCAGTGGCTGAGACATCTTCAGAATTGAACAAATATATATTTCTCTGATCACATCTATTAATTGTTTTTTTTTAAAAGCAGACCTCTTCTTCTGTGGCAATTGTGTAAATAAAACTCGAAATGCAATTCGTGAAAGAATTTGTGTAAAATCTGTGCTGAGCGTTAATGCAAATCTGAGGTAAAAGTGACATGCTGTGACACTTCACTGGGGGAAAGGGAAGACTACGAAGCATTAAAAAAAAAGGTTCTTTAAAGTTCATTGAAGTTCATTTAAAGTTCCCACCCCCCCTCTCTTTCTCACTGTCACATGCTTGAGGTGCTCCGAAGCGTTGTTTGATCCTCTCTTCAGTTGTGTCTTTGCCCCGCCCCCATGCCATTACCGCAAATGCAAGAGTGGAAAAATACAAAAAATAATAGAAGTCCAGAGGCAACCTGTAGTCATACACCACGTCTTCATATTTGTATGAAAACATATCAAGGTTTGAATGCCTTGTACATCCCATCTCCCCTGCTTTTGCTCTACCAACTGTACTCTAACCTAACTGTGACACGCTGCTCAGACATTTTTATCCATCTGAGCCACGTTTAAAAATTGTGCATACTTTAACCAGCTTTGAGACCAAGACTAAAAAATGAGAATATTTTTAACAAGCTGTTTTAATAATGTACCAAAGGTGGCATCCAGTATGTAGGATAAACAAGGAGACGACTTAGATTTAGAAATAATGAACTAGGGCTGCACCTAACGATAATTGTTTTCATCAATTAATCTAGCCATTCATTTTCCGATTAGTCGATTGGTCTAACTGATAATTTGCAGAATAATATTATTATTATTATTACTTGATTAATATAACAATTAATTAACCCAAAATAAATATAAAAAAACTTGTCTCATTAATATTTAAAAATGTTATTAAATCACTGTGAGAAATAGGCCTCAGAAGGAAAAATGTGACCTTGATGCTTGCTTATCTGCTTTTTATGTTTTCGGTATTGTCTTGAACGAAAAAATTTACTTGACAAGAATGCACTTCTGTAAGCGAGAGGAAACAACCCCATATGGGGGTTGTAACCAGCCTTGTGTTACAAGAACCATACAAACCCCTTGCTTGCTTTTAATAAATTGAAGAACTGCTCGTGACATTCTGTGTCCATGTATTTCTTCCCACCGGTGAATTCGTCTCCTGATCGAAGAGTGACTGCAAGGAAGGCAGAATAAAGCATCCGAATCGTATTTTACTAACAATCACCTTCTCTTAAACTCAAACAAATGTACAAGAAACAAAGTGTGCACTGCAGGGCATTATTCTGCAACAAAAATAACCCTGTCTTAACTGGTAATCTCCATTTTACAGTTCAACATAAAATCTCTCCAGAATAAAATTAAAGAACTTGTTCAATTCAAGTAAAAGGAAAGTGCAATCTACATTTAGCAATCCAACAACAAAATAATGAAATGAAACAAATGTAAACATCAAGTCACTTTCATGAGGAATACCAAAACATTGTGCTACCTTGAGTTTAGCAGTCCAACTGCAATTTGAGTAACACTTAAATGTTTTTCTAACAGGAATAACTAAAACTATTGCAGTCTGAGTTAAATATCAGTGGGGCAAAGAAAACAATTGAAACGACTTACAGACTGAAACAGTCACACATTTTAAGCCATTTTCTCACTCATACATGGCCGTTAAAGTAAACAGAAAATATCAAACAAAATAACTCAATTAGATGATGCATGGTGTAAAGTTACATTAGCAGTGGTGCAGAAATACTTTTAACATGGGGGCGATGAGGAAACATTTAGAAAATACATTTTAAGTGACTACTACTAACAAAACACATGTTGTAATACAAAAATGTCATGCTTGGGTGGGGACAAAAAGTAAACAGGACTTAAGGTGCAGCCTGGGTGCTGTCTTGACAAAGTGCTGTGGGATATTTTTGCTTCAAGTGTTCGTTCATGGCAGTTGTACTGCTGTGATAAGCCATTTCCATTCATTTCCAAGTCATTGCTATACTAATCATAACACAGTATACAGTGCACTCGTTTCCCATGAGCACACTGGAGCAACCAATGCATTCAACCATTAACCAAAATCATGGGAAACGAGCACACTGTATACTGTGTAATAATATCATTACTTCCAGACTCTCTCTTGTATATCGTACCAGGGTATCAAAAGCTTGGCTATCATTGTGGCGTTGCTCCTATCTCCAATCTCTTAATAGGGGTGGCTCACTTCTGCCAAGGTGTCTGACCTCCATGTGGATGTCAAGAAATTAAATTCTGAAATAAAAAAGAAACCTATTTACCTATTTCCACTCAGGTATTTAATACTAGGCTTGGTCCCAATTGTCCTGGTGTAATTAGATTTGTAGTGTTTTTATTAAAAGATAGTGGATAGTAGGGTTGACCGATTAATCAAAATAAAATCAAAATCATTATATGGCTTAATGCGATTATCAAATCGCAAAAGGATGAAATTTAATTAAAGTCTGATGTGCTGAGTGTTTCAGAGTGCCCTTTCTCACGCGTGTGATTACTCATGAGTAGGGCTGCAACAACGAATTCATAAAACCGATAATCGACAATGAAAATAATCAACAATGAATTTCATTATGGATTAATTGGATCTGTTTGCCATGCATGGAAACCATCTGTCAGTGTTGTCACTTTACAGGAGTGAAAAACGCATTTCTATGGTTAAAACGCATTTGAAAAACATTGGAGGTCTGCTGAGGGAAAAACACATGATCCAGATTGTCCAAAACACGAGAATGCTTTATATTAAGCGATTCAAACAAACTCGTAAGCATTAGGTGGCTATTTTCCTGTCAGATGCTGTGACAGACACGTGTGTAATCTGAAAATTGCTGAGTCACATTCAATTTAAGGAAAAATCGAAACTTCAGAAAACAATAGGTTACTCATGTAACCCCGGTTCTCTGAAACATTGAGTGGAGAGATCCACCTATGGGAATGGCATCCATACCTGACCTCTGCAGAAGCATCCAATTGCACCAAGTCTGCCTAGACAGACAGAAGCGCGTGACCTATGCTCGGTAAGGACCCATCCCCTTACCTAAGAGCATATAACGACCTGCACGCACTGCTGCGCCTCAGTAAGTATTTTCGTTTCTTGTGCAGCAAGTGGAGCAAGATTGGTGGATCTCTCCACTCGATGTTTCAGAGAACCGGGGTTACGTGAGAAACCTGTTCTCTTTCATCATCTTGTGTTCGAGATCCACCTATGGGAGACGTTGACAGCTCCCTGATTGCACAATACACTCACAGTGAGGTTCTCCAAGCCAGTTAAGGGAATGGTTGCCCAAAAGAGGCGGTGCACGCCACATAATCACACACATGGTAACCCTGAAGCACACAAGTGAGAACTGTGTACAGGTAGAGCATAAATAACATGTTAGTGGCACAAACATAAAAATCAGCCCTGCAGCATACAGTAAATACAACACCCAGGCAGGAATGTTAATGCATTCTTGGTGACATGAATGTGCACGGCCAACCGGCCCGTAACCCCCTTTTCTTACTTTCTATATATATATATATATATATATATATAGAAAGAAAGAAAATTAGCTAACATGGGAGGGGCTATGAAGAACCCACCCCCAAGACAGAATGAGCTACCGGGGTCCTGGTAACATCCAGCCGGTAGTAATGTACAAAAGTATGGGGAGAAGCCCAGCTGGCAAAAGAACAGATGTCCTGCAATGAAACTCCCCTGAACAGAGCCCAAGTGGCAGCCATGCCCCTTGTGGAGTGGGATCTGATGCCTTCTGGAGACAGCACCCCTAGATTCATAAGCCAAAATTATAGCTTCCACAAGCCAATGTGTGAGGCGTTGCTTAGAAATGGGATTCCCCCGAGTGAGGTGGGGCCCAAGAGATAAAGAGCTGATTACTCTTCCGAAAAGCACTGGTCCTATCCAAGTAAGCCTGCAGGGGATGGACCGGACATGCCGAGGGGCGCGTCCTCGTCCTATAGCGAGAAGATAATCTTTCCCACAACATGCCCACTATCTGGGGGTGGAGGCGCCAGTCTCCGTAGAGCGGGTTCCCCCTCGACCGAAGGTCCACGCCACTCCGAGATCCATAGTAGGACGGAGAGAGCCGTCCTTCTTTGGAACTAGGAAATAACGGAAGAAAAACCCCTGATTGCATTGAACTAGGTGACTACTTGAATCAACCCCTTCGCGAGGAGGGAGGAGATTTCTTCTTTTAGAATGTGAGCAGCCGAGGTGCTGGAAAGGACGCCCCGAGGCAAGGGGGTTGTGTGGTAAGGCAGGGGGCGCCTGCCGCGGTTCCGCTTTCCATGGAAGGCATAATTTAAGCGCTTCGTCCTCCTTTTTCTTATCGTCGCAATGCTGTTGCATTAAAGCGACAGCAGGGTCATCCGCAATGCGCCGCTTCTCACTGTCAGGGAGGCCCGACAGATTAAGCCAAAGCCACTGAGAAAGCCATAGAGTGCCCGCAGGCTTGGACGGCTTGATGGGCATTACGGAGAACAGGGTCATTGACTGTGACAATCTCCTTCCACAGAGAGGTTGTGGGGGTCCCTTTCTCTAGTTGCTGCCCCATGTCGACCCGGAGTTCAGCCTGGTATGCAGAGAGAAGGGAGGAGATGTTGAGGGCCCTGACAGACAAGGCCAAGGCTTTGAAAGAGGCGTGGTATATGGAGGCAGAAAATATGTCCATTTTGTTGGGGAGAACAAGCTGGGGGGGAGCAAGTAGGCCACCATGAGAGGGATTAAGGTGTCTGGCGATAGAGGGCTCGATGGCGGGGGGGGTCACCCATTCCAATGACCATCATATCCTTCAATTCGAGGCCCGCAAGACCGTGTTTGAGGTCGAGTGGGTCCCCCCAAAAATACCTCATATGCTTAGCACATACAGGGAGCATGGGGTGAAGTTGTTTTCTCTGGCCGGGAGGGGGTCCCAGGAGTTTCCCGTCATACACGTCCCTCTCTTGGTCGAGTGGAACTTTGTAGGGCTGGCCATTGCAAGCAGCCGCTCGCTCACAAACCTCGATGAGGGCGGGAGTCTGGGGAGTCATGGAAGACGGGATGGCCTCCTCGTCCTCCGAACCCTTGAGAAGGCCCGCATTGTCTTCGTCACAAGAACCAGCCGGCTCATTGGCGAACGAGGGGTCCCCTGAGAGAATGACCTCAGGGAATTGTGGGTTATTTTGATCGGCCCAGCTAAGAGAGGCTGCGCCCCGGAAGGGACCCAGGAGCGCGTCATCATCACCGTTTCCCCCATCAGAGTCGGAGAGATCGAGGTCGGTGCACTGGATAGCGGCGACCTTGAGCCTCCAGCACAGGAGTTTTTTTAGGCAGCGCCAGGCAGTGGCTACAGTTGTTTTACTTTTGCCATACTCTTAATCACTTAAAGGTGCACTCAGTAATTTTTTCCCCTTTAAAAAAGTTTTACTTCTGAAGAAATTAATTATAATTTTGAAACATGTGTATAAAATCATGAGCAATCACATGAGATGATGACTTTAGTCATATCAGTAACCTTATAAAAGCTGTTCTATTCTGCATGGGGCAGGGGCACCTTCATGGGGGCTGCCATTTTGGAATCACATGACCAGATGAATACTCGCTTAATCTGACTAACCGTCTTGTTATTGGACACTTTGATTCTTGGATTAAGTTAATCATGGCTGACTGTGAATTGTGAATTTCTTCAATGGCATCTGTAACTGAAAACTATTTATTTTGAATGATGGTGCATCCACAACACTAGGTGTCACTGTAAGTCCAAGATGACATGAACAAAGAGTTACTGAGTGTAGCTACCTTTATTTAACCTTTTTCAATTAAAGTTCATTAGAAGTAAACATATTTACAAAGCAGAAAAAGTCATAACTTCATACTTAATTCATGAGTGTCCAGGCTTTAAAGCTTTTTTGTTCAATTCTGCATTGCATTTGCCTTTGAATACTATGCACGAACATTGGTAAATAGTCAAAGTGTTTATATGGCATTAGTAAGATCATGTTAATCACAGGTAAAACAAAAACAAAATGTAATTATTGTATGTAATTCATTTTTAAAAAAATTGTAATGAAAAACAATATCTTAAACACATAGAAATAATAAAAATAACCTCCATAAAAGTGGCTTTTGTTGCCCCAATATACAATATTTAATATTTTTGTAGGCTAATAATATTAACATTAAAACTATATACACTATTTCTGGCAAAATACCATTGTTACTACTACAGTTAATGTTACTACAATGTTACTACAGTTACTACGTTACTACAATGTTACTCAAGGGCGTAGGAGCCATTATACGTGGGGGGGACATGTCCCCCCCACATTTCAAAATCTAAGTTTTGCCCCCCCCACTATTTCCCAATGTAAGATTTTGTTTTGCATTGCCTGCCTATCTCTGCCGATTTCGGAGTCTCCAAATGAATCCATTCTGTAACTTTTAAATAGGCCTACGCCCAATTCAAAGTCACGTTGCTTTCATGGTACTAGACAGATCCACAGACTGTACGGCTCCACAATGTTGCGTTCAGAGGTTCAGCTGTTTTCTTCAGCAGTCTGTTCAAGTTGCAGCTGACAGCCTGTTCTGCATCTAAAGGTAAAACCTCCCACACTTGTCTGTCTGGAGTAAAGTTTTAGAAAATCTTCTTGACTGACAGATCGCGTTCCTTCATCGTTTTGTTGCTATGGTTACACACACACACACACCGTTGGCGGTGCGCTCAAAGTCATCTGTCAGTTGTGCAGTTACCAAAAATCTCATGAATGAAGTTAAAACCCTTCATGTCACTGGATGAAATAAAATCGACTAGCAAAAATACAGGAGGCAGCCTTACAAGCGAGTGTGTGTGGAGGATATTGTCATTTCAGCCGTAAGGTTTTGATAAGCGTCATTTATTTATAAGGAGGGCAACACTCCAGTCCAGGAGGTGGCACTAATGCACCTAAAAACGGTTTATTTATGTATGCTTCGGCAGCCAGTGTTTTTATTTCTTGTATGTAAATATAGTATGATGTAAATGTGAGGTAAGTTAACGTAGGAAAGGAAACGTGGAAGTAAAAATACTGAAATAAATACTGATAACATATTTTGGGCGGTTTTGTTTGCATTTTGGCGGTTTTTGAACTGGTTTTCAGTTTGATCATCAGTTTTGTTGTATTGTTGTAACTGTCAAATAAAGCCTTAGAAGCAAACTATCTAATTTTATGTTGTGTAAAACAGGCAAATGTTAGCTAATTAGTTAACTAGCTAATATGCTATCAAAGCTTATGAACAGCCAAGAGTGTGTGAATGTGCCATTGATACGTGTCCATAAACTATGTAGAAGTAACATTAGTCACAAATTGTTCACACAGAGATGAGCATCCTACAGTATTTTAAGAGGAAGAGGACAGAAGAGAACGGGCTTGTAAGTTTAATGGATAGCTACATACAGTGTATTCTAAAATTCACATAGTAAAAGCACTTTAGATCAAATTAGGCCAACAGCATGTCATCAGAGTTTGCATTGAAACCAGTTCTGTGTCCTCAAACATTTGTTACTTTCCTAGACAGGAGATGAAGAGACCACTGAACAGGGAGAGTTAGGGCCAAGTGAGACACAGGTAATGGGAATATAACAGAATGCTCATTTGTGTAGGATAACAGAATACATTGGTACTGTGTCCAGCTAATTTAACTAGTTGTTCTTATGATTAATATACAGGTGCTGGTCATATAATTAGAATATCATCAAAAAGTTGATTTATTTCAGTAATTCCATTCAAAAAGTGAAACTTGGATATTATATTCATTCATTACACACAGACTGATATATTTCAAATGTTTATTTCATTTAATTGTGAGGATTAAAACTGACAACTAATGAAAATACCAAATTCAGTATCTCCGAAAATTAGAATATTACTTAAGACCAATACAAAAAAAGATTTTTAGAAATGTTGGCCAACTAAAAAGTATGAACATGTAAAGTATGAGCATGTACAGCACTCAATACTTAGTTGGGGCTCCTTTTGCCTGAATTACTGCAGCAATGCGGCGTGGCATGGAGTCGATCAGTCTGTGGCACTGCTCAGGTGTTATGAGAGCCCAGGTTGCTCTGATAGTGGCCTTCAGCTCTTCTGCATTGTTGGGTCTGGCGTATTGCATCTTCCTCTTCACAATACCCCATAGATTTTCTATTGGGTTAAGGTCAGGCGAGTTTGCTGGCCAATTAAGAACAGGGATACCATGGTCCTTAAACCAGGTACTGGTAGCTTTGGCACTGTGTGCAGGTGCCAAGTCCTGTTGGAAAATGAAATCTGCATCTCCATAACGTTGGTCAGCAGCAGGAAGCATGAAGCTGGTTCAATGACCATGGTATTACTGTTTAACTACTGTGTGATTTCATGTAATATTCTTTTTTGGGGATTTTGATTTCATGGGTTTCATAAGCTGTAAGCCATAATCATCAAAATTATAACAAATAAAAGCTTGAAATATCTCACTTTGCATGTAATGACTCTATATAATATATTAGTTTCACCTGTTAAGTTGAATTCTTGAAATAAATAAACTTTTTGATGATATTCTAATTTTATGACCAGCACCTGTATATATTTGAATGTAAAATGAGTTTATCGCTGAAGCTTTATAATGATAAGCTACAGCTAAGTAAAGTGGCTTTTTATGATAACAATTTATAGAGTTTGATTTGTGTTATTTCGTGTACATTCTATAGAGCAGCCAGAATTGGAGAGAGGTCAGGGTTTCAGAGCAGGTCAGCCAGACAGAGCATCAAAGGCCATATCAACCTAAGGCAGGATGTATCATTCAGCAGCAGCTTGCAAACAAGACACTTAGTTTCCAGGATAGATGGTACAAGAACTATATATGGCTACACTACTGTCCTGATGTGAGTGGTATACTCTGTTTCTATTGCATGAAAGCATTTAAAAATCAAACAAGTCCCCTTGCTAAAAGTGTAGATCAGTCATTTGTATCTACAGGATTCCAAAACTGGAAAAAAGCAATAGAAAAATTTAAATCACATGAAATGTCTCAAGCACACAAAGTGGCCATAACAACACACACACATCAGGCAAAATCAATAGACACACAGTTATCATCAGCAAAGGCTCTTCAGCAACAGCAGGCAAGGTCTCATCTGCTAAAAATTGTTGGCTCATTGCAGTTTCTTGCTAGACAAGGTACTGCTATTCGCGGTCATGAAAACAGTGAGGGAAATTTCAGGCAGCTCCTTCGTCTCAGGTCAGAGGATATTGAGGGACTGGAGAGTTGGATAGAGAGGAGGTCAAATTTTCTCAGCCCTCAAATTCAAAATGAGATTTTGCAGATCCTGTCTTTAAACATTGTGCGGGAGATAGCATCTGCTGTGTGGAACTTGCCAACACTCCAATACTCCATCATCATGGATGGCACCCAAGATGTTGCAGGGGTAGAGCAGGAGTCAATCTGCATCCGGTATGTGGACCATGATCTAATACCTCATGAAGAGTTTGTCGGTCTTTATGAAGTGTCTTCGACCACAGGGGAAAATCTGGCTAGGGTTGCCATTGATGTCCTCCATAGAATGAATTTGCCGCTATCTGGTCTCCGTGGGCAAACGTACGATGGAGCTGCAAACATGTCTGGCAAGACTGGTGGAGTGCAGACCAAAATCAAGGAGATTCAGCCTCTTGCCCTCTATGTCCATTGTGGACCACATTGCGTCAATCTTGTAACACAGGCTGCCTGCAGTTCATCCTGTGTGGTTATGGATGCACTGTCATTGGTCCACAAACTTGGAACCCTCTTCAACCAGTCAGGCAAGTTTAAAACGGTCTTTAAAGAGATTGCCAAATCAGAACATGGGAACATCAAAACACTGAAGCCCTTATGCCCTACCAGATGGGTTGTCAGGATGAAGGCTATTCGAGCTGTTCTTGGGCAGTATGAGGCAGTGCTGCTCAGTCTGGAGGAGATGGCTTCATCTGGTTACTCTGAAACAACAAGCACAGCTAGGGGGCTTTTGGAGCGATTCCAAAAGGGGACCACGGTGCTTGGGCTTCTTCTTGCTTGTGAAGTGATTGGAGAACTAGAGTGTCTGAATTACTCCCTACAGACGTCAACAGGAACTGTCATGGGCATGACGGCAGCTGTGGACTGCGTGAAGTCAACTCTGAAGGCAAAGAGGTCAGATGAAATGTTTCACCGCATATACACAAGGGCCACTGAGCTAGTCACCAGCACAGGTATTGAACCTATCCAGATGCCGCATGTCAGAAAGCCACCCAAGGCTTCACAGGAAATGCAACAGCATTTGTCCCAGCAACCACTGAAGAGCATTACCGCATTGACTTCTTCAAAATGCTGGATACTGTGGACATGCAACTAACCAAGCGCTTTGAACAGAGTAGCCTGCAAGTCCTGGATGAATTAGAGAGAGTGCTCCTGACTGGAAAGATGCAAGATGTTGTCAGCCAATATCCAGAGCTAGATCGGCATTCACTGGAGGTACAGCTGCCAATGTTCAAGCTTCAGTTCGACTATAGTACCACTCTTGAGGCTACCAACATACTAAAAAATCTGCTGCCAGAGGTCCGCAGTCTCTTCAGCCAGGTAGAGACATTGGTGAGGCTGCTTTTGGTTGTTCCTTCTTCCTCTGCAGAAGCAGAAAGAAGTTTCAGTTCCCTAAGAAGACTGAAGACCTGGCTAAGGAGCACAATGTCACAGACCCGTCTAAACAGCACTGCAATCTGTCACATCCATCAGAACAAGTTGAATCGTCTAGATAGAGCAAGAATTTGTGAGCAGTTCATCTCTGCAAACGATCAAAGAAGGCATGTTTTTGGGACCTTCAATTAAGTCAACATGCTCTTTCTGTCCATCACCTGGCTCTGCCTCTCAGTCTCTCTCCATCACTGCCTCAGCCTCCATCCATCCCCAGGCTCTGCCTCAGTCTCTCTCCATCAGTCTGCCTCAGTCTCTCTCCATCAGTCTGCCTCAGCCTCTCTCCATCAGTCTGCCTCAGTCTCCATCCATCAGTCTGCCTCAGTCTCCATCCATCAGTCTGCCTCAGTCTCCATCCATCAGTCTGCCTCAGTCTCTCTCCATCAGTCTGCCTCAGTCTCCATCCATCAGTCTGCCTCAGTCTCTCTCCATCAGTCTGCCTCAGTCTCCATCCATCAGTCTGCCTCAGTCTCTCTCCATCAGTCTGCCTCAGTCTCCATCCATCAGTCTGCCTCAGTCTCCATCCATCAATCTGCCTCAGACTCTCTCCATCAGTCTGCCTCAGTCTCCATCCACCAGTCTGCCTTAGTCTCCATCCATCAGACTGCCTCAGCCTCTCTCCATCAGTCTGCCTTAGTCTCCATCCATCAGTCTGCCTCAGTCTCCATCCATCAGTCTGCCTCAGTCGCTCTCCATCAGTCTGCCTCAGTCTCCATCCATCAGTCTGCCTCAGTCTCTCTCCATCAGTCTGCCTCAGTCTCCATCCATCAGTCTGCCTCAGTCTCCATCCATCAGTCTGCCTCAGTCTCTCTCCATCAGTCTGCCTCAGTCTCTCTCCATCAGTCTGCCTCAGTCTCTCTCCATCAGTCTGCCTCAGTCTCCATCCATCAGTCTGCCTCAGTCTCCATCCATCAGTCTGCCTCAGTCTCCATCCATCAATCTGCCTCAGTCTCTCTCCATCAGTCTGCCTCAGTCTCTCTCCATCAGTCTGCCTCAGTCTCCATCCATCAGTCTGCCTCAGTCTCCATCCATCAATCTGCCTCAGACTCTCTCCATCAGTCTGCCTCAGTCTCCATCCACCAGTCTGCCTTAGTCTCCATCCATCAGACTGCCTCAGCCTCTCTCCATCAGTCTGCCTTAGTCTCCATCCATCAGTCTGCCTCAGTCTCCATCCATCAATCTGCCTCAGTCTCCATCCATCAGTCTGCCTCAGTCTCCATCCATCAGTCTGCCTCAGTCTCCATCCATCAGTCTGCCTCAGTCGCTCTCCATCAGTCTGCCTCAGTCTCCATCCATCAGTCTGCCTCAGTCTCTCTCCATCAGTCTGCCTCAGTCTCCATCCACCAGTCTGCCTTAGTCTCCATCCATCAGACTGCCTCAGCCTCTCTCCATCAGTCTGCCTTAGTCTCTCTCCATCAGTCTGCCTCAGTCTCTCTCCTGCCTCAGTCTCTCTCCTGCCTCAGTCTCTCTCCATCAGTCTGCCTCAGTCTCTCTCCATCAGTCTGCCTCAGTCTCTCTCCATCAGTCTGCCTCAGTCTCTCTCCATCAGTCTGCCTCAGTCTCTCTCCATCAGTCTGCCTCAGTCTCCATCCATCAGTCTGCCTCAGTCTCCATCCATCAGTCTGCCTCAGTCTCCATCCATCAGTCTGCCTCAGTCTCTCTCCATCAGTCTGCCTCAGTCTCCATCCATCAGTCTGCCTCAGTCTCTCTCCATCAGTCTGCCTCAGTCTCCATCCATCAGTCTGCCTCAGTCTCTCTCCTGCCTCAGTCTCTCTCCTGCCTCAGTCTCCATCCATCAGTCTGCCTCAGTCTCCATCCATCAGTCTGCCTCAGTCTCTCTCCTGCCTCAGTCTCTCTCCATCAGTCTGCCTCAGTCTCCATCCATCAGTCTGCCTCAGTCTCCATCCATCAATCTGCCTGTCTCTCTCCATCAGTCTGCCTCAGTCTCTCTTCATCAGTCTGCCTCAGTCTCTCTCCATCAGTCTGCCTCAGTCTCCATCCATCAGTCTGCCTCAGTCTCCATCCATCAGTCTGCCTCAGTCTCTCTCCATCAGTCTGCCTCAGTCTCCATCCATCAGTTTTCATTTATGTGTTCTTTATTAAATAAAGTATGTTTTTGTACAGTTCATGGTATGTAGTCATTTGGTTGTAGTTATATTAGATTGCTTCTCTCTGTTTTTATAATCTACCCAGTCTGTCACTGCATATACCCTCTTACAACCAAACTAAGTAGTACAGTCTGTTCCAAAAAGTCATTAGAAATGAGCATTTAAGTGCTTTATATATATTAAAAATATTTTAAAAAGCGGGGAATTTCCCCCGAACCCCCCTAGCATTCCCTGTCCCCCCCAGGTTCAAAATTGCTCCTACGCCCCTGATGTTACTACATTAACTGTCAGGTATATTTCTATAAGGATGCTGATTTGTGGAATGAGAAGCCTGTTTGGCGTTGTGAATAGAACAAAGTTTTCCTGTTAACCTCGACACTGTAGTTTAATACGACGGGCTGTTTAATCTTGTTTCAGCTAGCTTCAGCACAGAGCCTTTAAGCGTCTCATATCAGATGGGTTTAGTCTGTTAGTTAGATAATTCTGTGTCAAATTCAAATGGGTCGCACGCGACTCGCACCGTGTTTACCTCGGGAAAGCACGCCGCATGCGCAGAGCAGGTTCGTTAGATAGGTGTAACTGCAGAACCGCAGAACCATACGTCATAGCAGTGTGAGGACGACAGCGCCAGCCTAACCGCCTGATGCCGGAAGTGGGCGCGGCAAGGCATTGCGCTACTTCAGCGATTTGGAACGTTTTAAAGTTTAAAAAAACGTTATTATAAATACTTTTTTTAAACGATTTAATTGAAAAGTATATATATATATATATATATATATATATATATATATATATATATATATATCAATTCTCAAATAGTATAAAAGATAAGAATTATGTTTTGTCCAACAAAAGACAATATACTACTATTAACAAATGTTAATAGTTTTTTAAAAGTTAAAATTATACTTTATCCATTTGTTTTGTTGAGTCAAATGATTAACAATATAAATTTAACAAAGCTTAAAACAAAAAAATACAATGAAAACAAAGCTTGAGCGTTTGAACATTTGATTTAATTGAAAATACTTTTTAATACTCAACCAACAATTTTTTTCATAGAACACAACAATTATATGATGGACTGAAAAAACACAAATGATTAATTTAAATAAAATTAGTTTTTTCCTCAAATCATCTTTTGAAATATGAAAAGAATCACACACTAGCTGTACCTGCTCCAAATAAATAATAGTAATTAAATAAAAATACAAAATTGAACTAAATAATAAATAAATTATATAAAACTAAATTAAACCAAAGAATATAAATCTTATAAAAGTTATGCAGGCACACATTTAACAATAATTCTCAAGAGAAAAATAAATAAAATAAATCAAAACTCCATACAAATGCAGTTAATCCTGAGGCGCCTTTCATCATGACACTTGCTAAGAAAAAGTTCCATGTCTTCCTTCTTTTCTGCCTGATCAAGTTTAAAGGGTAACTAAACCCTAAACCAACTTTTTTGCATGGGGCTTTATTAGTACTGGTCATTGATTCAAGTAATTTATTTGACATTTGTGTATAAAGTGTTTTAATTCTACAATATATGGTGTAAAAACGTCTGAGTGCTGCCCTCTTCAGGTTGAACGGTGGCTACTGCAGTTGAATTTTCCTATTGGCTGTTGCGGTACTTCGTGATGTAAGCGGTGACAGCTGATGTAAGCAGGTTCCAGCTCACCACGCCAGATTCATGTACATGTCGTCTTGCGACCGTATGAGGAATAATAATAACATAGAGTCTGACAGCAGCTGTCAATTAATCCGTCACTACGAGTCTCAGGTGCCCCGCTCAGCCCGTCTCAGTTCCCTCTATCCCGGGGTCTGCCCACTTTTCCAGCATTTTCAAATATTTCTAGTGGGTGGAGTCAGACTCTGAGCAGGTGTTTAGTTACCCTTTAAGGGCCTTTTCCTGGTCTTCCTTATTTAGGTTAAGATACCACGGCTCATCCACAAAAGGCTCATCCACAAAACCTCTGAACAGTGGCAGTTTTCCCGAGCCATGCAGCTCCTGTCCTGAGGTCTTTGACTATCTGTGGTTCCTTGAGAGAGGAGCACAAAAAGGAATGAAATATTTAATTCATTTAAAAGAAATTATTCTCACAAGAGAAAAGATGGTTTGCACCACATTTAGCTGCTAGCTAATTTCCATCTGTTGTCCCTGGGGAGATTGGAAGTGTCCTCAACAATACATTGTGTTTTAATCAGGATGCATGTAAATTATTGTTTTGAAATTATGCTCTTTCATGTGCCCGTTTGAGACGATAAAAACATACCTTGTCGTCGATTTCAGTTTCTTGTGCTTTAGGTGGCACCTGCACATCAATGTTTCCTGTGACAAATTAATTTTTAAGTTAATTTATAGAGAGAGAGAAAAACTTGAGAGCGAGAGAGTTACCTTTCAATGGCAAAGTTCTCCATCAGAATAAGGCACCACCATTTTCGAATAAGAGGAAATCAGACTTGCATAAGGGGAAAAAAGTGTTAATAGATCAATTTAATAGATTATATTATTTAGTTAAAATATATATTTTTAACAAAGACTTACAGCTGTGAAATCAAAGGGTGCCTCAAAGACCATCACAAAAAGGGCAGTGAAAATTTCTGCAGCATGTTGTGCATTGCTCCAAAGGTGGTAGCGCTGAACCTCTCTGAATCTTTATGTGGTTCTATAGGTGAAATAAAATACAATTAATGCAATTCTCATGGTCAGAAAATTTAACAAATGCCGTAATGTACAACGCCAACAACAAATTAAATCAAAAACCATGAATATGTAACCTAACAAAGTGATACAATCCAACTGTAAAATAACGATATGTGATCAAGTGCCTTCGTCACAATTCTCACTTAGTCACATTTATTATATAGCACTTTTTACAATACAGATTGTTCAAAGCAGCTTTACAGGGATAATAGGAAAATTATGCAACAAAGTTTGTCTCTGTAGATCTAGAACAAAATAGTGTCATAATCCAGCTTAAGTAAGTTCAGTGTTGATTAATTTCTGTTGTAAAAAAGTTATTAATTCTGTTAATTAATCTATATAGCCATTCTGGAGAAAACAGTGATGTTATCATCCAGTTCAGTTCTCATATGTCAATGACAAATCAATAGTATTGTTGAATATTAACTTACAAAATACTTAGAGCCGTTTTGCATAAGCGTATAACGTTAAGTATGTTGCATCCATCAAAGATATAACTTCTTTTTACCTTCTTCTCTTCTTCTTTTCCTTGTTCTACCGTGTGCTCCGCCATAGTTAAACATGAACTCCGCCCACTTCCGGCATTAGACTGCTACCCCGCCCACTTCCGGCATCAGACGGTTAGGCTGGCGCTGTCGTCCTCACACTGCTATGACGTATGGTTCTGCGGTTCTGCAGTTGGTTATTATTGGGATTAGGGAGACCGGCCGCTTTTATTCTTCTCTGCCCGGGCAAAATGCGCTGCGTAGCTTCAGGTAGCATTTTCATTTTTGGGTCAACAAGTACTTTAAGTATCTCAACCAAGGAATATTGAAGGTGCCCAAAAACTTTGTGACTGAACTCTTGACTGAGACACAGGCTTATTCTGGATGTTGTAGTTTAGTTTGTTTATGCCACAAACACACTGGCCTCCGTGCTTAAGGGGGAACTAAATGTGGGTCACATGATATAGCCTACAAATTCTATTTTATTATATGTTTTTCCATGACGTAAATACAAAAACAAAACACCACTATTATTATGCTTCATAAACCGACAACGTCGTCATCAACTTTTCTTTATCGCAATAAGTTAATTCACGGTTGAAGCAATTTCTCATTGCAGCTAAAACCTTTAATGGTGTCCTTACCTGTGTGCATGACAAAAGCAGAAAATAATCAGATTATTTAAAATCTCGCATAAACGCGGTTTTCTTGTGTTGTCTGAATAAAAAAAAAAGTTTTTTAGTTATCATTCATTAATTCATATTAAACACAAAAATAAATAGATTAACATAGGCTATACCACTCACACACACTATTTTTATTATTTTTTTTAAATAGAAAAAGAGATTTTCAAAAATCAGCTGACATAGTCATTTGACCACTACAGTACCTGTGTGTCATACATCAAGAGTTTTACTGTACACAGTGATCATATTTAACCTGCTTTACTGTATTAATGGGCATTTCACACTTAAAATGTTTGGGCCAACATAATCCTGGGTTTCGTTCTACCCCAAATATAAAACAGAATGTGCAATGAATTAATTTCTAATTGGTATACACACTGTAGCAGTACACGCAACTTTGTGGTAAAACAGAGGAACATAACTGTGTGTTAAATAGGTTTCAATTAGGGCAGAGGCACACTGCAAACCCTAATGTTGTCATTACTGGAATTAAACATGACTTGATATGACAAGTTTTGGACTCATGACTCAAATATCTATGTTCCTTGAACTTATTTTTCTTAAAAATGTAAAAGTTTGATTTTAAGTGTTAATTACTCAATAGACAGAGCACAACATTGAGCCTTGCACTTGAATTATTAAACTCTGTTCTCTTGGTCAAAGGGAACTTATAGGGGCATCTAAACATAGTTAAGAATTCATAGAGGTTTGAGCTCTTTTGAATGATTAGTTATGCTGTTTTGTTGCGTTTAGTTGTTTTGTGTGATGTCACCATTAAGGTAATCTGTCCCCTTTGGTCAAGTTGGACCCTGTTCACTCCATTTCACTTTTAACTGAAGAACAGGTATATATGCACTTCTGTGGAGACTTAAGTTTACTAAATGATTGACCTAGAATTGGATATAATCTTCTTTAACTGAGCTGTTTTATTGTATGATCTAAATTTGAGTAAGTTCAATTCAAATTCTAAAAAAGTAGAAACAACAAGATTGAAATAAAAATAGCAAATCTGAGTTAAATCTAACTGCATCTAGTTTCATTAACCTAAATAGTTAAGTTCATTGATGATCACCGAGTTAATTCAACTTAACCGCTAAAAGTTTTGGAGATCCCATTACTCAATTTAATTGATGGAACAAGTTTACTCAATAAATTGAGTAAAGTCAACTCATTAGGGTTTTCAGTGTACATGTAAAGACCATTTGAAAGGGAAAACAAGAAGTAAATTTAAAATGATTATTATGTACATACAGTAAAGTATTGGGGTGTCTTGGACCCCAAACATAAAGGAGGAGGATGTGAAAACCAGTGTGAAGTGCTGTGTGAAATGCCCATGTTACTTAAAACATTTTCTGTCCTACATGAAACTGAGGTGGGTTAGTAAGACTACAGAGTGTAAAGTTTGAGTTGCTCCTCCTCGTCACCCTCCGTCATCTCTCCAAATGTCTCCTGGTTCTCTCGGAGCAGCTTGAAGATTGCATCCAATTGTTCCTGCTGCACCCTACAACAGACACACACAACACCATACCATAAAACCAAACATACTCCGCCATCTAGATTCTCACTTTAGACTTAAAGAGGGAAAGTTTGTCATTTCTGAGGCACTAGCATTAACAAAAGGAATGGCAAAATACAGGCCAATCTCACCTTTAAAGTCAAAGTGAAACATTTGCCAAGTATTTTATTTAATCTGACATGTAAAACAGAATATTCAACATTGAAATTTGTAAAGCAAGGGTATCCATTGGAAGAAAATACATTTGAAATCTTTCTGCTTCACATATCATTTCTGTTTGGTGTTCCTGATGTTACTGTATGTCAGAAGAAATAGTGCTGCAGACAAATGGTTTGTACAATCTGCCTATTTATTGATAAGATATAACAAAAGCCATTAGGATGAATCTTACTAAACACCATCAAGAACATTTCCAGATCACGTTTCACCCCGAAATCAATAGAAATTCTCATACTTATGCTATTTAAATAGTGAAGCATGTAAACATAGTAGTATTTGTACTGTGTTTAATGTTTGCCGATTGTAAGGAATAATTCTCCCCCGAAATTTACATTTTGTCACCATTTACACACGCTCACATCATTCCAAACCTGCATTATTTTCTTCTGTGGAAACACAATAGGAGATGTTAGGCTAAATTTTAGGGACTGACCGCATTAGTCATCATTCACTTTTCATTGCATATTTTTTTTTTCTATCCAAAATGGTGACGGCAGTTGTCATTTTCTGCCCAACATCTCTTTTATTCCACTAAAGAAAGTCACATGAGTTTGGAACAACATGAGGGTGAGTAAATTACCCTCATGTAAATCAAATTTAGGGTGAACTGTTTCTTAAAATATATACACTGGTGGACAAAAGTTTGGAATAATGTATTAATTCACCAAAGTGGCATTCAACTGATCACAAAGTATAGTCAGGACATTACTGATGTAAAAACAACACCATCACTATTTGAAAAAAGTCATTTTTGATCTAATCTAGACAGCAGCATCACTCCAACACCTTATCCTTGAGTAATCATGACACATTGATCATTTGGTACTAGAAAATCACTTTCCATTATATCAAACACTGCTGAATGTTTTTGAGTTGCCACAGTATTCAATAGACTGACATGTCTTAACGTCAATATTAGGTCAAAAATGGGTTAGGAATCTCTAGAAACTCGTCAGTCAATTATTGTTTTGAGGAATGAAGTCCATATAATGCTTTAAATTGCCAAAAAACTGAAGATTTCATACAAAGGTGTAAATACAGTCTTCAAAGACAAAGGAAAACTGCCTCTAACAAGGACAGAAAGAGATGTGGAAGACCAGATGTACAACTAAACAAGAGGATAAGTACATCAGAGTCTCTAGTTTGAGAAATAGACGCCTCACATGTCCTCCAGCTGACAGCTTCATTGAATTCTACCCGCTCAACACCAGTTTCATGTACAACAGTAAAGAGAAGACTCAGGGGTGTAGGACTTATGGGAAGAATTGAAATAAAAAGCCACTTTTGATACAGAAAACAAAAATCAAAGTTCAGAGTGGGCAAAGAAACACAGACATTGGACAACAGATCATTGGAAAAGAGTGTTATGGATCTTAACCCCATTGAGCTTTTGTGGGATCAGCTAGACTGTGAGGTGTGTGAGAAGTGCTCGACAAGACAGTCACATCTATGGCAAGTGCTACAGGAAGTGTGGGGTGAAATGTCACCTGAGACGGCTGAGGAAGTTTGGAATGAACCACCACACCCTCACACGGTTCTACACTAGTACTGTAGAGAGCATTCTGACTGGCTGCATCACCGCCTGGTACAGCAATAGCACCGCCCACAACCGCAAAGCCCTGCAAAGGGTGGTGCGAACTGCCAGAAACATCATCAGAGGTGAGCTTCCCTCCCTCCAGGACATCTATAACAGGCGGTGTGTGAAAAAAGCTTGGAGGATCATCAGAGACTCCAGCCACCCGAGTCATGGTCTGTTCTCACTGCTACCATCAGGCAGGCGGTATCGCAGCATCAGGACCCGCACCAGCCGACTACATGACAGCTTCTTCCCCCAAGCAATCAGACTTTTGAACACTTGATCTATCAGGATCAATAATTAGCACTGCACTTTATAATCATCATCTTGTATCACACACTGGACTGTCAAATATATTCTCCCCAATTCAACTACTGTATATATATTTTATATACTCTTACCCTTATTGTATGTGTATTCTATATTGTGTGTATTGTTTACTGTGCATTGTATATAATTATCGTGTTGTGTAAGTATGTGTACATTTGATATGTAAATTGTGTTGTGTAAGTATGTTGTTTATTGTAATTGGTATATGTCTCGTCACTGTCATGACTGCTATGTTGCTACACTGTTGTACTTGTGTACATGGTAGTGTGACAATAAAGTGATTTGATTTGATTTTAGGATCTGCAAATCTGTCATTGCTGCACGTGGAGCATTTTTTGATGAGAACTCTTTGAAGTAGTTTAAGAAGTTGAAATTTTTAAAAGTAATGTTTCATGTTCTTAATGTCCTGAATATACATTGTGATCATTTGAATGTCACTTTGGTAATAAAAGTGCCAATTTCTTTCCATAAAATCAAAATCTGTACATTTTACAAACTTTTGGCCACAAGTGTGTGCGTGTATATATAAATAAATATTTTTATGCAACAGTTCACCCAAAAATGTATTTACACAATTGATATATATATATATATATATATATATATATATATATATATATATATATATATATATATATATATATATATATACACATACACACACACAGATATACATCAATTGTTTTACTTTATTGCAGGAAAATTACGATAGTTCAGTAATGAGAATCTAATGAGGGTTACAGGAAATGCAAAACAGCAATACAAATTTGGCTTAATTGTCATTAAAATAATGTTATAATGCTAAATATAATTCTTAATTATCTTAAAAATAGGCTTAATTGTATTTATGCAAATTGTATTTACTCTATTTTACTATGTTTTCATGAGATTCATCTATTAACCCTTTTTTTTTTTCAACATAACCAAAAAAAATCAAAACGTTTCTACATTTCATTGCACACATGTCTGACTCTACAGTGTGTGTGTGTAGCATTTCTTTCACCATCAGCATGTGATGGTCATAGCTCTGAGTGTCCACATGGGGGCGTGATTGTATTTCAGAAGTGTACGATGGGAAGAACTTGCAGACTGAATCCTGATTGTTGGGACACACTGGCACTATGACATTGTCATTTCATATAAGATTTCACCAATATTTCATAATCAGACAAAAACATCCTGCACACTGCTGGTTCACTGATATCCATCACTTTCCTTTTCCAACAGTGTTTCCAAATTTTAAAAACTAATATAAGGGGATTATAACTTCACAACTATCTTAAAGTCATGCCCATAATGTCAGATTATAAACCTTGTATTTCCCAAAGAGATTTCAAAGTACCTAAAAAAACTTCTGACACAAAAAGAAATGTTTTTAAATTATTATTTTATGGTCTTTGGTGGTTTGCTTGAAGTATGCTATTCACAGGCAGAAATGCAAAGTGGCCTGTACAGAACACTAAGAAAAATAAAAGCATTGAAGAGTTTAAAACAGCAATAGTTTTGGATCTTTTTTTCTTTATGACACATTTCAATAGAAGTCATTCTGCAAGGTTGATTTTAGGGGGCAGACTTTTTCCACGCACTTTGAGTTTTGCTTACTCAGCAGCTCTGGGGGGGGAAAAAGAAAACAGACATTCAGTACCATACTACCACAATGTTGCTGGCTGTAAACATTTCACATGGACTTCTCCAATTACATGCAGAGTGTCCCCAACACCACATGCATGCACATGTGCACTGGAACAGTGTAGAGAATTACACTTTTAACATTAAACAGAAATCAGTCACTTACTAGTAACACAATACAAGTTAAGCTTTTAGAAACAGCATCTGTGACACACAGTCAGTTGCCTCATAATATTTTGACTCATCCGTCAGATGAAAAAAGAAAAATGCATATTTAACCCTAAATCAATAAAAAAAAAAAAAAAAAAAAGAAAAGAAAACTGCATAAAGATTTAGAACAATTAAATGTGTACTCAAATAAATTAATTTTAATGTATGTAATGTATATGTATAAAATCATGAGCACTCACATGAGATGAGGACTTTAGTCATATCAAAACCCTTATAAAAGCGGGTTAATTCTACATGGGGCTGGGGCGCCCTCATGGGGGCTACCATTTTAGAATCACATGACCAGCAAAATACTACTCGATTAGTAAGGGATAAAGTACAGTCAGCTGGTTATTGCACAATAAAGCTCGTCAGGGTAATCAGGACCCCAACATGAAGCGGAGGGGTTTATTTTGCTGGTTGACTGTACATTATCCCGTTTATTACACAGCTACTAACCAAATAAATAAATAAATACATACATGGACATAAAATATTGTTTTGCATTGAAATGATGTAATTTGAGAAGAAATCGAGTTCTGTTGGTGTTTAGTTTGTGAAAATGACTGTATGACTCCTCAATATTCATACTATTACAAGACTACTTGCCAAATAAATAAATAAATGCACATGAAACATTGATTTCAGTTGAAATTATTTGATTAGCTCATTTGTAGAGATCACACAATGATCAGAGAAACAGGAGAGACGGCTCGCAGAACCCAGATGAACAGTCTGATACGTCTTAATCACCGGATGTGCGGTTGTTACAGAGCAATATCTGACCACTGGATGGCGAGTATTCCATAGAGCAATAAATCTCAGTATCCATCTTCTCTTTGGACACTTTCACTCTTGGATTAAATTAAACATGGCTGAATGTGAATTGTGAATTCACAATTGTGAACAAATGGCATCTGTAACTGAAAACTATTGATTTTGAATGATGCTGTATCCAGATGCTGCGGATGACATCAGCAAAAAGTTACCGAGTGCACCTTTGAGATATATATATATATAGATAGCATTCATATGCAGTGCATTCATAAAGTATTCAGACCCCTTCATTTTTTACCCACATTTTGTTATGTTGCAGACTTATGCTAAAATGCTTTTTAAAAAAACAAAACACACATCAATCTACACTCCATACCCCATAATGACGAAGCAAAACCCAGGTTTTTGATAACTTAGTGTAACACAGTTAAAGGATGGGAAAGGAGGAGGCGAGAACCGGCTTGACGATATAAATCATAGTTTAATGGAAAACTTAAAAGACAACACAAACACACATGACGGACATGTCCGTAATTCTCTCTCTCTCGAACCATCGTCACCGGCCGCCTTTATCCCTCGCGCGCCTCATCAGGCTGATTGGGGACCGGGCGCGCGATATTCCGACCGGCCCCGCCCCCCTCCGCTCCACACTTAGCAAATGTATTAAAAAGAATAAACATAAATATCACATTGACATAAGTATTCAGACACTTTAGCTCAGGCGCATCCCTTTTTTCTGGATCATATTTGAGATATGTTTCTACACTTTGATTGGAGTCCACCTGAGGCTAATTCAATTGATTGGACATGATTTGGAAAGGCACACAACTGTCTATTTAAGGTCTCACAGTTGAAAATGCATATCAAAGCAAAAACCAAGCCATGAGGTCAAAGGAACTGCCTGCAGAGCTCAGAGACAGGATTGTGCCGAGGCAAATATATGGACAAGGCTACAAAAAAACTTGGCTGCATTGAAGATTCCCAAGAGCACAGTGGCCTCCATAATTCTTTAATGGAAGAAGTTTGGAACAACCAGGACTCTTCCTAGAGCTGGCCGCCGGGCCAAACTGAGCAATCGGGGGAGAAGGTTCTTTGTAAACTTGGTGACATTAAAGGAGGTGACTTTATGGGGATATGGCGTGTAGACTGATGTATTGATAGCATAAGGCTGAAACATTTTAAAAATGTGAAAGAAATGAAGGGATCTGAATACTTTATGAATGCACTGCATATAAATGCTATATATATATATATATATATACACATACACACACACACACACACACACACACACACACACACACCAGCCACAACATTAAAATCACCTAATATTGTGTAGGCCCCCCTCGTGCCGCCAAAACAGCACTAACCCGCATCTCAGATTAGCATTCAGAGATTATATTCTTCTCATCACAATTGTACAGAGCAGTTATCTGAGTTACAGTAGACTTTGTCAGTTCAAACTAATCTGGCCATTCTGTGTTGACCTCTCTCATCAACAAGACATTCCCGACCACAGAACTACCCCTCACTGGATGTTTTTTGTTTTTGAGTTGAAATCATGCGATTGTACAAGTTTGATCTCCATGCAGTTGCGTCTTCATATCACGCAGTCGCGACTTTATTTATTTTTTTTTATTTATAAATTTTTTATTAAGCAAACATCAAAAATATTACAACAAAATTAAATTCATATTACAATCAACTTAATTTTAACATGGGCTGACACACAAAAAGAATAATATAAGACAAACATTTTTAAATAATAATAATAATGATAAAAATAAATTACAACCTCATATGAAGTCACTAGGGTTTTAAAACAAATAAATACAATTTTATAACAAATTATATTCTTCAATTGTATCTATCAAAATCCTAGCTTTTTTATTTAAAATTTTTGACAGGGTTTTTAGGTACTGAACCAGATAATTCTTAAAAACTACAAACAGGGGATTTAAAAAAAAAAACGACATTTGTGTATAAAATGTTTGGCCAACACAGTGGCGACAGATGTCTGTCATCACTCAGTGGCGACTTTATGCCATCACTCAGTGGCGACTTTATGCCATCACTCAGTGGCGACTTTATGCCATCACTCAGTGGCGACACCATATCATCACACAGTGGCGACACCATATCATCACTCAGTGGCGACACCATATCATCACTCAGTGGCGACACCATATCATCACTCAGTGGCGACACCATATCATCACTCAGTGGCGACACTATATCATCACTCAGTGGCGACACTATATCATCACTCAGTGGCGACACTATATCATCACACAGTGGCGACACTATATCATCACACAGTGGCGACACTATATCATCACACAGTGGCGACACCATATCATCACACAGTGGCGACACCATATCATCACTCAGTGGCGACACCATATCATCACTCAGTGGCGACACCATATCATCACTCAGTGGCGACACTATATCATCACTCAGTGGCGACACTATATCATCACACAGAGGCGACTTTATATCATCACTCAGTGGCGACACTATATCATCACACAGTGGCGACACTATATCATCACTCAGTGGCGACACTATATCATCACTCAGTGGCGACACTATATCATCACACAGTGGCGACACTATATCATCACACAGTGGTGACACTATATCATCACTCAGTGGCGACACTATATCATCACACAGAGGCGACTTTATATCATCACTCAGTGGCCACACAAAATCATAACACAGATGCGACACTATATCATCACACAGTGGCGACACTATATCATCACACAGTGGCGACACTATATCATCACACAGTGGCGATACTATTCGCTATGTGCACAGGTGACGCGACGAACGTTCGAAATCTGCGTGGTGGGCGGGGGGACTTCCCGTTTAGGTTACTACCGGTATTTCCGATGTAGATGTTGTGGAAGAGTGAGTGGCAAGCTATCAGTGAGTACCGTATGTAAAATGTTAACAGTAAATAAGAAACGTCTTACATATCAGTATCAAATTGGCAACTCTAAATTACATTGTAGTGTTCCTCGATGTGCCGTTTCATCGAGGTATAATTCTGAAGTTTTCATCGTTTTCCGCATCAGCCTGAGGTACGAGCTCAGTGGCTAGTCAAGATAAGACGCGAGAACTTCACTCCTACCGATAACACCGGGTATGCAGTCGACATTTTAAGCTAGAAGATTTCATCATAACCACAGGGCGCTTGAAAACTTGTTCAAGGAGCTGTGCCATGTCTTTTGAGTGGAACAATTTTTTGTTTACCAGCGCCAAGGACTGTATTTTTCTCTATGAGCTTCCATATACTGCTTATATATTTTGTAATTTACTATGCTGTTTGTTTTTTGTATCTTGTGATATACCTTTCAGAAAATTGTCTGAAATATTGACAAAGTTTACATGTCATTTATTGTCTTTTACACTGCCAGGAGGAACACAAATACATGAGTTAATTCAGACATTTATTATACAAAGACACAAGCTGTCATACTACACTCAACAATAACATGGCTCCTATAATTGTAACATTGTGATGCAACGTTTGACATTTTGTATGAGTTATGAGTTTGTAGATAACTAGTCCACATAACTGCACATAATACAGTACTCAACAGTACTTTAATGCTTCTTTGCACTTCTGGTTGGATGTCAACTGCATTTCATTGGCTCTGTACCTGTACTCTGCTAAATGACAATAAAATGTAATGTAATCTAATAACTACTAACACTGAATTCATAATAACAAAAGGTACCTTGTATAGGTTTGTTGTTTATGTACATGTGCATTTCTTAAAGAGAACTACAGGTCCTTCTCAAAAAATTAGCATATTGTGATAAAGGTCATTATTTTCCATAATGTAATGATAAAAATTAAACTTTCATATATTTTAGATTCATTGCACACCAACTGAAATATTTCAGGTCTTTTATTGTTTTAATACTGATGATTTTGGCATACAGCTCATGAAAACCCAAAATTCCTATCTCAAAAAATTAGCATATTTCATCCGACCAATAAAAGAAGTGTTTTTAATACCAAAAAAAAGTCAACCTTCAAATAATTATGTTCAGTTATGCACTCAATACTTGGTCGGGAATCCTTTTGCAGAAATGACTGCTTCAATGCGGCGTGGCATGGAGGCAATCAGCCTGTGGCACTGCTGAGGTGTTATGGAGGCCCAGGATGCTTCGATAGCGGCCTTAAGCTCATCCAGAGTGTTGTGTCTTGCGTCTCTCAACTTTCTCTTCACAATATCCCACAGATTCTCTATGGGGTTCAGGTCAGGAGAGCTGGCAGGCCAATTGAGCACAGTAATACCATGGTCAGTAAACCATTTACCAGTGGTTTTGGCACTGTGAGCAGGTGCCAGGTCGTGCTGAAAAATGAAATCTTCATCTCCATAAAGCTTTTCAGCAGATGGAAGCATGAAGTGCTCCAAAATCTCCTGATAGCTAGCTGCATTGACCCTGCCCTTGATAAAACACAGTGGACCAACACCAGCAGCTGACATGGCACCCCAGACCATCACTGACTGTGGGTACTTGACACTGGACTTCAGGCATTTTGGCATTTCCTTCTCCCCAGTCTTCCTCCAGACTCTGGCACCTTGATTTCCGAATGACATGCAAAATTTGCTTTCATCCGAAAAAAGTACTTTGGACCACTGAGCAACAGTTCAGTGCTGCTAGCCCAGGTGAGGCGCTTCTGCCGCTGTTTCTGGTTCAAAAGTGGCTTGACCTGGGGAATGCGGGGATGTTTCTACTCCAGACTCAGTCCACTGCTTCCGCAGGTCCCCCAAGGTCTGGAATCGGTCCTTCTCCACAATCTTCCTCAGGGTCCGGTCACCTCTTCTCGTTGTGCAGCGTTTTTTGCCACACTTTTGCCTTCCCACAGACTTCCCACTGAGGTGCCTTGATACAGCACTCTGGGAACAGCCTATTTGTTCAGAAATTTCTTTCTGTGTCTTACCCTCTTGCTTGAGGGTGTCAATGATGGCCTTCTGGACAGCAGTCAGGTCGGCAGTCTTACCCATGATTGCGGTTTTGAGTAATGAAAGAGGCTGGGAGTTTTTAAAAGCCTCAGGAATCTTTTGCAGGTGTTTAGAGTTAATTAGTTGATTCAGATGATTAGGTTAATAGCTCGTTTAGAGACCCTTTTCATGATATGCTAATTTTTTGAGATAGGAATTTTGGGTTTTCATGAGCTGTATGCCAAAATCATCAGTATTAAAACAATAAAATACCTGAAATATTTCAGTTGGTGTGCAATGAATCTAAAATATATGAAAGTTTAATTTTTATCATTACATTATGGAAAATAATTACCTTTATCACAATATGCTAATTTTTTGAGAAGGACCTGTATTTACATTGATTTTCACACAAACACAAGTTTTGTACAGTCTGATACAGTAATGCAACATTATGATTAAGGCTCTGCCAGCCACACAGGAGCACTCAACCTCATAGAGCTGAACAGGAGTGGAGTCTTCTAGGACAATCTTTTAAAAAACAAAAAAGTGTGTTATAATCAGCAGAGATCACAAACTGATCAGATATCTCAAAGTCAAAAGTGCATTTTGCATTATTTTTCAAGTTAGCTACTATGAGTTAGAGAATGAGGTTACTTTAGGGTTAGTAAGAAAGTAAGTTAAACAGAACACAATATAAACAGCAAAGCAACTGTCTCAACAACCAGCTTCTGGGGTTTCATATAGGAATGGTAGGTCTACTAGAACACTAATAGGGCAGGCAAGTGTCATCATAGTGTTACCTACTTCAAACATTTGGCTAGCTAGATAGTTGTCTAAGATGTTCAACTTGTTTAGGTAATTATACATTTGTTTGCCAGTTTAACCCATCATTGCCAAATTGAAGCCCCAGAACAGAACTGGTTGGATCAGACGAACAACTGAACTGTCTTTCATCCTACTCTGATGGTGTGAGGTTTCTCATGTTTCCTCAAAGATCTATGACAGGTAGCATGGATGCTGACTCTCCCTGTCTGTCTTTACTTGATACTGGGGATAACCAAATACTGTCAATACATGTAACTGAACAACACAAGTCATTAGTATATGGGTGATTCTTAGACTATGGGCACTTTTATGTACTTTGTAACCAAAAATGTAATTTTTTAAAAATATGACCAAAGTACAATTGATATGGATTGCAAGAGTAGATTTGTGTAATACTTTTTTATATTATAATACATTACAATACTTTTTATATTTAGATTATAATATTATTTTTATTTCTAAATTATACTTTTATATTAATTGATTTCATTTAGATGAATGAAAATTCAATTCTGTTGCATCATTTATTGCTTATATTTTTGCCTTGCCATAAGTTGTGTCAGTTATTTACACGCACTGTAACCGTTCATCTGTGAGACAAATCAGTTGTATACATCAAACTCAGCACTACACTAAAAACAGTTGTGGTTATGTTTAATGGCTTTGTGAATTGAGTTTACTGAGTGTGATGAGTTTAATTGTTTTTCTAATAAACATCTCCACTGTTTCTCTACATTCACGTTAATTCATTGTAATTTCCATCACCACCCACATTTTTAAAAAATATTTAAAAAGTACTCATCACACATTAAAAATGTATCCACAATTTACTGAGATCATGCTCTACTTAATATAAAAATGCAAGTCATTTATTTTCTAATAAGCTCTTGCCCAAACCAGTATTACATTTCAGAGTGTGACAGGTGTACAGTTCACCGTTTGGTCCTTAGGGCAGTTCATTTATCTCATTGACAAATGTATAATTATTGTACATTGTGGAAAAACTGATAAAACTAGTTACAAAAATGATCCTAGACAATTCTTGACTGACATAAGTTATTCTGTTTTTAAATAACAGCATTGAGATGTGGTGGAAATGACATTTCACTGCTGTTATCTAAAAACAGAATAACTCATAACTTCTTAATTATGAGACTAACACAGTCTCATAACTTCTCTTGTAATCTAAGTTTGTCCTCTTACAGACCTTAAAACTAGACAAATAATTTAAACTTATGAGACGGTGTTACGTGACTTTTGAACAAGTTTTTTATTCAACTTCACAAGCCTAAAAGTGCCCCTTGTTGAAGAAACGCCCATACATTTATTCAATGTCAGATAGTAAAATGAACATATAATAAACCACATGTGACCAACAACTAAAATTAATCGTTTAATAAGTATTTTGTAAAGGATACTTTCTAGCCTAACGTCACCTAGCATCATCGCTAACGTTAGGGCTACAGCTAGCTAAAGACATAGCATAACTTACCTTCATAATTGTCAATGAATGAAGAGACGTATATCTTGAAACCCTTTTCCCTCTTGCTTGGGAGCCGATGATGACGCTTGAATTATTCGGTGTACGTCATTTATCGTTATCCTTGGCAGATGTTGAAGGGATCTGGTGTAGAAAGCCATGTTTATCTGGTCCTAGTCTTACCTGACAGTTACCGGCGTCGTCGATGAACCTAACGTAGCGTTAGACCGGAAATACCATCGCCCACCAGTGACGTCTGACAATCATGGAACGTTCGTAAAATCAACTAGCCAATATCATCACTCAGTGGCGACACTATATCATCACTCAGTGGCGACACTATATCATCACTCAGTGGCGACACTATATCATCACACAGTGGCGACTTTATATCATCACACAGAGGCGACTTTATATCATCACTCAGTGGCCACACAAAATCATAACACAGATGCGACACTATATCATCGCACAGATGCGAAACTATATCATCGCACAGATGCGAAACTATATCATCGCACAGATGCGACACTATATCATCACTCAGTGGCGACACTATATCATCACACAGATGCGACTTTATATCATCACACAGTGGCGACACTATATCATCGCTCAGTGGCGACACTATATCATCGCTCAGTGGCGACACTATATCATCGCTCAGTGGCGACACTATATCATCGCTCAGTGGCGACACTATATCATCGCTCAGTGGCGACACTATATCATCGCTCAGTGGCGACACTATATCATCGCTCAGTGGCGACACTATATCATCGCTCAGTGGCGACACTATATCATCGCTCAGTGGCGACACTATATCATCGCTCAGTGGCGACACTATATCATCGCTCAGTGGCGACACTATATCATCGCTCAGTGGCGACACTATATCATCGCTCAGTGGCGACACTATATCATCACTCAGTGGCGACACTATATCATCACTCAGTGGCGACACTATATCATCACTCAGTGGCGACACTATATCATCACTCAGTGGCGACACTATATCATCACTCAGTGGCGACACTATATCATCACTCAGTGGCGACACTATATCATCACTCAGTGGCGACACTATATCATCACTCAGTGGCGACACTATATCATCACATATGCAACTTCACTGCTGAGATGTAACTAAAGCCTAATGGCAATTTAAAAATGTTTTCATGGGGTCTGTAACATCTCTTTAATGTGCTACAACCATTATTGAATGTTGCCCATGCAAAGAAAGATTGGTATAGTGCAGGGGAATACACATGCAAAAGCAGGCAGACAGTAAGTTTACAAAGTGACATTTGGAAGGCAAATTAGGCAGTAATACTCTCCAAAATAGTGATATCAACGGTTATTTTGATCAGATTAAACTCTGGGAAAGACATGAACATAAATATCCACATCAGGCTGCTCACAGTAGTCCTAGACACACTCTTTCTGTTTCCAGTTTCCCTTTGCATCATCAGAACATAATTCTGCTTCAAATAATTTGTGTCTGTTCTTGTTGCTTTTAAATAAATCCCTTCTAAATATAGTTCTTCACTGGGAATATCAATTATTATTGTACCAGTCAGATTAAGTATGCATTACTTAATAGAAAGCAAAAACAAATACAACACATCGTATCTCCTACAGAGGGGTTAAATTGGGATTTTTGTGGAGAGGGAACCCTAACATCACCCAAAGTTGGGGTTTAAAATGCATTATAGAATTGCTTTGAGTTGAGCATGTGTCATGGTTGTGCGCCACTGAGAATTGAATCGAGAATGAATTGTAGATTCCAATTAAATTCCAAAATATGAATATAGGTGGCAAATGGGATGCTAAGAGTTTATTGTTAGTTCATGATTAAATAAAGTTAACATATAGAAGCTCAATGTAAAGTATTGCAAATATTTGTTTTAATGCATTGACAATTGTGACTTGGTGTGGATTTTATTTTGTATTGAATATAAATCACAGGGTGTTCATATTGATAGGATCAAACCGTAACGCACTCTACTGCACACAGGAATACACACGCAATCATATGTGCTCAGCGGCCTGTATTTGTGAGCTTTTCCCCTGTTTTCTTTCAGTAGTGTGTGTGTGTGTGTGTGTGTGTGTGTGTGTGTGTGTGTGTGTGTGTGTGTGTGTGTGTGTGTGTGTGTGTGTGTGAAAATGAATTCCTTTAACTATGGACCTGGTGTTTTTCTGTGTGTGCCTTTATACAGATGCAGAACACATGTAGCCACTCTGTTTTGTGCTGACAGCCCTTAATTTAACCAGGAGACTATTAGACTGTTCACTGCTCCATAATGATATTTAGCTCCTAATGTGCACCATACAGAAAACACAGTGATCTAAAACATAACGGAGCAACTGACTTTGTGTTAAAGGAATATTCACCCAAAATGGAAAATTCTTACAGGTTTAAAACAACATGAGAGGGAATAAATAATGACTGATTTTTCATTTTTGGGTGAATAATTCCTTTAACTTGTCGTGCTGGGACATGATTTGTGAGTGACACTGAGGTGAATTAGGAAAGTGAGGAGGTAGTAAAATATCTGTGTTACACCCTGTCAGGGGAGGGCTGAGGTGTGAGAGCATGAGGGGTGTCAGGGGGGTCAAACTGAAGTAAATGATACCTTACCAGCAGCCTGAAACAGGCCTTTTGTTGTTTAAAGAGAAGTAAAGTCATTTGTGAACTCTATCCTGCAAAGATAAAGGGCATGAGTAGAGGACATTATGTACATACTGTACCCGTAGGGTTCAACGTGAGCTTGATTTTATACATGTACACACACACACACACACACACACACACACACAGAGATTTTTTGCAAAACCTGACGTTAAAATTTGTTTTCTCAAATTGCTAAGTGCATTTGCATGCACAATCTTACATGCATTGTGCTTAGTAAGATGCAGCCTGATCTCATGCAAATTATGTGACTGTGGCAACATTATTGCAAAATGTCTTTAAGTGGTTCTTTACAAATGTCACAGCAGTTCTGAGGTGAAATGTTTACTGTGTGGTGCTAAAAGTGAGTTTTAAGGTCTATCTCATTATAAATCAAACCAAGCTCCCTACCCTAAACCAGAAACCTAAACCTAACCGATTGTGTCATAAAAAGCAAATGTGAGATGACAAATGCAATTGTGTCATTTTGTGGTGTTTCTATAACAACTTTCAGCTCACGTGGCAACTCACATGCCTTTCAGGACTCGTACCCTAGTCATTTCATCACAAGTGCAGCGCTCTTAGTTGAGCTACTGCGTAATTTGATTGCACTTGTAAATGTAGTTGGTTACGTACTGCAAATGTTAAAATGTATCGCCTTAAAAGACTTTCGCTATAGTAAAAGTGTTTAGATGTCATATGATAACATTGTAAGTAACAGGGTGAAAAGTAAATGTTTATATACTGATAATCTGCCATTTTACTCCTGATCTGTGTGAAAATGAATAAAGTCATTGTTGTTATAGTGTCTCTAGTGTTCATTTCAGTAGGAATATGCGCGATACGTATGAGGCACATAAAAATTATTTATAAATGTAGGTATAGTAACATGATTCAGGTTTTATGAACCAGGTTGACAAAATGCTAATAACTATCAAAATTCAGCTCATTATAAAAACTGAATTTAAATGTAGGAAAGTTGGTTTTGTTAATTTAAAACTTAAAAAGAGTATTAACCTTAAAACCTAGTCTGTTAGGGAGAAAATATAACTCTCTTTTAGCGCCTCCCAGTGGACATTTCACCTCGGAACTGCCTCAATATGCATAATGAACCACGTAATTTCATTTCGCTATAATGTTGTTACAGTCACAGAATTGTCCTGAGATCTGGCAGCTTTTTATTGTATATGTAAATGCACTCACTGATATTACTCAATGGGAGTAAAAAGAAAACAACAACATCAATAACAAAGGAAATTTAAAGAAACGTACAATATAAGATTAAATAGCTAAGGAAATTTTCATGACATTTCAAAAATAAACATCATTAAAGTGTTTTTAATTTATGACTGATGTATAAGAAATCACTAAGCAATGTAACATTTTTGTTATGTTTTTTGTCTTTGAGCAAAATAGTAGCAGAGACTTCTCTTGAGAATATTACTCTATGCTCACACATATGGCATCTGGAGGGTCATTCATTTCAGATCAACCACTGCTCCATCTACATGCTTTATCAACTGGACCAACCACCCCCAACCCTGCTGTGGAAACTCCAGGCAAGCCCTGGGCCCCTGCTAGCTCCCCTGAAAGGAGCTGCACAGTTGCATAACATCTCACCCTAGCCAAGCAAACGCAGCACCCAGAGTGAGTGTGAGGGGAGCATGTTAAGCAGGTTCTCACAGCAGGTCTATATATTAGATATGGTCCACAATACAAAGTGTCAACAAACCTAAACAGTGAACGTGTGCATTCAGAAATGTTATCAATCTTCATAATTATGATTATTATGTAGAAGTGCCAGTCAGGGTGTTTTTCAAAGAATTTAATAGTGGGCCTCGCTTCTGATAAAACACTCCCAAAAACATTTTGCACACTTTCAACAACCCCCAAACTTGGCAGACATGTAAATTAAGTCAGTGAAGTAAAACAAAAAAGTCAAACAATAAATAGAGCTATAAAATCAACATTATTCATTAAATGATATGTTGAACAGTTTGCAGATGATAATCAATATATGTGTCATTACAGCAAATGTACTGTTCTTTATAAAATAACCATATCTACGGCACATTTCTCTTTCATTTTCATACAGAAATCAATGGGTAACTATTAACGGGATTCGTTTTATCCCATTCTAAACCATGTCCACAGGGGAAGAGTATTTCTACAAATTTGCACAGACAGACTTGGCCTACAAAATTGAGAATGAATTACCCATAATTATTTATTTTAAATTCTTATACTTATATATATATATTATATATAATTCTTAATATGACATTTTTGTTCTCAGTTCTTATAAATATCAGTTCTGATTTTTCCCTCCATGATTAATTCTAATTTTTCATTTCAGATTTTAAATGGTAATATCAGTTCTTCTTTATTTGCACATTATTATACAATTTCAGATCTTTTTCTCCCAATCTGGAATGTTCAATTCCCAATTTTTATCTAATTCCTCATGGTGGTGTAGTGACTCGCCTCAATCTGGTTGGCGGAGGACGAATCTCAGTTGCCTCCGTGTCTGAGACAGTCAATCCGCGCATCTTATCACGTGGCTTGTTGAGCACGTTACCGCGGAGACCTAGCGCATGTGGAGGCTTCACGCTATTCTCCACAGCATCCATGCACAACTCGCCACACACCCCACCGAGAGCGAGAACCACATTATAGTGATCACGAGGAGGTTACACCATGTGACTCTACCCACCCTATCAACCAGGCCAATTTGGTTGCTTAGGAGAACTGATATTATTAATATCAGTTATTTTTTTATTTGCCCATTATTAATAATTCTCAGTTCTTAATATTATTATTTTTAATTTCAGATCTTAATTATTAATATCAGTTCTTTTTATTTGTATTTAGCACCTCCCCTGATAAGAACACACACACACACACACACACACACACACACACACACACACACACACACACACGGTCTAGGCCCTATGAAAAACAAATCTAGGTTAGGTTGCTTTTGTTAAAGGGAACAATATGTCTTTAAATCTGAATTTGTGATACCAACTCCAGTTCTGTACTCATCTAATTTTAGACATAAATTGTACTGTACTGTATACATCAGTCCTAAAAACAGCACTGTACAGAGCACGTCTTAAAAACACAACAGCTAGAAAGTGTCAATGTGGATACTGTAGTTATTCATTTGACAGGCATTTCAAAAACATGTATGAAGTGCAGAAGAAAAGTGACTTTTGCATGCAATTAGGAGTTGCAGTTGCTTTTAGTGTGTCAGAAAGGAGGTGATAATTGAGGGAAAAAGGCAAACACTGACCTTTGCTCTTCTTCCATCTCTTCCTTGGCCATTCTCTTCTCAAACTTGGTGGTTCTCTTCTTACCGGGCACAACTGCGGGGGTCTCACCCTCATCTGTCACAGAGGCAGCTGCAACATCTACATACAAGAGAGATCAGTTTTGACATTTAATGGTTCACCTACTGTCTGATGCATATTGCAAACAAAACTGGGAAGCATTTTCTCAACTCTCACGGTTTCAGTGACAACAAGCCGATTCAGGTCATATTGCAGCATATTTAACAACCTAGCACTCAGATCTGGTCTACAAGATCAGGGCCATGTGGCATTTCCTAATTTGCATTATTAATTTACTGAAGTGGGTGCTTAAACTATGCTGACAGCATGCGCTAATAAACAATGCTATCAGCGCACAATTCATAGTTAATTAATTTCCAGCCCAAAATGTGAAATATATACATATATATATAGATAGATAGAGAGAGAGAGAGAGGCACTAAGTGGCAAGCATGATATCAGTTAGCATAAATGCATATTAAGATATGTCTGTGAATAATTAGTACTCGTCACTTTAGACGGACAAAATTGTAATAAAGTCTATGCACATTTTATTCACTTCTTCAGCCTGATCTCATAAAATTAGATAAACTCTCCACTGAGTGGCACTCAAAGCGAGTTAAATGTCAACAGATGAGGTATTTAAGGTTAGGGTTTCTTCCAGTGTTTCCAATTTACCAGGAAACCGCAGTGATATGTACAGCAAACCATATAAAATGCCTTAAAAAATGTAAGTATTCTTATGTGATTCTGTGAGACCAGGTTGTATTTCTTCTGGTCTTTTCTGTAAAGTTGTTGTTTTTTACAATTTTTACATACTGCTCGTTAATAAACAATTTCAGATAACCCTACCCCTAAACAGTACAAAAAACAAAATAAACAGTGGCTTTACACTTTACATTTCAATCAAACAAAATGTTCCTGTCTTAGTGGGTGATTCTTGGCTAGAATATGCTGAAAAGTGGACCAGACTTGATCCAAGTACAAAAAGCTGGTCAGTTTTGCTCCATCTGATCAGATGACCGTATAGGACGGATAGAAGTTCTTACGTGACACTGTGCCCTGTTCCTAACCCAGATTATCATGCTGCCAGTTCTAATCTACTTGCAAGCATGTCAAGTCAATCGTACAGACAGCTGGGAAGTCTTTATATTCATGAAAGGATAAAAGCTGTTCTACATCTCTTTATGACCTAAACATTTTTATGCAACCAGCATTCAGTTAATATGTTTGCTAGTTCAGTTCAAATTTAATTGGGTCTTTGACCCAGCGACCCAAAGGTCACGTATGTTTTTTTAAGGTATGCTGACCTTTTTTTAAGGTATTTTTACAGGCAGTTTGTGTTAGGCATAGAACTGAGCTGGCAGTAATGATTCTATACATTGCAGGCCTGTTTTACATGTGTAAAAAACAAAAAAACAAAACAAAAAGCAAGACAGAATGAAAAAAAAAAAAAGAAAGAAAGAAAGATCCGGGTCGAGACATGTTTAAAACACTAAAGAATCTTTAACTTGACATAACATCTTATAAATGTGCCAAGATGCACCACAGTGGTTATCTCTCACTGATGTGCAGCTATTAATCGCAGCATAATCTGCAACCTAGAGGCCAATGCACCGCTGGCAGAACAAAGAAAGCGTCTGACCAGGACCCAGCTATACACGGGCGTCAATTTACATCCGCACAGCACAAAGCTCTAGTGTGTTTGAGTGTGTTTATCTTTGCGAGCACTCCCAGCTCTGCTCTGAAAATACTTGCTCTTATGTAGCATAATAAAAGCTGATGCCCAGGGCCAGAGCAGAAATGAAAATAAGTGAATAAAAGATTGAAGAATGGAGCCAGGATTCAAATAAACTACACCAATGCATGCGAGAGCAGACATGACACCCATAAGAGCACAGAATGGTAGTTTCAGATAAGACTCTGAGAGGGGAAATTTATTTTCAAATTGCGCCTGCTGACAGCTTCATTAATGTGCACATGCTGTCTGCGTTATTTAGCATTCAATTCACTAAAAAACATTTTTTTTTTAAATCATGTAACACGGCAAAAACACATGCACACTGCATTCAGGGTTATTATAGATTTTTTATTTTTGTTGTTGTTGTTATATTTCAATTTGTTTTTAGTAAGATTTAATGGTGCATAAATAGTTTATTTCCTTTTTTTTTATTGGCTCTTTTCGTTTTTATTTAGTTTTAGTACATTTTTAGTTTTAATACATTATAACACTACAAAATATCTGTAACACTTTAAAATAAGGTTGCAAGTTTAAGTTAATTAGTTAACTAAATTAGTTAATGAACAAACAGTGAACACTTACAGCACATTTATCTCAGTTAATGTTAATTCCAACATATACTTGATTTTAACATTTAAAATGATGTTAATAAATGGTATATTTAAACATAAGTTAATGCATTATGAACTAAAATGAACACGAATAAACATCTATAAATGACCATTAAACCAGGTAAAAAAAAAAATGTGGTAAGACTTTACAATAAAGTTACATTGTTAATGTATTAGGTATAAACTAAAAATTAACTAATATATATATATATTTATTTTTTTACAGCATTATTATTATTATTAATCCAAAATAGTGTTAATTTATAAAAATACAATTGTCCTTTGTTAGTTCATAGTGCATCAAATTAGGTTATATACAATGTTTTATTTTAAAAATGTATTCGTATATGTTGAAATGAACAGTACACTAAAACAATGTCCATGATTTTAATAGTAAAAGACTGTAAAAATGCTACAGTAAAAAAACGAATTGGTTAACTAGTAGTTACAGTAAAATATACGTAATTATTTTTTGTATATTTAAAAAGACGGTGTGTGTTTATTGTCATTGTGCATTCAATTGTTGTAAAAATATATATTTTTTTAGATATAAAAAGTATGATTTTTCTGTATAATTAATGTTTAAAATGTATATTATGTACGTGTACTTTTTATGGTAAATTGTTGTTACAATTACTTAAAAAACAGTAATCGGGCATTAAAAAAAAAATGTTGCTCCTGGAAGAGCCACTACTGATGAACTTCATGTCATCATTTGCTCTTCTGTAATTTTTACAGTGATTAACAAGACAATATAAAGTAAAAAGCAGATTATTACACTTTCAGAAGGTTCATATATTAAGTTTATCATTTAATAATATAATGACGGTACTGCACCGTAAAATATACCATAAAAACAACAGATTTAATCTGTAAAATGTACAGGTTGTTCTTTAAAGTTGTTTACATTTTTACTTTATTTTTTACATAATTATTCTGGCAACCACAGCTGCCAGGTTTTGTTTTTGTAAAAACAACTGGATTTTCTTTTTTTTTTTTTTTTTACAGTTTAACTAATATTAATAAATACTTAACAAGTATTGTTCAGTGGTGGTTCATTTTAACTATTGTTATTAACTAATTTTAACAAATGGAAAATTATTGTAGTATTACCAAAAATGCTTTAAAAAATTTATAACACTACAATAAGGTTCCATTTGTTAACATTAGCTAAAATGAACAATGAACAATACTTGAGCATTTATTAATATTAGTTCATGTTAATTTCAACATATAATACATTTTTTAAATCGAAAGTTGTATTTGTTAACATTACTTAAAGTTAATTCATTAATCTTAGATTAATAAATGCTGTAAAAATATATTGTTCATTGTTAGTTTATGATACTAATGTTAACAAAAGGAACCTTATTTTAAAATGTTACCAAAAATACTGTTTGTTTGACGTATTTAGTAATGTTAAGAAGTACAACCTTATTGTGAAGCATTAACCTGCATGTGATAACACTTAATCAGAAGCTACTCTTAAAATAATACCATCATATATAAAATATGTATTTGGCAAATTCACCACAACACAGCACTTTTGACATGAAGGAAATGTGAAGTGTGCAAATGTGCAAATATTGGAGATGCATATACAGTAGCTTTCATTTAGCAGTATCTACTTCAACATCTTTTATTTGCAATTATTTGCCATCATCGCTTTGCTGCTTTATTTTGGTGTCGTCCAGAGCACGCCTCCAGATTTACATGCCTTTCAACATCATGTATGCTGATAAAAACACAAAGAAATCAGGCTTGAGAGATTATTAATAATCCAACGATTGATTGAATCTAACTACTCCTGCGAACACTTTAAACCATGGAATTAGTTTTCACGGTTATGCCTAAACTATGGAAGTCTTCCCAGCAGTGTTCGGAACTCAGACACACTCTCTCAGTTTAAGTCTAGACCAGGGGTTGGCAACATTCTGACATGGAGTACCATTTTGTTTTCCTGATCAATGACTGTGCCGAAGCACAGCCTGCCTCGTTTATTCGTGCGATTAACCAAACGTGAAGCCCCCTTGTCTCGTGATGCGCGAATGGAATCTGTTGGGTATACTGCAGTCTCGTCACATTTTAACTTTTTGTTTAGCCTCCCATTCAGCTCATGAAAACACGCTGTGTGATCATGATGAAGGATTACATCAAGATGTAGATTGGAATGCAGGAGTGGAATTTATAAAAAATAAAAGAGTCTACCTCTCTCTCCGTTGCTGGCATGCCAGTGATTACCCCTCCGCATGCCAATGCTGGCACACATGCAGACCCCTGGTCTAGACTAAAGACTTATATATTTAGCCAGGCATACACCTAATTTATCCCTCAATTCACAGTTATACTGCTTTAGTTAGGTCTGCTGGTACCGAAAATACTTCTCTTATTCTTTAAGCATGCTTAAAAGTGAATGGCATCTACACAAATTTTATTCGATTTCTTTTCCTGTCTAAACCTCGGGATTGTATCCTGAGGTTACAAGAGCCAGCCAGATCCATCTCTGATCCTGCCTGATGTCAGACTCCCACTGTGTCGCTGAGTGATAACTAACTGCAGCATGTGCCAGCCAGACTTCACTAAAACAGACAAAGCACTGTACAAATAAATGTGACTTGTCTGATTAAAAACCTGCAATTTATTAAGCTAACCAAGTAATCCACATTCAAAGAATGAGACCCTGTTATTATTTTGGCAAGATGTGCATTGATTGCTTGCAAAAATGACTCATGTGTGACATGGAATTAAGTCCAGGCAATGATCCATAATCCCGAAGTATTATACTCCCAAAGTAATTTGTGCACCTCTAGTGACATCAAATGGAATTACAAACTTAGTCTTTGCATGAGTGGCAAAATTGTAAACCTCACCTTTAATTTCCTATAGAAACATTTTAAATTAGGTAAAAATACAAGAATATTTCAAATGTAATCAATCATTCTAATGCATCTATACCATTATTCTCAGGGACCTCTGGAGCTGATTCAGCTGCTGAAGAGGCCTCGTGGATGGGCGAAGGTTCTGCTTCAAGAGTGGGCTCAGATGCTGGCTCTGGGGCAAGTGCAGACACTGCTTCAGGGCCGGGCACCTTTGAGTCTGGTTCAGGGGTAGGTGCAGAGACTGGTTCAGGGCCGGGCACCTTTGAGACTGGTTCAATGGTAGGTGCAGACACTGGCTCAGAGGCGGGCACCTTTGAGACTGGTTCAGGGGTAGGTGCAGACACTGGCTCAGAGGCGGGCACCTTTGAGACTGGTTCAGGGGTAGGTGCAGACACTGGCTCAGAGGCGGGCACCTTTGAGACTGGTTCAGGGGTAGGTGCAGACACTGGTTCAGGGGCGGGCACCTTTGAGACTGGTTCAGGGGTAGGTGCAGACACTGGCTCAGAGGCGGGCACCTTTGAGACTGGTTCAGGGGTAGGTGCAGACACTGGTTCAGGGGCGGGCACCTTTGAGGCAGGTTCAAGGGTAGGTGCAGACACTGGCTCAGGGGCGGGCACCTTTGAGACTGGTTCAGGGGTAGGTGCAGACACTGGTTCAGGGGCGGCGACCTTTGAGGCTGGTTCAGGAGTAGGTGCAGACACTGGTTCAGGGGCAGGCACCTCTGGGACTGTATCAGGGGCAGGATCTGGTATGGTCACCTCTGGCACCGTTTTGGTCGTGGGCTCGGGGACGGGCACCTCTAGGACTGTTTTAGGGGTTGGATCTGTGACAGACACCTCTGGGATGGTTCCAGGGGTGGACTCTGGGACAGGCACGTCTAACACTGATTCAGGCTCTGGTTCTGGGACAGACTCTTTCACTGGTTCGGGCACTGGCTCTTCTACTTGTGCAACCACTGGTTCTGGTGCAGGTCTAGGTACCTCTACTTGCTCAGGCACTTGCTCTGTCACAGCGATGGGCACATCCACAAGGGCAGATTCTACGATGGCCTCAGGTACAAGCTCTGGAGTTGCCTATAAAAAGAGAGGTAGGCAGAAAGACAACAGAAATACAAATTAATTTAGTCAGATTACATGCATCTAAGAGAAAAACTAAATCAGAGGTAGCTGTATAATTGAATGTATCATGTGGGACATTTTATTGAACCCTAACAATGAGTTTATATACTGGTGCAACACAGTGCAAGTTGGCAAAAGAAAAAACTAAATGATACCAGCCACTGCAATCTGATTTCAGAACCAAGTGGTTACAACCCAAGTCAAATGAGCTCTATATGTGAATTTCCACCACTGGACAGAATGGTTCTTTTTGCGGAACAGTGCCATTCCATACCAATCCCAGCTCATAACGGTTACGGTTTATTTTTCCATTGTGGTACTGCGAAGTCTGGATTAGAATGGATTGACTGGGCAAGTGTCATGAGACACCACATCACTAAAGTTGTTCCACCAGCATGAGAAATCCATACAGGGAATGGTTTGTAATCACACCATACTGTTCTCAAGTGGAAATGCTACTGGAATCATTGCGCACCATGCTCAGAACTGTTAAGACCGATGGTGAAAGGGCTCGGGTCCCTCTATTAATGCAAGTCTAAGGAATGTTTTCACCATTTTTTTTATTTTATTTTTTTTTAGCTTTGCCAGGTGTACATCATATTAGTACTCCTCACCTCAACCACCTGTATGATTTAAAGCATCATTCATATCTGTAGCACAAACACAGCTAAGGTTTAATACTTAAGGTTAGGGGTTTCCCCCTTCTAACCACCATGAGTGGTCAAGAAGTCACTTGGCAAAAGAAAAAAACAGTTGTGGCAGGTCTATCCCCATAATATCTGAAAGTGTAAATTGGTGGTTGAGTTAAGAGCTGTCACAGGCAGAAGAAGCAGTCAAGTGGGTTTGTTGGAGGAGGTCAGTGCTTTGTCTCCGTGTCATAGACAGGTGCATGATAATGATGAGGAGGGAGAGGCAGGAAGACAGATTGCAGATGACAGCTGTCATGCAGGCAAAATACTGGGCCAGCCTCATAGGGAATGGAGCTCTGTGCAGAATGTGCTGTTGGCTACAGAGATGAATGTCTAAATTCAGTGGCTCCCAAGATGTCAAGCATTCTGTATGCAAAGTATTTTTTATGAGACAAGAATGGGATTTGTTTGCAACTTGTGAACAGGGTATGCTCGGAAATCATGTTCTTTTTATATGATAATTTGTAAATACTGTACATTGACTTAGTTATTAGGGATTAAGATTATCCAGAGAGATTACATTTCGGATTAGCTTTAGATTTATGTGATTAGTTAGGTGATACAGAATGTCAAGATGGTGAAAGTGTAACCGTGGTTGCTTAGGTGTTCTGTGTGGTTGTTTGCATGCTGCTATGCAGTTGGTAGAGTGTTCTGGGTGGTAGTAAATAAAACTCTGTTGTCTTTTACCCTTGCTACATCATAAAGTTCACCCGGGCCTTATGCTGATTTCAGTGGTGAATTTGCCATTTTTGTTTTTTTTATCGGATTTTGTTACTGTAGATATAGATTTAATTGTTGGTGACTTCAACATTCATATATAATGAAAATGACACATTGGGATTAGCATTTATTGATATTCTAAACTCTCTTGGAGTCAGACAAAAAGTAACAGGACCAACTAATCGGCATAATCATACGCTAGATTTAATTCTGTTATATGGAGTTAATGTTGACGCAGAGCAATGCCACCTCGGATAATTACCTTGTCAATTGTATGCTGCGATCATTTAATGTAACTCAATCTACACCGTGCTATCATTCAGATAGAACTATTCTTTTGACCACTAAAGATAGCTTCACTAATAATCTTCCAGATCTATCTCATACACTCAGTAAACCCCAAAGCCTAGAAGAACTTGAGATAACAGAAAATATAAATGCAGACTTCTCTAACACTCTTGATAGTGTCGCCCCCCTTCGATTAAAGAAAATTTAAGAAAAAAGCCCTGCACCATGGTACAATGATCACACTCCTGCTCTCAAGAGAGCAGCTCGGAAAATGGAGCGCAAGTGGAAGAATACAAAATTAGAGTTTTTTTGCGGTAGATGAAAGTATAGTATCTGTAGCTACAGACAGGCACTAAAAGCTGCCAGGTCAGCATATTTTAGAGAACTCAAAGAAAATAACCACAACAATCCTAGGTGTTTATTCAGTACTGTGGTTAAATTGGTTAGGAATAGAACCAGATATTCAACAGAAGCGGATATTCTGTCGCAGCACAAGAGTAATGACTTCATGAATTTCTTTACTGATACATTTTAAATAATCAGAAATAAAATTGGAATTATGCAATCATCTGTCATAGCACCTCAGAAAACAGTGTCTAATAATTTTCTCACGTGCAACTTCAATCCTTCGCTGTCATAGGTAACGAAGAGCTAACAAAACTTATCAAAACATCACAAGCCACAACATGTATGATCCAATACCAACCAAGCTCTCAAAAGAAGTATTCCCTGTCATCTCTACTTAATATTATTAACTCCTTGCTATCCTTAGGACATGTCCCAAGAAACTTTAAAATGGCAGTCATCAAACTGCTTATTAAGAAGCCACAACTTGATCCTGGAGAATTGGCTAATTATAGACCGATTTCAAATCTCCCGCTTATGTTGAAAATACTAGAAAATGTAGTGTCCTCACAAATATGTTCATTTCTACAGAGAAATAGTATGTATGAACAATTTTGACCCCATCACAGTACAGAAACTGCACTTATCTAGAACTAGAACCAAGAAATCTGATCATATTAGCCCCATTTTATCGTCGTTACATTTGCTACTTGTTACATTTTGTATACATTTTTTAATTATGTTAACTATGTACAAAGCTTTGAATGGTCTAGCTCCGCAGTAATAAAGTGACCTACCACGCTATATTCCATCACGTTCATAATGATCACAAAATTCTGGCCTTTTAATAGTTCCTAGAATATCAAATTCCACAAAAGGAGGTAGATCCTTTTCATATTTGGCTCCTAAACTATGGAATAGTCTCCCTAACACTGTTCGAGATGCAGACAAACTCACTCAGTTTAAGTCTAGACTAAAGACTCATCTATTTAGCCAGGCATACACCTAATTTATCATTCAACTCACAATTAGGCTGCTTTAGTTAGATCTGCCTGACCCAGAAACATTGATCATGATCTATAACTGCAATAAATTGAATGGCATCTATGCTAGTATTATTCTATTTGTTTCCCTGTCTTAACCTTGGGACTCCTATACTGAGGTCACCAGAACCGGCTGGATCCAGCTCCATTGCTGCTTCATGTTGGACTCCACTGCTACGAGTCACTGAGTGATGGTGACTAATAGCAGCCGGTGCCAGCCAAACATCACTTCAATCTATTACGATGGACTTCAGAGGATGAACTGATGCCAAGTCCAACCATAAGATATGGGATATATCATATTCCATTACCTGAACCTTGGACTTAAGATAGACGTCACCGAAATTACTAGCCGGTTAAACTGCGATGCACCTAACTGATCTCGGACTGCATCACCTCAGTTTAATGATGGACTACACAAATCAGAAATAGCCAAAATAATCAGAATAGACAGAAATGATCCAGTGGATACCAAATAATATGAATTGACAAAATAGATCCTGCCTAAACTAAATTTGTTGAAAAGTTTCTTAGGTGCTATGTGGTTTCTTAGGTGTTCTATGTAGTTGTTAGCATGTTATTATGTGGTTGATAGGGTGTTCAGAGTGGTTAATAGCATGTTGCTATGCAGTTGCTCTTGGTGGTTTTTAGTGTTAATGTTCTGGTCCCTTTAGGTGTGGGGCCCCTTTTTGGAACTCTGTGGATTGTTTTTGCATGTCAAGTGGTTTTTATTGTCGTTCAACCATATACAGTTAGTACTGTACACAGTGAAACGAGACCACGTTCTTCCAGGACCATGGCGCTACATTAAACAACATGCTGCTCAGGATGCTCTCAATAGTCCCTCTATAGAATGTAGTGAGGATGGGGGTGGGAGATGTGCTTTCCTCAGCCTTCAAAGAAAGTAGAGACGCTGCTGGGTTTTCTTGGTAGTAGAGCTGGTGTTGAGGGACCAGGTGAGGTTCTCCGCCAGGTGAACACCAAGGAATTTGGTGCTCTTGACGATCTACACAGAGGAGCAGTCGATGTTCAGTGGAGAGTGGTCACTCTGTGCTCTCCTAAAGTCAACAACCATCTCTTTTGTTTTGTCCACATTCAGAGACAGGTTGTTGGCTCTACACCAGTCCGTTAGCCGCTGCACCTCCTCTCTGTATGTGGACTTGACATTCTTGCTGATGAGACCCACCACGGTCGTGTCATCGTGAACTTAATGATGTGGTTCGAGCTGTGCATTGCTGCACAGTCGTAAGTCAGCAGAGTGAACAGCAGTGGACTGAGCACACAGCCCTGGGGGGCCCAAGCGCTCAGTGTGGTGGTGGTGGAGATGCTGTTCCCGATCCGGACTGACTGAGGTCTCCCAGTCAGGAAGTCCAGTATCCAGTTGCAGAGGGAGGTGTCCAGGCCCAGCAGGTTCAGCTTTCCAATCAGGTGCTGAGGAATTATTGTGTTGAATGCTGAGCTGAAGTCTATGAACAGCGTTTGAATGTATGAGTCCTTTTTATCTGGGTGAGGGCCAGATGGAGGGTTGTGGTGATGGCATCGTCTGTTGAACGGTTTGGATGATATGTGAATTGCAGTGTGTTAGGGTTGCAGCGGTATACCGGTTTCACGGATTTAGTGATCATTAGCAGATTTAATGATAATCTCGCAAACAGCTAAAGCAGACATGGGCAATTTACAGCCCGCGGACTGGATCAGGCCCTCCGCATGGTTTAATGTGGGCCGTGGCTCATTTATCGTAAAAGCGTTTTTCTTTTTCATTGTATATTTCAATTAACTTGCATTGGGACGTCACGCGTCTCCACAAGCGTTTACCATGCTGATGGTTGCCAAATAAGAGACACAACTCCCCCAGTTTGAGATTTATACTTGTGCAAATTGGAAATATTCCGCCTAATGTAATACTTATTTTGTGCAATCTGGCAACCATGCACGCGAGTGTGCTATTTCTATCTGGCTTTCCCCCTTGAACAAACTTAGCAATCTATAGTACAATATTCTGCTCAAGGAAAAGAGTTATATGGCTACCCTGTGTCCATTCTCTGTGTACATGTATTTTTTATTTGTGCAATTTAGAAATGTTTAAGTCTCTTCACACCTGTATGTTAATCTGACTCTTGAAGTAATTATTTATCATAGTCATTTAGTCGGTGTTATTTAGTTGTGTGCTGAAAGTCAAACGTTGACATCAACAACAAAAATAATGTCACTTGATGCATGTCCTTGTACTGGAAAACCATGAACAAAACTATGCAACATAAAAGGAAATGTGGCCCAGGATACATTAAATACAGGTTATGTTTAATCTATGACAGGTCGACACTTGATGTCCAATGTAAAATCTGTCCTGAAGCAAAACCAGTTGAGAACCACTGAGATAAAGGTACAGACAGGAGCAGTATATGTTAATTATTAATAATCATAGGACATTACTTCAAAAGCTCACACAGCTGATGTTATTTTTCATTTAGTAATTAATTTAACATGTAAACTAACATGCTTTAGTTATATAACATGTTATAGTGACATGCTATTTTTATCATGTTTATAATTCGATTTATTATTATAATTATGTTATCTTATTTTCTCTATTTATTCTAAATAGTGAAAATGTTTTCACTGATAATAGTAATTGTGTAATACCGTATACCGTGATATTTTCTGAGACGTTATCATACCGTTGCAACCCTACAGTGGGGTCTAGTGAGGGGACAGCTTAATGTGCCTCATGACGAGCCTCTCGAAGCACTTCATGATGATGGGTGTGAGTGCGACGGGATGGTAGTCGTTGAGGCAGGACACTGAAGACTTCTTTGGCATGGGGACGATGGTGATGGCCTTGAAGCATGTTGGAACAATGTTTTTTGTCCAACACGCAGAAATCACAAGGCTAAATAATTTATATTCATCTTTTCCCTCTCCCAAGTTCCTATGATAGTCTGGTTCCTAAATATAAATTTTTGAGTTTGTCTACGGGATTTTGGGGCCTATTTTGTCGTCTGTCAAATGAAAATCGTACAACTGATCACTTTAGCGAACACCAATTACAGGACAGACAAAATGTTTCAAAAAGTGACAAGATGGCTGCTACCAGAATGGCAAGTCTATTCACTCTCTGAAACCAAACGTAATAACTTGAAGAATTTGGCGTCCACTCTCCACTGGCAGATGGTGCATTCCATGTCACACAACTGCCCAAATTTATTTCAGAAGTTTGTGTAAGTGTGTGAATTAACACTGGAATACCACAGAGAAACTGCTGATAAGGAGATCTTCCAGTCTGAAACTGAATTTAAGACCACTGCAAAATTTAATTCCACAGAATTAATAAAAAATAATAATAATGAAATGGGTTTGATTCCCAGCATATAATGCAGTGACTATCTTACATTTTTAAGAGTGACTTAAGTATTCGAAAGTGTCCCAGTGTTTTGCCTATATGCATTCATATGCATGTATTTATTCACTCAAAATTTGGTGCGCTGCTGCTGAAAATGTACTTGGTTCATTCATATTATTGACGCTACGTAACGCTTGCTACTGTATGTCTGTTCGGATAGGGTTGTGGACACCATGGAAAGAACAAAGCCCCGGTTCTCCCTACATTGAAAAATCATTGACTCAATTTCAACTCGTCCCAACTTTTCTTTAAAAATAAAATGACAAATTAAGGTTACAGTGAGGCACTTACAATGGAAGTCAATGGGGCCAATTTTTGGAGGCTTTAAAACACAGAAATGTGAAGCTTATAATTTTACAAAAAAACTCATGTATTATTTGAGCTGTAAAACTGTTTAGATTGTCATTTTAGTGTTTGTTGACATTACATCGTGATTCCTTAAAGAAATGATGCAGATCAGGCAACGAAGAGAAAACGTATTGCTTTTGTTGTTTGTTGTTGAAAAATAATGGTAATGCATGCCCTTATACTTGAAAACTATGAACAAAACTATAAAGAAATATAGCCGCAAGAGGCAATCAAAGGGGTCCAAGCACATGAAGAAATTACCAAAATAATCATAATTGACAAAAATGATCCAATGGTAGTCAAATAATACGAATTGACAGAATAGAATCCTGCCTAAACTAAATTTGTTGAAAAGTGAATTGGGTACCAACATTTTGAGGCTGCAAAAAGCACATAAAGGCAGTATAAAAATGTATTCATACGACTTCAGTGGTAAAATCCTTATATTTTGAAGTCATATATCATTTATCTGAAAACTCTCTTACACTTATAATATAGAGATATGTGCATGTGGGCAGAGAACTGCTGCCCTCCAGAACACCACAGCGCCAATTATTTTTCAAATAGAAATCGGTGGTCAAATATGGTACTGCAACCGGCACTCACTGAGGTGCAATGAGGCAGAAATGAGTCTGCCCATAATGAAGTATCAAACCAAAACTAGTGTTTTCTGACCTCAAATAATGCAAAGAAAACAAGTTCATATTCATTTATAAACAGCACAATACTAATGTTTTAACTTAGGTAGAGTTCAGAAATCAGTATTTGGTGGAATAACCCTGATTTTCAATGAAAGCGTCTTGGCATGTGAAACTGGGATGATCTGAGCATCTTCAGTACTGAAACAGTAATGGCGTGATGACGTTTCATGCACACATCACAGTGGCCATATTTTTGACCATCAGCGTAGAAGCAACAGCGCTGAATGGAGAAACATCCATTAAAACGTCAATAAATCATCCAAATATTGATTTTTATACATGAAGTGCCAGGAAAAGTGTGTACAGGTCTGAAGTCAGCAGAAATGTTGGCAGATTTGACTTTCGTGGACAATGAAATGTATTTTATTCACGATTCATCTCCGGATGGCGGCGAGTCTGATGTGTGACCGGCGAGCACGCACACACGCACACACACACACACACACACACACACACACACACACACACACACACACACACACACACGTTGTGTTTCCATGTTTTATGGGGACTTTCCATAGACATAATGGTTTTTATACTGTACAAACTTTATATTCTATCCCCTAAACCTAACCCTACCCCTAAACCTAACCCTCACAGAAAACTTTCTGCATTTTTACATTTTCAAAAAACAATTTAGTATGATTTATAAGCTGTTTTCCTCATGGGGACCAACAAAATGTCCCCACAAGGTCAAAAATTTCGGGTTTTACTATCCTTATGGGGACATTTGGTCCCCACAAAGTGATAAATACACGCTCACACACACACACACACACACACACACACACACACACACACACACACACACACAAGAATATCATCGTAAACATCTCTCATTCAGGAGTTACAAATGTTTGTGCTGTTTTCTGGTCTGACTCGGTCACAATATTACTAAACATCTGTGATGATCCCATCTGTATGAATGTAAGATCTGCTTTTAGCTCAACCAGAGAACACAGAATGCAACACAGGCAAACAAACTTACAGTATGCAAATATACATGGAGTTTAAGAACTATTGTGTTTTATTTATGTTGTCATGCATATGTTGTCTCTTTTGTAACATGGTTAATTTAAAAAATATTCAGCATTTTCCATATTAACTTGCTGTGTAAATATTTTTACATTGTAGTCTGTTGGCGTGAATAAATTCTGTGCTTCAAAATCGTATGTGTTGTTTAATGACCAACGTTTGTGAACTGTTTAGCCTAAACATTAAATATATACGGTATAGTGGCGTTATAGTGCTTTTATACAATGTGTTACAATCATCTCACATCTCACATGGTCGTGGCATTATAATTTAAGTGTTTAATTGCTGCTCTCCCCCTTCATCACTGGCTGACTTGGTGATTTTGGATGTGGTATCACTTTATTAAGCTTTATAAATAGAAATAAAAGTTTTCCAACAGCGCAGCACACAGAAGGTATGTGGAGTTTGGTCCTATGCTGTACTGTATATGGCAGCGATGAAATATAATGATATCACATGAAACCGGTAAAGCAAACTGATCTCTTGGCTCAATTCAAATGCTGTATATTTCAAAGCTGAATGTTTTTATTGTCGCTGGAAAATAAGTAGGTCTGATCTGATGCTTGATACACATGCTTACATCAATCCGATCACTTTGGCTATGTTCACACAGGCAGAAAAAAAAAAAATCGGATTTTTTTAGACACTGTCACTAAATCAGTTTAGGTTTTTGTAGTCTGAACAGGACAAAAACACAATAAATCCGATTAAAATCCGATTTTTCTTAATGCGTCTCAGTCTGAACAGTCAGGTTGGATCTAATGTGTTTTTTTTTTTCATAATTTGCTGATGGCTGTTCTACGTCAGGTTTTGCGAATACATACTGTGCTCCGAACAGCATAATTAATGCCTTCGTAGGGCACTTCAAATTTTAATACAATAATGATGGCCATGCAGTAGGATTGTTATAAACAGAATTTTCTTACACATTTAATCCCTATAAAACTCTCACAGTGGAAGGTAAACAGGGCATAGAGATCATCACTTCTGAATGAAACACACCCATATGTCATTTATATGTTACAGGGCACGCAAAGCACTGCAAACCTCTTATAATAATACAGACATTGCCTTAACTTACCCAAAGATATGCGCTAAGGTGCAGTAACCTAATTATAAAGTAAAGTGATAAAGTATTGAATGTCACATAAATACGGGACACTTGAGAAGTGTTTCATCACAGGACGTGGGTCCTCGTCTCACCATATGACCTTTTTCTGATTTAATATGGGAAATAAAGCCTTTAATATGGGATGATTCGCTCTATAGAGATAAAAGGCATCCCATATGAGACATCATAATTTCATCCAAAATACAGGACGTCCCCACCAAAACGGGCAGCAGCTGCACTAGCAGCAACAAACATTGCATATGCCACCTCAGATTAAGGAGAACAAAATGAAATGTTGATTGTTGCAGAATGCTTACATGTTACGTGGCCTACAAAAATTATTTTACTCATATACAGTGAGGAAAATAAGTATTTGAACACCCTGCTATTTTGCAAGTTCTCCCACTTTTAAATCATGGAGGGGTCTGAAATTGTCATCGTAGGTGCATGTCCACTGTGAGAGACACAATCTAAAAAAAAAAATCCAGAAATCACAATGTATGATTTTGTAACTATTTATATGTATGATACAGCTGCAAATAAGTATTTGAACACCTGAGAAAATCAATGTTAATATTTGGTACAGTAGCCTTTGTTTGCAATTACAGAGGTCAAACGTTTCCTGTAGTTTTTCACCAGGTTTGCACACACTGCAGGAGGGAGTTTGGCCCACTCCTCCACACAGATCTTCTCTAGATCAGTCAGGTTTCTGGGCTGTCACTGAGAAACACGGAGTTTGAGCTCCCTCCAAAGATTCTCTATTGGGATTAGGTCTGGAGACTGGCTAGGCCACGCCAGAACCTTGATATGCTTCTTACAGAGCCACTCCTTGGTTATCCTGGCTGTGTGCTTCGGGTCATTGTCATGTTGGAAGACCCAGCCTCGACCCATCTTCAATGCTCTAACTGAGGGAAGGAGGTTGTTCCCCAAAATCTCGCAATACATGGCCCCGGTCATCCTCTCCTTAATACAGTGCAGTCAGCCCTGTCCCATGTGCAGAAAAACACCCCCAAAGCATGATGCTACCACCCCCATGCTTCACAGTAGGGATGGTGTTCTTGGGATGGTACTCATCGTTCTTCTTCCTCCAAACACGGTTAGTGGAATTATGACCAAAAAGTTCTATTTTGGTCTCATCTGACCACATGACTTTCTCCCATGACTCCTCTGGATCATCCAAATGGTCATTGGCAAACTTAAGACGGGCCTTGACATGTGCTGGTTTAAGCAGGGGAACCTTCCGTGCCATGCATGATTTCAAACCATGACGTCTTAGTGTATTACCAACAGTAACCTTGGAAACGGTGGTCCCAGCTCTTTTCAGGTCATTGACCAGCTCCTCCCGTGTAGTTCTGGGCTGATTTCTCACCTTTCTTAGGATCATTGAGACCCCACGAGGTGAGATCTTGCATGGAGCCCCAGTCCGAGGGAGATTGACAGTCATGTTTAGCTTCTTCCATTTTCTAATGATTGCTCCAACAGTGGACCTTTTTTCACCAAGCTGCTTGGCAATTTCCCGTAGCCCTTTCCAGCCTTGTGGAGGTGTACAATTTTGTCTCTAGTGTCTTTGGACAGCTCTTTGGTCTTGGCCATGTTAGTAGTTGGATTCTTACTGATTGTATGGGGTGGACAGGTGTCTTTATGCAGCTAACGACCTCAAACAGGTGGATCTAATTTAGGATAATAAATGGAGTGGAGGTGGACATTTTAAAGGCAGACTAACAGGTCTTTGAGGGTCAGAATTCTAGCTGATTGACAGGTGTTCAAATACTTATTTGCAGCTGTATCATACAAATAAATAGTTAAAAAATCATACATTGTGATTTCTGGATTTTTTTTTTTTAGATTGTGTCTCTCACAGTGGACATGCACCTACGATGACAATTTCAGACCCCTCCATGATTTCAAAGTGGGAGAACTTGCAAAATAGCAGGGTGTTCAAATACTTATTTTCCTCACTGTAACTACATTTGTACAAATTATACAGTAATACGAATATAGTACACAGACCAAAAGGTCATAATACTGCTGACAACATGCTACAAGAATAGAGTAAACTAGGATTAGCCTACTACTAAAGCAAGCGACTGCCGCTGCTTATGGGCTGGTGAGGTTACACTTATATGCTTGTACTTCGGCACATATGTGTTTATATTATTATTCCTATCACAACACTAAACAAGTGTCTTTATAGAAATATTATATTTTATATATTATATTAAAACAAACAAATAATATTGCATCTTCATTGAAATTAGACAACATTTTTAATCATGTCTGACAACTTGACAAATAGATTTACAATATTTTAGGATATATATATAAATTAAGAGGACATTTGATTATCTACAAGCATTTTGGAGATGACAGATTTCTTTGCAAACTAATTATATAAAACTCAGAACAGTGTACCATATGGATGCAAACAGTTTTGAATAGTGATGCAGAAAGCCCAACTCTGAATTTTACATAGGTTCATGGAGAGAACTCAGCAGCGTCTTACATTTTTGGACATCCTGTTAACCAACATAGCTGAAATGTGCTTGTGCTGCACCATAAGAAAGTCTGAATAAAATTAGTGACATGACAAGGAATTCAAATTGAACTGAAGCTCTGGTAATTATTATATGGTAATTCCCCCACATCCACAAAAAACAGATTTACGCAATATCACACTTGCGAAGTGCGCAATATGGCCCTACATCAGCACTGCTGTGATTCAGCCGCAGGCCGAGTGCCATAGGTTATCACAGCAATGCTGATGTAGGGCCATATGGCACAATTGCGAGTGTGATATTGCTTATATACAACAGTTCAATGGCTTGTGCGGTTTCTAACAAGTTATTGGATAAACAAGGATGGATGGATGGATGGATGTGTGTGTGTGAGAGAGAGAGAAATGGAGCATGTGTGATCACCTGTTACCACTCCCAAGCAGAGATGCTGTCAGCTTTCTGAAGATCAGATTTCTCAGTGGAAAAATAGTGTCGAAAATGCAATGTCCTCACCATTTTAAACAGTGTGTGTCCAATGGGGAAACTCTGGTAAATGCCTTGAGTTCTGTAATTAATCAGTGTGTTGTGTCTCAGCTGTGATGAGCCTTAATGCTTTAGTTGTTCATTTAAAGCCATTTCCAAGCTACTCTTACACTTTAGTTTAGGATGACAAACACAAGCGGAGTGATACACACACACAGTGAAACATCCGAATGCTGATGGTGTCAGACCATCAGTGTTCATGGAATGTCTCTCATCCAATCAGATTTGAGGACTGGAAATAATTGTTGCATTTTTGATTATATCTTCAGAACGATTTGACATATCATAACTGTTTTGACAACTTTTTTGTCTGGAGGGTCTTTAGATGATTTATACTCATTTTTGTGCGAATAAAAAAAAAAAAAACAGCCTAGGACGAGTTCGAAAAATTAGGCTTTTAAAAAAAAATATTTGTGATAAATACGTTCTTACAGGAATGGAAATCATTATACCAAATGTGTGCCAAACTAACAGTCTAGGAGGAGTTCGAAAACGTATGTATTTCAAACAAATAAAAATGGCAGAAAAAAATTATAGAAATTAAATTGGATATACATTTTGTAGGGCTTAACTCAAGGAATCAGAATTTCGATTCCAGCCCTTACGGTTGCAGAGATAAGAACACAAACACAAAGGTGCTGATTAAAGTGCCACCTAGTGTCTGACGTATGTGTGTGTGTCTGAGTAGTGGGAGGGATCTGTTCGACTTACTGTCTCTGATGCCCAGACACTTAAGACAGTAAAAGAATAAGAATAATAGGAAAATTGGAACAAATACAATAAGTTTCCAGCACCTTCAGTGCCTGGACCCCTAATAAAAGAAAATGCCACCCAGGCTACGTTAAAAACAAGTTACGTTTTTTTATTGTGTTGGGTCGCCACTTGAGGTCAATGTAAAATCTGGATCCCAAAGCAAAACCAATTGAGAACCACTGGTGTAGTAATTCAGAATCAGTAGTTGCTAGTTGTTATATGTGTATGTTCTATTAAATAGGTTTATATAATCTATTTGTATTTATGTTTATAGTGCAATACATTTTCTGCGTTCAAGCATTTCATTATTTGACAGTTTTTAATACAGCTATCTGGGCTTCCAGAGCCCTTCAAGTGTCAAAAGCTCCCAGTAAATAAACACGTGCATGAAAAGATGAACAGGAAGCTATAATTAATAATAATAATGAATCTATAACATCTATAATTATTTTAAGGTCATTTTAAGCTATTTTACCACTGACATGTGTAAATACACATCCAGTGTTGCAGGTTCATGGACACATGCACAACAGCACCACTGGTGAAAGAAATCCTAGGGGAAACACACTTCTTGGGGCTACTGTATTTTTGTCTTTTTTGTCCATACATCTATTTTGACTCCAGGGACATGTCAAAAAGCATGTCCCACCCATATCCAACCTTTACAAAATGTGTTACCCTTAAAACCGCTTTTAATCTGTTTGTTTTGTACCTGTCTCAGATTCTCATACTTAGTTTCACATGTATACTTACCTTGACCTTACATGGCGGCACCTAATATAGATTTCCCATCAAGCACTGAGAAAGGATCTTAGATGACAGCTAAGCCTTATGATGGCATCCTGCCCTGTGCTGGTCAGCGTCTGACACACTCACAGGTCGTTGGCACTTTCTAAGAGCATCAGAGGCAAATGGACTGCTGGCAGCCATTACCATGAGGACAAATCCGTCTCAAGCTGTCCTAATTCCCTCACCGTGTTTATGCATCAGGCCAGACTACTCTGACCATAATGTGTCACCTTAGTGGGTATTTACACTTGGTCACTTCATGCGTTTTTACTTTGCTATCCTATTGAATAAACGCATTCCATTCACACTTGTCCACATCAATGGGTCTCCAAACGTATATAAATCCAATATTGAATTTCTGCGCTATATGCAACTAAATCAGAAATCACTTATGTGATCAAGGTATGCGTTCCCTCGCAATAGGTATGCGCTCCCTCGCAATATGTTTTGTGTTCCCTCACAATACGTTTTGCGTTCTGTAACAATAGGTTTGCGTTCCCTCGCAATAGCTTTGCGTTCTCTAACAATAGTTTGGAGTTCACACGCAAAAGGTTTGCTTTCCCTGACAATACATTTTTCATTGCCTCACAATTATTTCGCAATAGCTTTACCCATACCTCAAGAAAATTAACCATGGTTCTACTGTAGTAAAAATAGTTAAACTATGGTATTATTATTGTAAACCCATAGTGACAACAACATTTACCACTGTTTTACAAAAGTAATTTTAGTTTAATTATGGTATTTGTATAATAAAACCATACTATATACATATTGTACCATTCTACTTAAATTTACATCAAACTATGTTATGCCTTCTGAAGACTTGGAATACAGTGCAAGATTTGTATAGGCTACTTTAATACATTTACATTTTTAATTTATGATTGTTTGTTATTTTGGAACTGGACAGACCCAGTCCCCTTTCACTTTAGTTACATGGAAAGGAAAGGCCGGGATATTCTTCAAAATGTACATTTTATGTTTCATGGAAGAAAGTAATACATACAAGTTTGGAAGGACATGAGGGCGAGTAGTTCATGGGGGGGCTATCATTGTAAATGTCAGCCATCCACAAAGTAAAATCATGCTGAATAGTTTAACATCTTATTTGAGGCAGTGGGCCAAAGCATTTACCCTTGAATAAGTTCTGATTGTTTCACTCATTTATGGAAAGTTTCCCCGGAATGAATTATCCACAAATCTTTCAGCTCTGGATTACATTCCTATAAAAAAGGCTATTGTCTCATATAAGAGGCCTGTAGCTGTCATGTACAGTCGACAGTCTGCCAACTACAATGACAAAGCACTACATGATTTTTTAGTTAAGAAACATTACCACGTGGCTGAAAGGGCAGGGGGAGAAAAAGCTTATCCCAGAATCATGTGTGCTGCCTTGCTGTCTACTGCCTACATAGGCATCTCCCTAAAGGGGCCAAGTGCATACAGTAAGAAATGTTATTCCATCTTTCTGCACTGTTTTACATTTGTTATTTATGTAAATGTGCTGATCAGATCTTTTCAGTGTCTTCCAACATGATAGGACATTGCAAAGCTAAAAACACTGAGAAGCAGAAGAAAACATAGCACACCAATTTTGGGTAAAGTTCTCTAACAATAGTTTTGCATTCCCTCAAGAGAAGTTCGTTGTGTCTCCCGCGTCATGTTAGCATGTTGCTAAGATTACAACACAATACTCTGAGAAGCATAAGAGAACATGGCTGTAGAGTGGAAGAGGGCGGGGCCGGGCTGGAACAACACACGCCTGGTCCCCAATCAGCCTGATGGGGGCACGCGAGGGATAAAGGAGGCAGGTGATGACAGAGATGGACTAAAAGACACAAAACAGGAAAATGTGCCAATGAGGTCAAGAAAATTACATAACTAGGGTTGCCAACTGTCCCATATTATAAGGAATCGTCCCGTATTTAAGGGATCAGAATTGTGTTTCATATCAAATCCATAGAGAACTCGATTTGTCCCGTATTTTTGCCTTTCACAGTTAAACAGCTAAGAACTCTAAAAAGTATTCATTGTATTTGAATCAGCTTCATGTAAAAGTGTTAAAAAAGGCAGATTAGACAAATCAATCACAAAAGGTGGATGTAAAATGGAGCTGTGTGTGTGTGTGTGTGTGTATGCGTGACCGTGAAAGAGCTCCATCATTGGGTGTTGCTATGTTACCTAGATACTACATTTGACAGAAGGAGGAGGGTCAAGATGAGGAACTACTATTATTTGACTAGATGGCATCATGGCAACTGATACTCCACCTTGTAAATGAAGATGATTGCAAGCAAAGGTACAGCTCAGAGGTGTCTGTTTTAGATCTTTTAATCTGGAAAGCATCACAATCAATTAATCTGCTAAACATCTTAAAAAGATCAGATTTACAAACATTCTAAATCATTTATGTCTTAAAGACATCTGCTTAATGTCTTACTGACATACGCTTTATAGATGTTTTGGTGATGGGGCGTGGCTGAGCGATGCTACGTAGAGTGAGGCCGAGAGAGAGTGCAGTAAGGTTTGACACCTGTGGGGAATCAGCTAATTTTGTGTTTGCAGTGAGAATGCAAAAGGAAGTTTAAAGGGTAATCCAGACTGCCGGAGGGGAGGGAGAGAGAGAGAGAGAGAGAGAGAGAGAGAGAGAGAGAGAGAGAGAGAGAGAGAGAGAGAGAGAGAGAGAGAGAGAGGAATCATGTGTGCCTTGCACGTTGCTGAAAAGAAAAAAAATTGTGTCCTAATACATTTACGTTGGATTATTTGCCTGGCTCTCGTTTCCTCTTTCATAAAAGTGTCACAAACCTGTCATAGTGGTGCTGAAACCCAGGAATCGAAAGAGGAAGAAATCCTCGCTACTGGCTGAAGTAGTCAAGACCCTCACCTGCATCCACCAAGCCCAATTTCAGTCTCTGCTTGAGCTACGCATAGAACAGGAGCAGCGATTCCAGGTGCTGTTCAAAGCTAAAGTGGAGGACCAGCAGGTGCTACGGAGCTTCGTACACCAGGAGGGGCCTTCAGCCTCGACTCTGGACCCATTCATGGCCGTGCCGCACGTCATGTTGTCCAAAATTGGACATGCTCGAAACTGGGACGACTGGCTTGAGCCTCTATTATTTGCAATTCGAGAGGTCCCGCAAGCCTCCAAGAGGTTCTCCCCATTTGAATAATTGTACAGGCGTCAACCACATGGTGTGCTCGACGTCCTATAGGAAAATTGGGAGGAGGGACCTTCAAACAGCAAAAACTAAATACAATACGTTCTTGACATGACAACAAAACTCCACACACTGGGGTTAATTAACACAAGATAATTTGCTACAGGCTCAAGAACGTCAAAGCCGGCTGTATAATAGGGGTATTCGGCAATGGGAATTTGCACCAGGAGATAAAGTTCTTGTGCTACTCACCACATCAAGCTCTAAATTACTTGCCAAGTGGCAAGGGCCTTTTAAAGGTCACATGGCGATTCGGGAAATCGATTATTAATTGAACGAATGGCAGAGCCCGTCAGATTTATCACCTTAATCTCCTAAAACCATGGAGAGGTGGTACCCATGACTTTGGCGACGGTGGTCCTGGAGAGGGAGGAGCTCGGACCGGAGGTGAATTTAAAAGCCACCGATCGAGTCACCCTGGTCACTTGCGGACTCCACCTCACCATCACGGAAGTTGCCAGGTTGCAAAGAGAATTCTCTGACGTGTTCTCACCTCTTTCCGGTCATATGAATCACATAGAGCACCATATCGAAACAATCCCAAGTGTAGTGGTACGCAGTCGTCCCTACAGATTACACAAATAAAAAAAAAGAATTCTTTGGGGATAATAGAAGAATCCCACAGTGACTGGGCCAGCCTGGTGGTGTAGCTTCCGAAGAGTGACGGCTCAGTCCGGTTATGTGTGGATTACAGAAAAGTCAATACGGTGTCTAAATTTGATGTGTACCCAATGCCTCGGAAAGATGAACTGCAAGATCGTTTAGCTGCAGCATCAGAGGGCTGTCCTGAAGTCGTTGAGCTGGGCGGGACTCATGGAAAAGTGTGCAATTGGACGGGTTGAGGTACTCTATCTGGGATTCCACTTGGGTCATGGACAGGTGCGGACCCAAATTGATAAGATTGTAGCGATTGCAGCCTGCCCAAGACCTAAGACCAAAAAGAAGGTGAGACAGTTCCTTGGGCATGCTGGTTATTATCATAGGTTTGTGCCTAATTATTCAACCGTCACCAGCCCGCTGACTGACCTGACTAGAAAGGGGGCACCAGATCCGGTCCAGTGGACCCAACAGTGTCAGCAGGCGTTCGCGCAAGTGAAAGCTGCACTTTGCGGCGGGCCATTATTGCACTCTACAGAGTTCTCTCTCCCTTTTATTTTGCAGATGGATGCATTGGAAAGGCGATTTGGAGCGGTACTTTCCAAGATGGTGGAGAGGGAGGAACGAACTGTACTGTACATTAGTCGCAATACTAAGTACAGCACAATCGAGGAGTGTTTGGCCATCAAGTGGGTGGTCCTCACCCTTCTGCACTATATGTTGGGGCATGCTTTCACCCCATGTTCAGACCATGGCCTGCTCCAGTGGCTCCATCGCATGAAGGATACCAACGCACGGATCACCCGATGTTATCTAGCTCTCCAGCCTTTTAAGTTCGAGGTGGTCCACAGGCCAGGGGTGCAGATGGCTGTTGCGGACTTCTTCTCCAGGAATGGGGGAGGGGGTGTGGGTGAATCACCTCTAACAGCTGTTTTGTGTTTGCAGTGAGAATGCTGAGGGATTCAAAAGGGCATTCCAGACAGGATCGAATGGGAGAGAAACGCACGCAGCAGGAATTGTGTGCGCCTTGCACATTGCTGAAAAGCTAAAATTTGTGTCCTAATAAATTACGTTGGGTTGATTGCCTGGCTCTCGCTTCCTCTCGTAAGAGTCACAAACCTGTCAGAAACTAATTGCAGATGAGCAAACAACCTAAAAAATACGTCTTCCAGATGTAAACACACACATCAAATAGAAGTTGGGTGAAGTACGTGTGCTATCAGGGATAAGATATAAAAATATATATGAAAATAGCGATCTGAAAAGGGAAAGAGAAGATCAATGTTCAGATTGTTTTTTTTTTGTTTTTTTTGTCTTTGTTTGCACTGTAATCTGATACAGTTTTGTTTGTACTGTTCAAATGAAATAGTGAAATATAAAGACAACCTGTCTATTTTCAATCAGTTATCAACAACTGTGCTTCTCATATTTTCATATGCTGAAGTTGGCAACCCTAATCCTAAAAACTTGTCCTTTATCGGAGCATTTGAGTGAGGCAAGTTGAACACGGCCAAAAAGAAGAGGTTAGTTTACAATCATTGAGGAGATTAAGATATTAACATCCAAGTACAATTGGTCTCATAGTGATCAACTTTGCAAAGGCTTGAAATACCACATCATCAACTCATCAGCTGAAGTCACATCTAGAGGAAATGTATCATGGCAACATTTGCACAGAACACTGAAAAAGGAAGTTAAATGGCAGAAGGCTGAAATTCCAAACCAACAGAGTCAGATTCAGACTGACCAATCAGCCTTCAGACGGAGAGATTCCACGGCAGACTGCTGTTAGGAGGCTGACTGGCATGGAGACAGAAACAAAGAGGGGAGGAATGTTCTTGAGCTCTCGCCCTGTTTCACATACTCATGAACTGCACATGCAACACGTACGTCTGCAGTTTTAAATTAATCCTGTAGTTCAGCCATTTATTAAAAGAAATGTATTCACCCAATTCACTCACCCATCAGGCCTGGCTCCAGCTCTAAGATGTAAGTTGGGCCATAGGACCCGCCAGGTTGGCTGAACATTTGGAGGAGTGGGTGTAGGTTTAGTTCTCAAGGTAGGCCAAATTCATGATTTGGTGGGCCAGGCCCACCCAGGCCCCCCTGTGGAGCCGGGCCTGTCACCCATCATGATGTTCTGAACCTGTATTAAGTTACATTTTCCCACAGAACACAACAGAAGATATTCTGATGTACACACTCCTCTTTTCCATACACTGACAGTACATGGTGACCATGACTTTCAATCTCCAAAAAGGACAAAAAGAAACATAAAAACACTATAAAAGCAATTCATATGACTTCTGCGCTATACTCCGAGTCTTACAAAGCAATACAATAGCTTTGTTTGAGGAACAGACTAAAATGTAAGTTTTGGTGTTTTGGGTCAATGACATCAACTCTCTAATGACAGATGTTTATTACATTTTGCGTGAACTATTTCTTTAACACTTTGGATGTATTATGTCCAGAGTTACAGAGCAAACAGAAATGAGTTGTGATGGAGGGCAGTTCAGCACTTCAGAGCAGAGCAGATTGGAACAGCTTTTCTCTTTGAGGTTTTCTCTCGAGTACACATTGCCATGTAAGGAGGTGAAACACTCTGAACAAAGGAAACTTAAGGAGCTGAGAGCTGGAGATGTGGGGTGTAGGGAGAGAGAGGCAATGCAGGAACAAACTAGGCAGAAAGAACCTAAAACGGAAGCCGTTGGCAATGTCATGCCAATTTAGGTTACGGATCTAGTGTATTTAATCAAAGGGATTGTCAAACCATGAGTCCTCAATTCGGTCATCATTTCCTCACTCTCAAGTCATTCCAAACCTGTATGATTTTCTTCAGTGGAACAGTAACACCATGTCTACCATGGATACGTTGCGTTACGCCGACAGTAAGCGGATGCCATCTGATACTGTTCCATTTTAACCTGAACACGCTGGTGCTACTTCTGCCAGCAATACGAATAAACGATGTAGACAGCAGTTGCGGCGCACCGCATCAACAGTGTAGACAGGCTGCTTTTTCAAAATAAAGTACACAGTGACGACAAACATTCAAAATTTGTGCGAAGAATCTTCAAACGGCATGAAAATGAATGGCGTTTGGCATCACAGACGTTGATTCTGGTAACTCAGTCACTCTTACTAGCCACTTTGGCAGGTTTACTTTTTCAGGGGTTTTCCCGCTTTGAAAATTCTGTGAATGTCAGGTGACTCGGGCCGCTAATGAAGAGAATTTAATTGTATCCATCACACGATCACCATTTTTAAGCACTAAATATTCCTCTCGTAACTCACACGCGCATCTGTGAGGGGCGAATGAAGCGTGCTCCAGAGATGGAGAAAGAGCTCTGGGTCAGCACAGAGAGAAACTTGTGCGATTCAGTTTCAGTCGGGCTTTCCTCAATATCACAGCATCTGGTGTGGAGACCATAATAAACGTATTTGACCTGTCTGAATTCTACAGAGAACGTTCTAGTATAAAACGCAATATGGAGGAAGTCAAACCTCTCAAACTGCTAGATAGCCCCTACATTTTAAACAGCACTGACGTGGTAAAAATGAGACAAATACATCATCAGGTTTAAAAATACACATCATCCATACTAAAATGATTTGAATGCAGTAACTGGTAACTGTATAGCTTCACTAACTGTCTAGATTCATTTTAAATATACAAGTCTTTATTTATTACAACTGTGAAAGTTGAAGTTAAAGGTTTAAATGTATTTAGGCTAGTTTTTAGATTCGTTTTTCAATAACAAATTTATATACTATAGTCTTTTCTAAAAAAGTAAATAAAATATCTAGATTAGCCTAACCACAGTAATGTGAGCCATCCATAGTCTGACTGTGGTAATGGCCTCATCATTAAAGTGCCACTGTTAAACTGACAATGGTAGAACAACCAAATAAAAATGATGCATCTTGGATGGCTTCAAAGACACCAAATGTGGAAATTTGGTGCGATGCACCTTCAATCACCTTGAAAAGCGATGGTGAATCAAATCTGGTGCAATGAGTCATCAAACACCATGAAAACCAATGGTGTTTTCCATCACAGGTGTGAAAAATATGGTGCAATGCATTTTAAAATGCCACGAAAACCTGTGGTGTTTGGTGTCACAGAGTACAATTCTGGTACGCCTTCGAAAACCAAATGTTTGCACCTCAGACCTGGTGCAATGTGTTTTTAAAAGGCATAAAAACATTTAACTCTGGTGCTATGAGTTTTCAAATGCCAGAAGTTAAATGTGGGGTGATGTGCATTTAACACCCAAGTTTGCATATTCACAAGTCTGAAAGAAGCTTTCGGTGTGTTAAAGAGCAGTGTGAACACTCAAATTATCTACTTTACATGGAAAAAAAATCTATGTCATTTATAAAAATCCACAAAACTGAATATACTCGTGCATATGCACCAAAATGTGCAATTTTTAAGTTCTAACACTATTTCAGCATTTTCAATATTGAGTCATAGTTTAAGAGAACCCAGCACACTACAGCAGAACCAACCTCTATATCATTTCTGATGTATGACAAAACAGCAGAATTACAATTACATTCATTCAAGAGGATCCACCCACACAGAACACACTTAATCTTGATGAACTGAATAATGCATTCTGCACACAATTCACATTATAATTCTTTGCACTCTGAAGTCCAGCCCACATAGAATGGCTAAAGTCAATCCAGTCTTTCTGAATGATAAATCAAGTCTCCAGGGAGTCTTCCAGTGCCAAACTGGGAAACGTGCTCTGCGCAAGTCTAAGGATCATCATGGAGCTAAAGGTCATACCGTATGGTAGGGGACAGTGCACAAAACTGTGTTCGGAACCTATTTTACTTCCATAGTGTGACGTATTCTCCAATGCAACTGGATATTCAACTAAAAAAGTAGGGTAGGACTTAATGGGGCAGTTAATCTAAAAAATAAAATGTATTTACTGTTATGTTATTTCAACCTAGTATGATTTTCTTCTGTAGAACACAAATGGAGATGTTAGGCAGTATAGTCAAGTCAAGTGGTTTTTATTGTCGTTCAACCATATACAGTTAGTACAGTACCACCAGTGAAATGAGACAACGTTCCTCCAGTACCATGGTGCTACATAAAACAACATAGGACAAACACAGCCATACCTATACCTATATAAAGTGCACATGCAAACGTGTGCAAAAAGTACGGGACAGAACAATAAAGTACAAAAAATGAACAGGACAATAGGCACAGTGAGAGACCAGTACAAAGATGACAGTTTCTAAAAATGCCAAATGTAAACATAACATACTATGAGATAGTGTTCTATGCACATATCAGTTATTGAGGTAGCAGCCAGGTATAAAGTGACAATAATTAAAGTGCACGTTTGTGCGTGTGTGTGTGTGTGTGTCAGTCCAGTCTCTGAGTATTGAGCAGTCTGATGGCTTGGAGGAAGAAGCTGTTACACAGTCTGGCCGTGAGGGCCCGAATGCTTCGGTACCTCTTGCCAGACGGCAGGAGGGTGAAGAGTTTGTGTGAGGGGTGTGTGGGGTCATCCACAATGCTGGTTGATTTGCAGATGCAGTGTTTTGTGTAAATGTCTTTGATGGAGGGAAGAGAGACCCCGATGATCTTCTCAGCTGTCCTCACTATCCTCTGCAGGGCTTTGCGGTCCGAAACGGTGCAAGTCCCAAACCAGGCAGTGATGCAGCTGCTCAGGATGCTCTCAATAGTCCCTCTATAGAATGTACTGAGGATGGGGGGGGGTGGGAGATGTGCTTTCCTCAGCCTCAGTAGAGACGTTGCTGGGCTTTCTTGGTAATAGAGCTGGTGTTGAGGGACCAGGTGAGGTTCTCCGCCAGGTGAACACCAAGGAATTTAATGCTCTTGTCGATGTTTTGACCACAATGTTTTGACCACATTCAGAGACAGGTTGTTGGCTCTACACTAGTCTGTTAGCCGGTGCACCTCCTCTCTGCATGCGGACTCGTCGTTCTTGCTGATGAGACCCACCACGGTCGTGTCATCGTGAACTTAATGATGTGGTTCGAGCTGTGCATTGCTGCACAGTCATGAGTCAGCAGAGTGAACAGCAGTGGACTGAGCACACAGCCCTGGGGGGCCCCAGTGCTCAGTGTGGTGGTGGTGGTGGTGATGCTGTTCCCAATCCGGATTGACTGAGGTCTCCCAGTCAGGAAGTCCAGGATCCAGTTGCAGAGGGAGGTGTCCAGGCCCAGCAGGTTCAGCTTTCCAATCAGATGCTGAGGAATTATTGTGTTGAATGCTGATCTGAAGTCTATGAACAGCATTCGAAAGTATGAGTCCTTTTTATCTGGGTGAGGGCCAGATGGAGGGTGGTGGCGATGGCGTCGTCTGTTGAACGGTTTGGACGATATGCAAACTGCAGTGGGTCTAGTGAAGGGGGCAGCTGGGTCTTAATGTGCCTCATGACAAGCCTCTCAAAGCACTTCATGACGATGGGTGTGACTTCGACGGGACTGTAGTCCTTGAGGCAGGACACTGAAGACTTCTTTGGCATGGAGACGATGGTGGTGGCCTTGAAGTGGCTCGGAGTCTCGGGTCCTCAGCAGCGCATGCACCTCCACAGTCATCCACGGTTGGAGCATGTGGTGATGGTCTTGGAGAAGGTGACATCAATGCACTTGCTGGTGTAGCTAGTCACTGATGCTGTTTATTCCTCCAAGTTGGTAGAGTCGCCATATTTTGCAGCCTCCCTGAACATGTGCCAGTCAGTACACTCAAAACAGTCCGGAAGAGCACAGATGGCTCCTGCTGGCCAGGTTTTCACCTGCTTCTGGAGCGGTTTTGTGCGTCCGACGAGCGGTCTGTAAGCTGGAATTAGAATAATAGAGATGTGGTCTGAGAAGGCGAGGTGGGGGCGGGGCTCCGACCGGTACGTGCCTGGGATGTTTGTGTAAACAAGATCAAGAGTGTTTGCCCCTCTCGTTGCAAAGTTCACATACTGATGGAATTTAGGGAGCACTGTTTTGAGATTCGCATGGTTGAAATCTCCAGCAAAAATAAACAGTCCGTCAGGGTGAGCGTTCTGCAGTTCGCTCATAGCCCCACACAGTTCACAGAGCGCTTCCTTAGCGTTAGTGCTGGGGGGAATGTAAACTCCGGTTATAATAACAGTGGTGAATTCCCGTGGTAAATAAAAAGGTCTGCATCTAACAGTCACAAGCTCCACCAGCGATGAGCAGTAACTAGAGACTAGCATAGAGTTATTGCACCATTCCGTGTTGATGTAAACACACAAGCCACCACCGCAAGTCTTACCACACAAAGCTGCATTTCTGTCGGCATGAAATGAGGCGAGCCCGTCTAGCTGAATGGCGGCATCCATAACCCTGTCGCTGAGCCACGTCTCCATGAAAACAAAGATGCAGCAGTCTCTAAGCTCACGCTGTGTAGTCTGCTGGAGTCGGATGTAGTCCAGTTTATTGTCCAGGGAGCAAATATTTGAGAGCAGGATAGACGGGAGAGCCGGCCGGCTAGGGTTTGTTTTTAGCCTAGCAAGGACCCCCGCCCTCTTGCTGCGCTTTCGCTTCCTCGCACACTGCTTACGGTGTCCCCTCCCCCGGGCACCTGCATCAGGCGACGCCGAGGACTCGAGGCCTGGTCTACGCAGAAAGCAGAGTTCAGATAGCAACTCCTGCAGATCATCATGCAGCTTGGTTGTTGCATGAATCTTATATTTTAACAGTGTCTGGCGATGGTAGACATGAACACCGGTTGCTCCGATGTCCATGTGCCGTAAAAGTTGAGCTAAGTGACAAAAATAGCACCATTTTGGATCCGGAGTGGCCGCTGCATGCTACCGCACCACCATCTTGGATCTTTCACTAGCAGTCAACATTCCCTTTTGATTACTATGTAAATGGCAACTGAGATGGTCATTCTGCTTAACATTTCCTTTTGTGTTCCAGTTGAATACCAATTCACATAATCAGTAGTATGCCAGTCTAGGATTAGCACATCCCAAATCATGGTACACTGAAAATTAAATGTCAATGGTACCCAGGTCAGGTGACCTACTATTTGGCATGCTCTTAGGGCTTACATTGTATACAACATATTGCGCTATAAGAAAGAGAAGACGTAGGATTCATGCAATTGTTGTTAAAGGGATAGTTCACCCAAAAATGAAAATTATCTCATAATTTACTCACCCTCATACCATCCCAGATGTGTATGACTTTCTTTCTTCAGCTGAGCAAAGATTATGATTTTTAGAAGAAAATTTCTTGTAGGTCCTCAATAGTGGACCTTTGTAGCTCCAAAAATTACATGAAGGCATTATAAAAGTAATTCATAAGACTCCAGAGGTTTAATCCAGGTCTTCAGAAGAGATATGATAGGTGTGGGAGAAAACAGAACATTATTGAAGTCCTTTTTTTACTATAAATCTCCACTTTCACTTTTACATCTGAAAGTCACATGTGGTACCTGTTTAGTTTCACATCTGAATGTGAAAGTGGAGATTGATAGAAAAAAAGGACTTAAAAATTGATCCGTTTCTCACACACATCTATTATATTGTTTCTGAGGACATGGATCCATTAAATGGATTACATGGAGTCTTATGGATTACTTTTATGTATCCTTTGTGATTTTAGGAGCTACAAAAGGTCTGATCACCATGTACTTGCATTATATGGCCCTACAGAGATGAAATATTCTTCTATAAAATCTTTGTGTTCTGCAGAAGTCAGTCAGTCTTGTACATCTGGGATGGCATGAGGGTGCGTAAATGATGAGAGAATTTTCATTTTTGGGTGAACTTTCCCTTTAAGGGACTTTTCTGCTCCAAAAAAAAAAAAAGTGAAAAGTGAATCAATGTGAGGTTCAAGCTGCTTCAGCACCATTTAAATGTTAATTGAATACAGATAAACAATAATGAACTTCACAGGAATTAATTTGGCTCGATGCTAACTTAGACTGGCAGTATGTACACAACCAAATGTGACTGCGATATGATATCAAGACACGATTTTATGACATGGGAGGAAGTCCAATCCTGCTGTATTGGCTTACTACATACTAGTTAAAGGAATAGTTTACCCACAAATGTAAATGGTCATTTTTCACATTCATTTAATCATTTACACTTGTTCAAAACCCCTATGACTTTCTATCTACAATTCAAGTGATTGGTGACACATGCCTTCAAGTTCCAAAAAAAATAGAAGGGGAAATAAAAAAGGACTGTAAAAGTGGTCCACATTACTTCTGGACTATTTTTCATGTCTTTTGAAGTCATACGACAATACAAACTGGTGCCTCATATTTGGCAATTAAAAGTTGTATTTGTCATTACTTACATCAAACCAAGAACATTGCATCTTTATGCGCCATATTTGAATATATCTATACAATCTCTTTGTTTCTAAAAGCTAAAGTATACCTCGGTTGTCCACTTCCCTGATTTTTCTGGACACGCGGACAGTATTTGTCTGTTTGCATCGTCCGGCGCATTTGCCTGCCGCTGACAGTACTGAAAGAGCATGATAAAGCAGTTGTAGTGCGAATGCGTCAAATGCAACAAACTTTGATGTTGACTTAGTTATAAGTTTGATGGTTATACAGACATTACAGTAAGACAAACTGCCAGCTAGCTGGTCCAACAGACGTATAGATAGTCATAAATGGTCGGTCAGACAGACAGACAGACAGACAGACAGACAGATAGATAGATAGATAGATAGAGTAGTTAGCTAGACAGCTAGATCATTTTAAAGCAGATTAAAGGGATTTTGTGGGTTTGTTTATATTTGCATTTTTGACAGTTGGAGTTTTGAATTAATGAGCATTCTGTTGGCCCATTTGAACATTCAGTCCATGTCTTTGGGATTTTTCCAATGTTTGATTGTCTTTTGTGCGAAAACCGTAACACCCGGCCAACGCCAGATGGGAGTGTTAGAAAACACAAAGCTCACCATTCCAGAAAAATCTAAAAGGTGTCTGAAGGTATGTTTAGTGGATGTCCCTTACAAAAACCAAGAGTTCTGGAAAATTTGCCACAATTTTTTTCTCAAGCAAATGAGCTTAGTGGCAAACTCTTCATTTTTGCCTCAGGTCTGCCATAGAAGTGTTTGCCAGTAGCGGCAAACCACTACCGAGCTGCAAACTTCTGGCAAACATTTGCGGCAAATCGCAAACTCATTTGCATGCGATAATAATGAGTGGCAAATTTGCAACAAGTTTTCCAGAACTTCAGATTTTTTGTAAGGGGTATTTTGAAAACTCTAGGAGTCAATGTTAGAACTTTTGGTTTCAATTTAGGGATACTGAAAACAAAACAAAAAGTGTGTAGAATAACAGTATGTCGTCTTTGTCAAGCCACCATAAATAATAACAAAAAAGACTTTTAGTAGCACTATTATCTTTGGTTTGTCTATATCAAGTGAAAAAATACATAAATGAAAATATACAGAAAGAATAGTCAAATGTGTTGACGTAATGTACCTTCATTTGTGAAAGTATTCAATTCAATGGTTTATCTGAAATAGGTATTACCACATGAAATATATATATATATATATATATACACACACACACACACACACACACATATATACATATATACATACACACACATACACACAATTACCAAAATATATCTTCTCAAGCTATGATGCAGTATAAGATTAAGGTTATACCGCCATACCTCTTGTAAATGGGGTTTCTCAGTTTTGTCTCAAGTAAAAGCAGAGTAATTTGCAGCAGGGGGAGAATGTTACTCAAGCTCTTTGGAAAGCTTGCCCAGAGCTAAGAGTTGCTTTCTTATTTCTGCTAGTGTATTCACGCTGTTCAAGAACAATACACACAAACAGCTGGTGGGCAACTAATGTGTCCAATTACAGCAGGGGCGGACTGGGAAGGGAAATCTCGGCCAAAGTTTTTGAGTAGGGAGTTAGCGGTCCTTTTCTGCATATCGTTGCCCCCTTTGGCATATCGCAGCGCCATTTTGTGGCCCGTTCTGCATAACGCAGCGGCCCATTTCAGCTTATCGTGGCCGGCCCTTCGGGAAAAGTCTTGGTTCTCCCGATGGCCAGTCTGCCCCTGCATTACAGCAGAGGTGAGTGGAACAAGAAACACACTGTGTCAAACTGGAGTCGGAGAATGAGACTACAGTTCCAATTATCACCATGATACACCATGTACTTGCATGAAATTCAAACGCTACAACTTGTCACAATTATCTTCCACGGTAATACTGAAGATAAATGATAAATATAGGAGGTTAGCAACTTTTCTTTTCGACTGATGTCATGTAGCCCTCTTATTTTTCAACCTTTTCCCTGCAACCACCCATCATACAGAGACCACTTTTACATAATCTACTATTATTCTATGCATCAGAATGAGACTCTTATTTCACAGGTCTTTAAAAGGAAGGTGGGAACAAGTACATGATGTCACACATCATACCTGGACAGGTGTTTTGTGTACAGGGATGACTTCAGGTTCAGCTGCAGGATGCTCCTGTACAACACCAACCTCCTCAATAACAGGGGCGACAGGAACATCCTCTTCCTTTTTTGGTTCAATGACCGCCTCCTTTTCAGTCTTTACCTCTGCCTCTTTGAACAGAGAGAATGAAGCTCAGAAAACAGCAATCACTACAGTACACACACCTGTACACAATTCAATATTTCTTTGTCAATTGAAATAGGAATGGAAGCTAGTTAAAGGGACAGTTCATCCAAAAATATAAATTCTGTCATAGTTTACACACCCTCAATTTGTTCCAAACCCTTACCCTTTCTTCTATTGCTCTAAAACCTTGTCACAATAAGATTATTAATATTTAGAATACCCCGATCGGGTCCCAATGTCAAATATGGCAATATGAGTCTCTTCATGTGCCATGTTTGAAAACAAGCAAGTGTGAATGAGATTTCAGAGCTATGATGGAGTGAAAGGTTTCAGTGAATAAGAACGTAAATTATATGGACTACTAGTATGGTTCGTTAAGTATGCCTTTTTTTTTTTTTTTTTTTTAGGAACATGGACTAAAGTCATGAAACATGTACATTCCTCAAATGTACATCCCTACTGAATCAGCAGTGTGAGACGAGGTGCGACCAGTGTAGTCTGAATCCCAAACAAATTACTCTGATTCTTTTGAATCTACAGCGTGAAACATACAGATTGTTCAGTGAAGTCCGATCCCTGAACAAATGTCTCTTATGAGCCGTTTCTTTTGAATCTACAGCATGAAACATACAGATCATTCAGTGTAGTCCGATTCCCGAACAAATGACTCATGAACCGATTGTTTTGAATCTATAGCGTGAAACAAACAGATTGTTTAGTGAAGTCCTATCCCTGAACAAATGTCTCTTATGAGGCGATTCTTTTGAATCTACAGCATGAAACATACAGATCATTCAGTGTAGTCCGATTCCCGAACAAATGACTCATGAACCGATTGTTTTGAATCTATAGCGTGAAACAAACAGATTGTTTAGTGAAGTCCGATCCCTGAACAAATGTCTCTTATGAGGCGATTCTTTTGAATCTACAGTGTGAAACACCTTCAGAACAAATTATTCTTATGAGCCTGTTCTTTGTAGTGAATAAAAAAAAAACATAATAAATGACAAGTCCTTTTTTTAATGTCATGATTCATGACTTAAATTGACCCAATAATCCAGAGTAATGGGGCTAATAAGTAATGAGGCTACATGAAGGTTGTTGATATGGCAATGTATAGTTAAAGATACACATTGTAAGTTTTGAGATTAGTGGCATTTTTTTTTATTTTAAATTCCATGAATGAATAAAAATGAAATAAAAAGTACAAATAAAATATCTTAAACAAAAAGCAAGAATCACGGAAATCATCTCATGATTTGGTAAGCCTGAGGGCAGTAAATCAATTAAGATTTTTATTTCTTATTTCCAGATATTTCATCTTCAAAAGTACTGAAAGAAAAATTAAATGGAACCATTAAAGAACCAGAATCGTCCCTATCGCCTTTGCGCTTTGCGGTTGCTATCGAGCCTTTGTCTATGGTATTAAGATCTTCCCATTTATTTAAAGGAATAGTTCGACATGGTGTTGAATACAAATTGTCGCTATATGCGGATGACTTGTTACTTTATGCAAACGATCCAATCGCTTCTATGCCTGCAGTTTTGGGTGTTCTGGAGATCTTCAGTTCCATCTTGGGTTATAAATTAAATTTGGAGAAAAGCGACTGTTTTCCCGTCAATACTGCAGCACTTCATCTCCAACAGTCAGTTCTACCTTTCCAGTTTAGCCAGTCAGGGTTTAAATACCTTGGTATAAACGTGACACGTTCTTTGTCTGGTCTTGCATCGGCCAATTTCACTCCCCTTATCGCAAAGGTTAAATCCAATATTCAAAGTTGGGGTAGCCTCCCCCTTTCTCTAATTGGTAGGATCAATGTTGTCAAAATGAATATATTACCGAAATTTATTTTCTTATTTCAGTCAATTCCTCTTTTTCTGCCAAAACAATTCTTTGATTCATTGGATAATTCTTTGATTCATTGGTGACTCCCAATGGGGAAGTCACCGAGGGTTCGTAAAACTTTATTGCAGGGATGTAGACTTAGTGGGGGACTTGCATAACCCAATTTTCAATCTTATTACTGGGCTGCGAACATCCATAAACTCTGTTACTGGGTTGAGTCTCCTGGCTCTTCTTGGTGTAAATTGGAATTATCATCTTGTAGGGAATCCTCTATACCTGCTTTACTTTATTCTTCGTTACCTACTAAACTTTCTTTATATACTAATAATCAAGTTGTCCATAACACACTTAAGATCTGGTATCAATTTAGACGGTGCTTTAAATTTATAGATGCATCCTTTTTGGGTCCATTATGCAATAACCACTTATTTCCTCCATCGTGTTTGGACTCATCATTTTCAGTGTGGTATAACAAGGGCATTAAACAATTCAAAAATGTGTATGTTGATGGTGTCTTTGATAGTTTTGCCAACCTGTCATCTACTTATGACCTGCCTGCTACACATCTGTTTCGCTATTTTCAAATTCGAAAATTTGTATCTAGATGTTTCCCTAATTTCCCCTCTGCACCTCCAGAACAGCCTTGGGAGAGCTTGCTCTCATATAATCCTCATCAGAGAGGAATGATTTCAAAGATATATTACGTTATTCTGGCCTTAAGCAGTCAGTCGAGTACCAATATTAAGAATGCTTGGGAAATGGAATTAGGAGTACAAATAAGTGAAGAGTTTTGGGAACGTGCTATAGATAGGATACAGTCTACCACTTGTGCTCGTCTCGGACTCATCCAATTCAAAGTCTTGCATTGGGTCCATTGGTCTAAGTCGAGACTTTCTGTAATATATCCAGAAGTGGAAGACAAATGTGATAAGTGTCATGGCTCTCCCTGTCATCTTAGTCATATGTTTTTTTCTTTGCCCTGATCTGTATGGTTTTTGGACTGGTTTCTTTATTATTATGTCCTCTATTCTCAGAGTAGATTTAAAACCTTGTCCACTGATTGCTATATTCGGGATCCCTGATGCCTCACTTCCATTAAGTACTATACAGAAGGACATTATAGCTTTCACATCCTTAATAGCAAAACGTTCCTTACTGTTGCATTGGAAGTCTGCAAAATATCCATCCATCTCCCAGTGGCTTAGGGACACAATGTTTTTTTTAAAACTCGAGAAAATAAAGTATACGTTGAGGGGATGTACTGACAAGTTTTTCCACAAATGGCAACCCTTTATTTCTTACTTTATGGAGGAATTACAGACACTACCCATTTGAATTTTTGCCTGTTGTTGGATTTTATAGTATATAAACAGCCTGAGATGTATGTGAATTAGCCATCTTGAGCTGGGGGGGTTAGTTTATTTGTCCTTTTTTTTTTTTTTTATTATTATAAAAAAAACAATTTGTATGTATATATATCTGTGTATTTGTATATAACAAAAATGTGACTTGTATTGTGTCATTGTGACAGGAAGTATGCCTTTTTTCTCTCAATAAAAATATTTTGGAAAAAAAAAAAGAACCAGAATCATTAAAAGGGATAGGAACCAGAATCATTGCATTACAATCTTTCAGTTCCATTAATGTTTCTTGAACATCTGCAATCTTCCGAGATTGCAGATGGAACGTCCTGATTTCTTCTGTTTTTGTTTATATCTAATACTAAACTTCAAAAATACTAACAAAATCTAACATAAAACAAAAGGTAATTTGAGTAAACACAAAATATAGTTTTTAAATGACAGTGTTATTTACTGAAGCAAAAAAAGTTATCCAATACCAACTGGGCATGTGTGTAAAAGTATTTGCCCCCAGTTACTAAATCCCCAAATCTATGAAACTGTATTCATAATGGGGTTCAGCTGGTCACACCCAGGCCTGATTACTGCCAGACCTGTTCAATCAAATCAACACCTAAAATAGAACTTTTCCAGCAGATTGAAGTTGGCTAAAAGGTCTCACCCAGTAGCACACTATGCCAAGGTTGAAAGAAATTCCAGAAATGATGAGGAAAAAGGTGATTGAAATCAGTCTGGGAATGGTTACAAAGCTATTTCAAAGGCTCTGGGACTCCAAAGAACCAAAGTGAGAGTCATTATCTCCGAATGGAGAAAATTTGGCACAGTAGTGAACCATCCCAGAAGTGTCCGACCTTCCAAAATTCCTCCAAGAGCACAGCGACGACTCATACAGGGAAGTCACAAAAAGCTGCAGACCTCTCTCACGTTAGTAAAGTTCACTGTTCCTGACTCCACTATCAGAAAGACACTGGCCAAAAATGCAATCCATGGAAGAGTGATGAGTCAAAAACCACTGCTAACCCAGAAGAACATTGTGCCAAAACACACCTTAATGATCCACAAACCTTTTGGGAGAATGTTCTGTTGTCTGATGAGTGGTTTGGAACAGAGGTCCCGTTACATCTGGCGTAAATCAAACACAGAATTCCACAAAAAGAACATCATACATGCGGTCAATCGTGGTGGTGTTGTTGGAATGCTTTGCTGCTTCAGGACCAGTGTGACTTGCAATAATTGAGGGAAACATGAATTCTGCTCTCTATCAGAAAATCCTAAAGGAGAACTTCCGGTCATCAGTCTGTGAGTTGAAGCTTAAGCACAACTGGATTATGCAGCAAGAAAATGATCCAAAGCATAAGAGTAAGTTCACCTCTGGATGGCTCAAATGTAGCTAAATTAAAGTTTTGAAGTGGCTTAGTCAAAGTCCTGACTTGAACCCAATTGAGATGCTGTGGCAGGACCTTAAACGGACAGTTCATGCTCGAAAAACCCTCCAATGTGGCTGAACTAAATCAGTTCTGCAAAAAGAAATTCCACCACAGCGTTGCGAAAGACTGATCTCCAGTTATCGGAAGCGTTTGTTGCAGCTACAGGTGGAACAATCAGCTATTAAGTTTAAGAGGGCAGTTAGTTTTTCACATGGTATAGGTTTTGGATAACTTTTTTGCTTCAATACATAATATATATTTGAAAACTGTATTTTACTCCGGTTGAAAAAACGCAAAAATAGAAGATATCAGGAAAGGTGCAAATTTTTCAAAGCGCTGTAATGCAATGAAAGAAAAGGAATTGGGAGCAAATAAATAATACCAAGACAATAAACTTTTCTATCACGTTGTCCTCACTGGTTGCACACAACAAACAAACAGCACAACCAGTACACAGTAGGTTCTGAATCTGCCAAAAATGCTCCCTCAAAAGTACTAAAAGAATCGATAATGGAATCATTAAAGAACCAGAATCACAACCAGAAATGTTCATTTCCATCCAATTCCCATTTGTAAACATGAGGGTAAGTAAACACATATTTTCACTATTGTGTGAAATAGGATTCCTTTAACAGAGCACAGAATAAAGTATGTTTTAAAGAAAGGCCTGGGAAATGTAGTCCACCAATATGAGGCATACCAATGTTGCAATAATGGTAGAAAATGTTAAATATCCGTTCTTCATCGGCTGATCCAGTGAAGCTCACAAGCTCATGTAAGAAGCTCAGTTTGTCATGTTACGTTCAGTTCCTCACACTGAAAGAAAAACCCTAAGAGTAATGGCGTCTCCAAAACTCGAGTAATTAAGTTGACTTAACTTAGCGTTCATTTAGAATAAACGTATCTATTTAAGTTAATGTAACTAGATGCAGGTAGATGTAACTCATATTTGCTATATAAATGTTGACATTTCAACTTAAATAGTTTAATGAAATTAGATATGAGTTATGAGCCCAACACTTGGCATTTCAAGTAATGTTTAATTAAAACAACTTGATATTTCCAGTAATGTCAACATTAGGGTTTCCAGTGGAGTATACTTTGAACATAATATATGTTTGTTTGCTGGTGCCACTCACACCTGTGCTCCAGAATCCTTGACTTCTCAACAGCAAGATGTCACATAATATACACTTTTAAATATAGTGGATATACGTTTGAAGCCATATATAGGAGCATGCCACGTCCAGAGCTCTGGTTACAGCTGTGGTGAGCACATTCTAAGTGCAGACTGAAACAGTCTTCATACAGAAGGTCAGAAAGCCAGTTCAAGTTTAGAACATCTACTGTGGTGATGTGTAAAAGAGGCTGAGCAAAAGAAACATTGCTGTGCATGCAAAAATATTTCTCTCTATTTAATATGTACTCTACACTCCAAACATGTAGGCCTACTGCTTTGTTGAGTTCAGTGGCGGAGCTGTTTGTATACTGTTTAGTATAGCAGTCAAGTTGTACTTTGAACTTTTACCTAGACACATAATGGGGTGTGACAAGTGAGTGATGGACATTATATTAAGTGATAAGATTATAGGCTGAATCCAAAGAAACCTGTCAAGAATACATCCAGGTCATATTTCACCCCTCATCTCGCTCTTTGTTCTCTTGTATATCGTTGGATACTGTTTGGCAATCAGCTGTGAACCTTGATAAAACCCTAGCTAGCGTTCAAGTCCTGCCACTATATCCTTAAACCAATTATAAAGGCTTGCCCCAATTTACAGTTGTAGGTAGTCCTATATGCAACTTATTGTAAGTAAAGCACCGATACTTGCAAATCAAATTGAGAACCCCCTTTCCAAATAGTTTTAAAAAAACAGGGCATGTTACCAGTGTAAACAAGGAAAGGTCAAAGATGACGTGTTCTAACGTTACAAGCCAGATGGAACAAAACTGGATTTGTGAAAACTTTCACAGATTGACTCAGTTTGATGGCTTTTTGCATATTGGCATTGTGAAACGTGAATATTCTAAGCCATAAATCCAATAAACGTCTTATAATTCTACAAAATGAGCACCTAGATGTGTCACACTAGGCTTAAATAGACCATCCTGATTTGTGAATCTTTTCACAGATTATTTTTCGTCATTTAAACTTTGAGTTCTTGAGTGTTATAGGCTTAGTGTTATAACTGCTCTGCGTTTTAGTCTTCCCATTCATTTCCCTATGGTGGATCAAACATTTACACTGTAGTTAAACTCATCAAATCCATTTTTTTTGTGAGTTCACATGGTAAATTTAAGAAAAGTAAATGGTACATGGTCTGCACTTATATAGCGCATTTTTTTAACCTTAGAGGTTACCAAAACGCTTTACGCTGACTCTCATTTCACACTCATTGGGAGCAACTTGGGGTTCAATGTCTTCCCAAAGGACACTTCGGCATGTGGAGTCATGTGGGCTGGGAGTTGAACCACCAACCCTGCCACAGCCGCCCCCAACCAAGCCTTGGCCAGCTGGAGTTGGATGAAACCATTTTTATTAAAGAAACAAAACCAAAATGGGTCAAAAATTAACTGAACACAACACAAGGCTTAAACAAAATGTGAAAGTTTTCACAAATCCAGTTTAGTATGGAACTAGTGTTTTTTTTTTCTATCATAATTATCATGTCATTGCAGAATATGACCTCTCAATGCCTATAACACTGATTTTTGACAACAGAACTCCAAAAAATGTTAAGAGACAAAACCTACCTGTGAAAAAATGCACAAATCATGAAGGTCTGTTTGAGCCTAATATGACCTATCTAGGTGCTCAGTTTGTAGAATTATAAGCTGCCACCTCTGATGGCTTTATCCATTGACACAGACTATATTGTTATTATTTCTCAAGGCAATGGGGTAGAGCAGTAAGACGCAATCAAACGTGATTGTTAAAGTTGACAAATCGGGCTTTCTAATACAAGAGAATTCGCATGAAATTCCCATCCCGACTTACAAAGAGTTGACACGAAAGCAAACTGTTGTGAACAAATTCACAAATCATGACGAATCCCATCAACTGTTTTTAAGTTGACGCGCTGTCTTAAAAACGCAACGCTCATAAACGCGAGGCTGACGCAACTGTGCACAGACTGCATGAGGAACGCAAGAACGCGTCCTGTGCGTACATCACGCATTTACCTGGACAGGTGTTTGTTGCACTGGGATGACTTCAGGAACCGGCTTTTCCTTTTTCTTGGGAACGAGCTGCTCCTTCACTGGAGCCGGAGCTGGAGCCTCCACTCTGGGCTGCGGATAGTCCGTGTCCCGCTCCGGTCTCTCCTCCGCGTGTCGCTTGCTTTCTTTCTTAGGCGCGGGTTTCTTCGCCAGTAGCGTCGATGCGATTATAATGGCAATAATCGTAAAGAAAAGTGCGGCCAAAATGACTGGCGCGTCTAGAGTCATGGTCGCTTCCTGTCGTTACTTTTAAGATAAGAAATGCAACAGAAATGTCTAATCTGACAGGTTGTCCCGCTGTTGTTTATTGTGGATCAGTGAACGCTTGAGCTCGAGCTGCCGCTCATCCCGTTACGCCGCGTGTTCCGGAGACGCGTTTCATGAGGGCGGCGTTTAAAACACATAGACCTGCCTACCTAAATAGCAGCAATATTATATCGAAAACTCTTAACATTTTAAATTAAGGATTAAGACACATGAGACACAAAAATAAACGATAATAATATTAATAAAATAAATATAAAAATGTAGTTAAAGGCATTTCGCTGACAGCTCAAATCATGTGGTCTGCTGCTACAGTCTAGTTAGGCAGCTCACTAGGTTTCGACGCACAATCAATTAGCGTCATTCCCTACAGGACAGCCCAACTCTTTAAAGGAGCATTGACGCTGGGAAATCCCTGTTACTGTATTTAGCAAAAGTGTTTATGTTGATGGACCAGTACAGAGTTTATATATTAATTAGACTGATACTAATGTTACAGTACTGAATCGACACATATATTTAGGAAATACTGTAAGTAGAACTCTATATGAAAGCATATAGCACTGAGGACTCTCGTTTTGATAATCTGTCTTTAATGCAAAATGGGTAGAAGTTAACAGACAATGCTGGGTGAATCTCATGAAACCAGTCAAAAACTTGTCCAATCATATTCAAAACAAATAATAAATATAACATTAAGAAAATTAAGAACATTGGATTTGTTTTCCAACACAGAATTCAGCACATCCACCCAAATTCTCCATAATGCACAAAATACTGCATTCTTATCCGTGGTGCAAAATGCAAATTTATTTAGGACTGATAACATAATTTTAATACTTTTTTTTTTTTTTTTACTTTTTGCTGTACTCTTTAATTTTATTCTCGGTAATACATAAAAATATTACATGTAATACATATCAAATATTGTATAAAATTAATGAACATTGAGAAAATTGGGCATAATTTTTATTAAAAAAATATATATATATAAAATGTGCTGGTCATATGCAATCCTAAATAAATTAAATTCTAGTTATTCTCATTATTATACTCATTGTTTTTTAAAAAAAATTGTGACTTATTACTGCAACAGTCATTTCTTTGCTGAGTTAAAAAAAAAATGATGCTTTGTACAATAATTTATCATAATTAGCAAGAATTAAAGGCTGTACCAAGGGTACTATGATGTATAAATAGTACTTTATAGATATATATATATATATATATATATATATATATATATATATATATATATATATATATATATATATATAAAAACACTCACCTAAAGGATTATTAGGAACACCATACTAATACTGTGTTTGACCCCTTTCACCTTCAGAACTGCCTTAATTCTACGTGGCATTGATTCAACAAGGTGCTGAAAGCATTCTTTAGAAATGTTGGCCCATATTGATAGGATAGCATCTTGCAGTTGATGGAGATTTGTGGGATGCACATCCAGGGCATGAAGCTCCTGCTCCACCACATCCCAAAGATGCTCTATTGGGTTGAGATCTGGTGACTGTGGGGGCCATTTTAGTACAGTGAACTCATTGTCATGTTCAAGAAACCAATTTGAAATGATTCGAGCTTTGTGACATGGTGCATTATCCTGCTGGAAGTAGCCATCAGAGGATGGGTACATGGTGCCCATAAAGGGATGGACATGGTCAGAAACAATGCTCAGGTAGGCCGTGGCATTTAAACGATGCCCAACTGGCACTAAGGGGCCTAAAGTGTGCCAAGAAAACATCCCCCACACCATTACACCACCACCACCAGCCTGCACAGTGGTAACAAGGCATGATGGATCCATATTCTCATTCTGTTTACACCAAATTCTGACTCTACCATCTGAATGTCTCAACAGAAATCCAGACTCATCAGACCAGGCAACATTTTTCCAGTCTTCAACTGTCCAATTTTGGTGAGCTCTTGCAAATTGTAGCCTCTTTTTCCTATTTGTAGTGGAGATGAGTGGTACCCGGTGGGGTCTTCTGCTGTTGTAGCCCATCCGCCTCAAGGTTGTGCGTGTTGTGGCTTCACAAATGCTTTGCTGCATACCTCGGTTATAACGAGTGGTTATTTCAGGCAAAGTTGCTCTTCTATCAGCTTGAATCAGTCGGCCCATTCTCCTCTGACCTCTAGCATCAACAAGGCATTTTCGCCCACAGGACTGCTGCATACTGGATGTTTTTCCCTTTTCACACCATTCTTTGTAAACCCTAGAAATGGTTGTGCGTGAAAATCCCAGTAACTGAGCAGATTGTGAAATACTCAGACCGGCCCATCTGGCACCAACAACCATGCCACGCTCAAAATTGCTTAAATCACCTTTCTTTCCCATTCTGACATTCAGTTTGGAGTTCAGGAGATTGTCTTGACCAGGACCACACCCCCAAATGCATTGAAGCAACTGCCATGTGATTGGTTGATTAGATAATTGCATTAATGAGAAATTGAACAGGTGTTCCTAATAATCCTTTAGGTGAGTGTATATGTTGCTGTAATAATAATATTGGCCATCTGAAATGAAAATAATTTTACAATGTAAAAAAATGGGCTTTATATCCTAAACGCAATATCATTTTGTGTTTGTTTCTTTTTATTTTGGAGTAAAATAGGACAAGAATGTTTTCTTGAATCATTGAGAATCACCCAAAAGTCACAATGCAAAATAAATCAATTAAAAATCGTAATGATCTTAAAGGCGCACTCAGTAATCTTTTCCTCATTAAAACATTTTACTCTATTGTAATTTTGCAGAATATGTAGGAAATCATTGCCACTCACATTAAAATGAGGACTCCAGTCATATCAGTAACCTTATAAAAGCGGTTTTATTCGACATGGAGAGGGTCTGCACAAGGGGTCTGCCATGAATCACATGACCAGCTGAATACCACTCGCTTAATCTTATCTTGTTATTCGACACTTTCACTCTTGAATGAACCATGGGTGACCGTGAAGAGTAAATTTCTACAATGGCATCTGTAACTGAAAACTATTGATTTTAAATGATGCTGCCTCCACACCACTAGGTGTCACTCTAAGTCCAAGATGACACAATGACAAAAGTTTTTTTATTGCTAAATATAACTTTAGATTATTAATATATTGTTTTGTGTGATTCGCCCTGCTAGCTGCCCTGTTTGTGTATTGTCAGCCAGTTAAGATTAAAATTGTGGTTGTTTTAAGTGCATTCAAACACAATCAAGTAACTTGAAATAACCCAATTAAAAAGTTAAACAGAAAACACTGCATAAATACATAGATACATAGAAAGTTTTATTCATTAACTATATTATTAGGTTGTTTTGATCTCAGCAACAGCAAGGTGTCACTTGTCTCCCCACACACATGAATCCCAGTGGATAAAAGGAGTCACATGACAGAGCCAGTGATGAAGAGCTCAAACAAGAACAGCCCATACAGAAATCATAAACTTAAAGTGACAGTTCACCCCAAAATGGGAACTGTCTTCATTTACTCACCCTCATGTTGTTTGTCTGTACAATACAAAAGGATTAGGCAGGATGTTAGCCTCAGTCACCATTCACCCTCATTGCATCTTTTTCGTAAATGGTACTGAACGTAAATGGTGGCTAAGGCCTGACACCTCCTTTTATGTTCCACAGATGAAAGTCATATGAGAGTCATATGTTGAGTAAATGAAGACAGAATTTTCTCTTTAATGTTCCCATTTCAAAACCGTAATTTTTGTAATTAAGCTCAGAGAAACGATGATGAGGAACTGAATGCAGCTTGAATGACCAACATGAAAAAATAGGCACTTTTTTTTAAAAAACATCTTCCTTCTTGGTGTTTTAGACTAGCCAGCACACACACACACACAAACACACACACAGTCACATTTCAACAGCACTTTTCACAAAGAACCCCCCCAAACAAACAATTTTGCTCATTATTCATTACCCTCACAATACACAGCACATATAACAGTTGGTTATTGTAGCCCTGAAACATATTTAGATCATGACAGATTACCATATTTAGAGCTTTTTGTCAAAAACAAACAAAATGTTAAGACTTCCGAGGAAAAAATAACTATTTGCAGATTTTCATTAATCAACCATGATTGCAATGTATCTCTAGTGTATTCCAAATAAGCATTACTGCCCCCTAGTGTTTAACTTGCATGGGGCGGTCACCAACAGAAGCGCACAATGGCGCTTTACAAGCATTTATTTAGTCATTTGAAACGTATGTGCCAATTTAAACACCGAATTCACTGCCAATGGTCTTTGTGGAGTGTTCGAGTCCACAGGTCTGAAAAGACGATCCATCAACACCTTTCTTGTTAGTCGAAATCAAAAAAGTGTTGCGACTGAACGTTCATAACAGTTTCAACTTTAAACAAAAGATGTGTCAGCTTTCGGCTGAACTACAATGTTATTCAGGTAAAGTTAGTCTTTTAGACTGATGTGAAGTGCCAACTATTTGTGACAACTATTTAACAATTTTGAAGTAATGGTTCAAACAAAAGTGAAAATTCTGTCATGTTGGAAGTTTTAAAGAACATCCTGGCAGCTCTTTTCCATAAATAAATGGGGATTGGGGCCATCAAGCTTCAAATTGGCACCATAAAAAGGGAAGGGGTCTGTATGATTTGTATGCTATTTTCCTAATCTTACAGAGCCAAAAAAAAAAAACAGAAGTTGCATGGACTACTTGCCATTTGACGAGACGTGTCTTGCGAATAAACATCGTTGATGTCAAAATATGGCACACATGAGAAGACCAATTATCGCAAGGCTTTGAAAGACTTGAACTGCCGTGGTCAAAGTCTTTCGGGCCAATTCTAAAGTACTTTAATGCTGCTTTTTTAATCATTTTGACACTTGACCATCCCAGTTCCCATTTACTTCTATTATATCCAAGAGTGGCCAGGATTTTCTCAAACTTCACTTTTTGTGTTCCATTAACGACCATTATACAGGTCTGAAACAACATGACAGTGAGTAAATAAAGACTACAAAAAAGTATCTATTTAAAGTTATATTCCAGGTTCAAGTTAAGCTCAATCGACAGCATTTGAGGCATAATGTTGATGGCCACCAAAAAATACTTTGTCTTGTCCATTGTTTAATAAATAATAAATACAAATCTCAGTTCCAGTGAGGCTCTTGTAATGGAAGTGAACAGGGGCCAAACTGTAAACATTAAAATACTCACCCTTTCAAAAGTATCGCCACAAGATATAAACAATATGCATATAAACATGATTTTAGTGTGATTAAACCAATTACTAACCTTTTCTGTTTTAAGTTATAGCCAATTTTACAAATTTGTTGTCATGATGACATAACATTGATAAACAGTATAAAACCGGAAAACTAATTTAATCTAAAATCATGTTTACCAACATATTGTTTATGCATTGTGTCTATATTTTTTAAACGGTGAGTATTTCAACGTTCCCCCATTCACTTCAATTGTAAGTACCTCACAGCCATTTTTAATAAACAAGGGACGAGTCAAAATGTATTTTTATAGTAATAATTTCATGCCACAAATACTGTCTATTGAGCTTAGCTTGTATTGAACATGGGATATTCATATAAGCACTATGGGCTGGTTTCCTATAGCCAGATATATGACATGACAACATCTTTTAAAGGGACCGTTCACCCAAAAATGAAAATTCTCTCATCATTTACTCACCCGCACTTCATCCCACATGTGTATGACCTTCTTTCTTCTGCAGAACACAACTGAAGATTTTTAGAAGAATATTTCAGCTCTGGTCCATATAATACAAGTAAATGGTGAACAGAACTTTGAAGCTCAAGAAAGCACATAAAGGCAGCATAAAAGTAACCTATTTGACTTCAGTGACTAAATTAATGTCTTCAGAAGTGATATGATAGGTGTGGACGAGAAGTAAATCAATTTACGTCCATTTTCCTTCACTTTTTCCTTCTGATTTTGGTAATTCACGTTATTCATGCATATCACCCCCTACTGGGCAGTGATTACTTTTATGCTGCCTTTGTGCTTTTTGGAGCATCAACATTTTGGCACACATCCACTTGCTGAAATATTCTTATAAATAGAAAATTCTCTAAAAATCTTAATTTGTGTTCTTCAGAAGAAAAAATTCATACACATCTGGGTTGCCTGGAAGGTGAGTAAATAATGAGAGGATTTTCAAGAATGGTGTAGAATCAATAATAAAGGCATCATTACACATCAAGCCAAATCGAAAATAACCTCACACAGGTCGAGATACATCTCAAGAATGGTAGCATACCCCTGGAAAAACAAAGAATGACATGCATTCAGATTCAAACACAGATTGATGATGTTGGCACTAGAATAGGAGGGGGAGTTAAGCTTTCTGTCCGGAGTCTGACTTCAGCAAAGGCAACAGGAGAAGGGTTTTCTGCATTTTCCCACACAGCTGTTCGCTTATCCATGCGAAAACTCCTCCAACAAGCACATATTTGGATATTTTGTTCATGTTTATCTCTAGAAGCGCACTAGGGCAGATAAATTCGGGGCTGAGTATGTTATCGAATGCCCTTCAGCGACAACCTCTTATCTATTGGACAGGAGTCTCCTGAGGCCGACAGACAGAGCGAGCGCGATGTTTCTCGGTCTAAGAGACGATTAAGACTGCAGCCCCTCTACTGTTGTGAACATCACCGGGATGAACTGCGCTCTTTGCTCACGCAGTCATCCTGGCTTGTGATGTCCCCGTTTTCCATCATGCTGCAGGTTCTCCTCTTCTTTCTGCGGTGTGTCATGGCGTCACCCTCAGACTCAGCCTTCAGGAAAATAAGAGACAAATACAATCACAGTGGTCATTGATAGGGGTGCACAGCACTGATCTGGTAATTTGAAGCAAATACCGATCTGGTTACCCGTTTTTCTTTTTAAAGTGCCCATTGCTGCACTTTTTCCAAGTTATATGCTGCAGTTATATATTTATGCCCCACATTGTACAATTACATCCAATTTACATTAATTGTGAAATGCTAACATTTATTTGGAAAGAAAACAGTTCTGAATAATTCTGTTGTCACTATCAAATATCACTGTGACATACTAGCAACCAGTAAACACTATGAGAGCATCACAAACTTGATGTTCAAGTTTGAGAACATCAAGATGTTATATTAGTCTGAAAGAGGCATTTAACACCTCAGTATGAACTCTAGCATGTGTGTGTGTGTGTGTTTGGTTCAAGAGGAGCGGAATGTACCTCTGAATCGGAGTCGGAGGAGCTGGAGGAGGAGGAGGAGGAGGAAGAGTCACTGGAGCTGTCTGAGGCAATGCCCGTGGACTCCTGCAGATCGACTTTATCAGCCAGAGCAGCAATATCAGGCCTCTCTTGCTTCAGAATCCTGAGACACATACAATTACTACTAAAAAACCAAACATAAACGTATGCTACCATCCGAGAACAGGTGCACACTTGCAGTTCACACACTTGTACTGTGCTGGTTCGCACTGGGTGGAATGACTATGAAAAAAATGTATGAGTAGAAATATGACGGTGAACCAGAAGAGATTTTGGATACCGTTTATACTCTGGTATATATATCTAGCAGTGGGCAGGACTGCTTTACATTATTTACACACAGACGCGATGAACATGTAAAAGGACATGTGCCACACAAATGTGTCATTTGTTATTAATTAGGGATGTGCAGAATGATTAATTTCACTGAGGTTTAAATACAAATTATGGGGTCGACTAGTCTAAAAAGAAACCAACCTTCTGAAAACAGTAAAAAAAAAACAATGTGTTTATGCGACCCATTTTAAATACTTAATCTATTCCAGATCTGACGCTAAATTCCACTAAAAAGGGGCATTTCTCTGCAACGTGCTCGCCTTGAATTATGATCATTGTACATTAAATAAAGAACATGACACACATTCACCGGATGAACGTTAGCGATTATTTAACAGACTTTGCAGGACCAATGGAGTAAACCTAATAGCCTGTTCTAAACTGAATTCACTTCAAAAAAAGCTATAGGATAGAAAAAAAAATTGGCCTGTGATGTAGCCTACAACAAACCTAATGTACTCTAAACATGACGTGCACACAGAATAAAAGCCGGCACCTTGTTGAAAACAGCCTTCATCTTTTTTTTCATTTGTAGTATTTAATTCACTGGATTCTCCAAAAATAGACAGTCCCTTATGGGTTTTTAATACAGAAATGACTTTTCACAGAATTTCCAGCTAAAATGACTCTATTGTGATTTATATGGTAATCATAATACCATGATCCCGTGATATACTGTATATGTATATTACACCCAGCTGTCCATGCATATAAGTAATCAGTGCAGTTATTTCAGACCAGGGCCTTACCTATACCACTTCCTAGAGAGTTTAGGGCGGCCTCGCACAGTCTTGTGCCATACGATGGGAAAGTTGGTGGTGCTTGAGAAATTCTGGGTCACAGCAATGGTGGTGTCCAGGTTGAGCACAACATGCCACCATCCACCTATAAAAGACACAAAATATGTTTTCCTGACTGTAATGTAATTCACCCAGCCCTAGTTCTGTTGTTGTGTGTTATTTTTCAATAATTACAAACTCGACCTGAACCCAAAAGTCATTCCTGAAGAAATGACCAGAACCCAGCGGTTTCTCAGTCCCTTGTAGTGTTACAGGCCTCTAATTAAATCTAAATGACTGGAGAGCTTTATTGTTTTGCCCTTTGTTTGCATAGACCTTTAGTTAATGATTTGTATAGCTTTTTTAGAATGAACAAGCCTTATATGTAAAACTTGTCCTCTCTAAACATCTACCAGCATTCATACTATTCCACTAGTAGTTCACGCTCTCCTTTCCACCAATAGCTGGTGTGTGGTGAGTGTACTGGCACACTATGGCTGTCGACTCATCGTCCACATGGATGCTGCACAATGGTGGTGGTTGAGGAGAGTCCCCTGTTCACCATGTAAAACGCTTTGAGTTTAGTGTCAGAAAAGTGTAACGTTCATTCATTCATTCATACTAACACTTTCTATTTGAGACAATCTGAGCAGCTTAAAGGAATATTCCAGGTCCAATACAAGTTAAGCTCAACTCACTCATATATACAAAATGAAGTTGCATAATTGGATGTAGCCTTCCACAGAAAAGGTTAGTAATTGATTTTATCACACTAAAATCATGTTAACACTAATTTGCTAACTTGTTGCTTTTGAAATGGTGAGTATTTTAACGTTTACGGATTGGCCCCGTTCACTGCCATTGTAAGTGCCTCACTGGAACCCAGATTTTTCAGCTTTTTTTTTTTAAAGGAGGTGATTTTAAAGAGAAAAAAATATATATTTTGATGTTAAAGCAAATGGATCCGCAAAAATCTGCCGTGGTCTCCCATTCACCGCTATCAAGGTTTACCCAGCAATCCTTTAAAATGCAGAAATGTGAAAAGGGTCCATTCCTTTAATTGTACTCAGATGATGTCTGTGTAATGCCAACTTCTATTTAAAGTGAATACACAAGACTAACAAAGCCTGAACAGCAGACATGGCTTTCTTTGCAGTCTCATAAATACCATGTGGCTTAAAGTTTGGCAAGTTATTTAGAGGCACTGTGCAGGGAATGTGTTTTTCTACTCCAACACTCTTCTAGTTTGGCTTCATTAATATATTGGCTGCATCTGAAAGCTAAGGAAGACATGATTTTAAAAATATGTTTTGCACATCCCTATAGTGCAAACATACATACAGCATTTCTAGTAGAAGTTGCAAACTAGTTTGTCTTTCTGAATATGCCCCAAGTACAATCCATTTCCGAACTTCTGTACAGTAACAGACCTGGCACAAACACAGTCTCTCCAGGGTGCTGCAGAATCTCTAGCGGTCTGAACTCGGCTGGCCAGGTGGACTGCTGCGTGCGTGGGTAGATCACATTAAACCAGGTGATGGCCTCATCCTGCTGGTTACCCCCGTCCTCTCGAGTCACCTTGATGAGCTCGCGGGGCGTGTGCGTGGGGAACAGGCACCAGCGTTTGTGGCCCTGGATCAGGGCGTTCCAGGCACTTGTGCCGAGTGGGTCGATATGGATGCCTGTTCCAGAGCGGGCAGGACCCATCACAAACCACCTGAAAAACAGCATGTAGAAAAGACATACAGTGACATAAATTGCATTTGGCACTTTCAACAAATACGGTACCAAATAGGGTCCGAGGCTCTTATAGGAATGTTCCGGGTTCAAAGCAAGTTAAGCTAAATTGGCAGCGTTTTTAGCATGATGTTGACAGCCACAGAGACTAACACATACAAATGGAAGTGAATGGGGCCAATCCGTAAACATTAAAATGTCGATGTTTCACAGGTGTAGCAATAATATGTAAACAATATAAATGCTAAGATTATTTTTGTGTTTAAAAATCTCTGTTCTACATGACTTCAGTTTGATAAAATTGCTTAAAGGGTTTAACAGCATTGCGTCTTGGCAACAAAGTTGTAATATACAATGGCTTTAACTTCACACATAAGGTTAGTAAGCAATTTTATCACACTACAATCATGTTAACATGCATATTGTGTACATTTTGTGGCTATACTTTTGAAACAGTGAGTATTTGAATGTTTATGGACTGGCACCCATTCACTTCCATTGCAAGTATAGGTCGACCGATATATTGGTGCTAATAGTTTTCTTTTTTTATTATTATTCCTCCGTTTCTAGCACTGCAGGATTCTCCAGTTAGAACTCTCTGGTTCTACAGTATAACAGTGGCATCTATAGGTGAAATAATAACAATCAAGGGTACCCCGTTGCATCGCAGGCTTGTTCATTGCTAAAGGTCCCAAGTACGCTGGCTACCACTCGCTCGTTCGAATCCAGGGCATGCCGTGTGACTCCAGCCAGGTCTCCTAAGCAACCAAATTGGCCCGGTTGCTAGGGAGGGTAGAGTCACACAGTAACCTCCTCGTGGTCGCTATAATGTGGTTCATCTCAGTGGGGCACGTGGTGAGTTGAGCGTGGATGCCTCGGTGGATGGTGTGAAGCCTCCACACGTGCCATGTCTCCGTGGTAACGCACTCAACAAGCCATGTGATAAGATGCGTGGGTTGCCAGTCTCAGACGTGGAGGCAGATGGGATTTGTCCTCGGCCACCCGTATTGAGGCGAGTCACTAAGCGACCAAGAGGACTTAAAAACGCATTGGAATTGGGCATTCCAAATTGGGTGAAAAGGGGGACATTTTGCCTAAATTAAGCCATCACAAGTTGTTCCAAAAATGTTGGTTTGTTTATTGATAAACATATTAAATTAACTTATTAATTTATTTAATATTTATTTTAACCCCATGTTAATATTCTGTAAGATGTTAGATTCTCACAACAAATACACTAACGTGAACTCTAATGCTTTAAAAAAAAATAAAAGGAGAAACCAAATTTGACCAGATTTGTTTGGAAAATGCCATTCAGATTTGGAAGGGTGGAGAACGTGTTACCTGTAGGGAGGGCGGCGTTTCTCTCCCGCAAACTGAAAGAGGTCGTCCCTAAAGAAAACCGGCACCTGGTAGTCTTCCAGAAGCTTGCGCCGTTTGGCGTGCTCGCCGAAACTGCTATCGAATATATAGAGAGGGCTGTCGTCCCGCGTGGACTCCAAATACTCCATGTAATACTTCATCTTCATTTTAACAGAGTAGCCATCGTTATCCTCGCCACATTTGAACTTCTGGTTGCGGTATTTGCGTTTGAGTCGCTCCAGGGTCCATTTTTCCCGTGCAGGCCAAGACTCCTGACAGTTGAGTAGAACCACGGGCTTGTACGGCTTCTCAAAGCGCTGAATGAACTCTTCTGGACTGAGACGCTGGGTGTCCACTCGCTCGACATTGTCCTGGACAAACACAGAATTCAAAGCATATGTTTAAGGCTGTGTGGACTGTGACGGTGTGCTGTTTTAAGAACCGCTAGGATCCTGAATATGTTCAAACATAAAAGCTGATGTAAAAGGTCACATTTATCGATCACAAATAAATGTTTTCTATTATTTTCCTGGAGACCAAGCCAAAGCTTCTGAGAAGTACAACCCATAAAAACAACATATCAAGTTCAAGTGTGCAACAGAGGCTGAGTTTATTTCTATTAGGATGAAAATAAGGTGCATTTCGAACTGTTCTGAGACCAGTGCAGACAGACAGCACACTGGAGGTTAAGTATTCACTAAATATGCAGCCAAGAGCATTCACTCCTAGCATTTTACCAAAAGTTTAGTTTCAGGCAGCAGATGATGTTTGGATCACTCAACATGTTGGCAGACATGTGACATTGATAATCAGTACATAGATTCAGAATGTATAATTTTATTTTAACATGGTTGGCAGTGATTGGATGATGCTGGCCATTACTTTGAATCAGAATTAATTATGCTAATTTATAATTGGTAAAATGCTTCAGCACTGGCTATCACTTGTGTGTTTAACAGTGCAGAGAGAAAACATTGAAAAACATCACTTCTGAAGACATGGATTAAACCACTGGAAATTTATGGATTACTATTATGCTGCCTTTATGTGCTTTTTGTAGCTTAAAAATTCTGGTCAGCATTCACTTGCATTGTATGGATCTACAGAACTAAGATATTCTTCTAAAAAAGTCATACACATCTTGGATGGAATGTTCATTTTCATTTCCAGAATCAGTACGCGCTTTAATGCAAAGTTTTATTGTGTTAGGAGAAACACGCAAGTGAACACAGAACATTACACTGGGACACAGAATATAAAACAGGAGTATAAAATAGACATACAAAAAATAGGACATATAACAGAATGGCATATGTACATGTGCAAGTGGTAATATATGCGCAAGGTTGGGGCATGAGATATGTATTTACGTTATTGCACTATGGGGAATTCCTGAGGCAGTTTAATTGTTCATGTGGAAAATGGCATGTGGGAAAAACTCTTCTTGTGCCTGGTTGTCCTGGTGCTGATTGCTCTGTAGCGCCAGCCAGAGGGCAACAGTTCAAAAAGGGAGTGGGCAGGGTGTGTGGGGTCCAGATTGATTCTACCCGCACGAATCCTCACTCTGGAGATGTACAGGTCTTGGAGGGTGGGCAGGGGGGCACAAATAATCCTCTCAGCAGTCCTGACTGTCCGTTGTAGTTTCCTTCTGTCTGATTTGGTGGCTGAACCAAACCAGACAGTTATAGATGTACACAGGACAGAGTCAATGATGGCCCCAATTGAAGGAGGGCCCCAAGCAAAATCTACAGAGTATGGGGCCAATTACAGAAACAAAATTTTTTTTCTTGAGCCAAAACGCATACTCAACCCCCCAGCAACCATTTAACAGTACAAGTTTTTTACTACAGGTTACTTTTAGCCTGCTCACTAAAAGTTCTAAAATCCAAGAGATATTATTTTTTATTAAATCATTAAAATTTGTGAACTTCTCTTACGCTGATCAAGTCATAAACTCAGAGTTACAGAAGGGCTGAACTAATGAGATTGCGTACGTGCAGTGACCAGCGTAGACACTGGCTGCTCCTACACCACATGCGCCTGTAAATTCAACTACATACGTATTATCATTGGAAGGTGCCAACGCGTAGTGAGCAGCCCTACTGGTGCCAGTAACGAGTAACGCGTGATGAAGCTAACGTTACCTTCACTGTCCGGTGTGACAGATCGAAGCTCTCGCAGTAATCGTGTTTGATCCAATCGCTCGAGTCCTTCAGCTCGGGTCTGGCGCTCCGTTTCGCTTCTTTGATCCGCTTCTTACTTTTATGGCTCATTTCTTCAGCGTTTCAACGCGTAGCCTCGCGGCCAAGAGCGTTTAGCGCGTGCTAACACTAATCAAATGAAAGTCTGTGGAAACTGAAAAGGCTAGTCGGCTCACTGGAGGCGTTATAGTTGTGTTTACGGCTGTTTTGTTGCAGACAGCACCTTAGGAAAGTTCGAAATTAAAATCTATTTATTTCAGAGAGGCGGTGGACAAGGTGAACGGTTTGGTAATAAACTAAAGTTAGATAACCTGGCAGCAGCAAGCTTCTTTCACGCCTTATGGCGCAATCTAACGTGTATTGTAATGTCCCGCCCCTCATGGAATACTAATACTCTGATTGGCTGTCCTTTCGATATGTACCGTCAACGTAAAAGCTGATTGGCTGTTGAGTGTACTTGAGCCCTTGTCAAAACAGAACCAACAGAACGTCACCAGAGAAAGAGACCGCCTAAACGCCCCGTGATGATTGGATGAATGGATTTAACACACGGAAGTGTTTTGGAAACGTGAAAAATATCGTAGCTTGCGTGATAAAATCCATCACTTCAGTTCTGGAAAATAATGCATTATTTAGCAAGACCATGAATGAACCTGCTCCTCAAACCCAAATAGAGAAAACTTTTACATTTGAGGGCTGTGGAGATACTCAGTCATTAACTGTGTCTATTCCTGAGGTACAACAGTTTTATATCCCTACAGATAATCTGATGCATTTATGTGTTATATAAACACTGTGATTCATTTCAGGTTCTTGATCCACAATATGGCATGTATGTTTGGCCCTGTGCAGTGGTGCTGTCACAATATCTGTGGATGGCAAGAGAGGAACTGCAACACAAGACTGTTCTTGAGGTGACCACATCAATCCTACTTATTACTAGTAATTGATCTGAAGCTTTGACTTACAGTGAACTTGTTACTGGTTCAGCAATCCTGGAGTAACCTGAGGCTAAAGGAATAGTTCACTCAAAAATGAAAAATCTCTGTCATCATCAGGATTTTGACAACCTGTATGTTGTATTTTCAGTGGAGCACAAATAGGGAGATTTTAACACAGCTATTTTCTATGGAAGAATGATACCTCTTCAGAATAAAAACATTCTGACTTTATTTCTTGCAATCTTGATAATATATTTTACGGAATATAAAAGTGAATTCTGACTTTATGCCGTTCAGTTGCAAGATATTAAATTGAAATGGCAAGAAATAAAGTTGGAATTGCAAGTTTTTATCTCGCAATTTCGACTTTATAACTTGTAGTCGACCGATTTGGGTTTTTTAATGGCCAATGCCGATATCCAGAGAGCAGGGTGGCCAATTAATAAGTCAATGACAGACATAATATTGCTAAAAAAAACAACTCTTATTTAGCACTATATTTACTCAATTTCACACAAAACTTTAACTTTGTAAAAAATAATATTGTATTTTAAATGGTAGATCGCAGTTTCTTCAGATTTCTGTTGAGTTATCAAATGTTAGTAATTTATTTGCACATGGAGAAATTGTTAATATATTAGAAAGAAGGAAATAACAGTACACACAGTAGTCCAGCAATCATAGATGGCATGTTCACGTTCAATCGCATTTTCTCAAAAAATACAGAATCAAACCAACTGTGCATACAGTGCATAGTGAATAAGACATTTAATGATAGCACACGTGAAGCACTTTTACATTTAAGTTGCGCTCACGATTGTGCGGATCCAACGTGAGAGGCAATCTACGGACAGTTTAAAGGCCTGATCACCTGCTTGGATTGTCATCATGATTTGTGAATCAGAGGAACTTTAGATCCTGAAGTTTTTGATTCTGGCGAACAGAATACACGCTTCAGGGGAAGATATTAGATGAGCACCAGATGGGGGTTTCACACTTGAGCCCTCTTAAAAAGAACCAAACTGAGACCTTTTTTTCAGTTCACCCACAAACAAATAAATATATAAACAGTGAAACAAAGTCTTCTTCATATTCAAATGTTACCGTCCACCATGTACCTGTTTTTGTCCATTTTGTGACAGGATCTCAGCCCACTAATCATCAACATTAGTTTTTGAAACAGTCAACTTGAATATTTGGGATGCTCCAATCACGATTTTAACATCCGATACGATCTCCAATTTTCATCTCATCAATCGATACTGATCATTTAACCTTTTTATCAGCAGCTCTGTCAAAACTGGTTATGTGTAAGCTTTCTGCTCAATGTCACTGTTAGCTGTATTTCCCTGTTGGTAAAACCATAGTTGTTGCCTAGTTTTTGAATAATGCAATAACACAAAATATAATTTTTAAATATAAATGTTACTCTTTATTCTAGGCCTTAAAAACTAGTTGGCTCATACAAATTATTCTTTGCTAGTAATAAGATAGTCCTAAAGAATGAGGCTTAATGTCAAACTGAAATTGAACTGATAACCCATTGGTGTAATTAAATTTAAAGTGAAATTTTTGGTTAGTTTGTCACCATTTAAATTAATTATTTTTATTCATTATTTTATTATATTTAATTTAGTAATGCATTATAGTATAGTAACTAAATATTTGATATAGATTTATTATATGTATGTTCCTTTTCATTTTGTTGGATGTTGGTTATATTAGTTCCGCTTTCACTTGTTTCCGCAGGGAGTGTAGTAAGGGCGACGCGCTCTCTCGTGAGGTAAACAAATGGCAGGAGAATGAAGAGATGTTTCTGGACTCTACATGTTTTTAATGTTAATGCTGTTTGCTCAGCAATCATTTAATAAAGATGTTTGAATTATTTCCCATCTTGTATTCCGCGTTATTATTATGATACCTGTGCCTTGCGGAGACTGAGATGCTGCTATCGCAGATAATAATAAAAAACGCTTCACGCAGGATGCGCCAGTTTAGTGTAAATAAAGCGTTTCGCGCATTTTGCAAACAGAACCGAACTCAGAGCACTTCTGTTACTCTAAGCAAGAGATGGAGTTGTGAAGTGCAGCTCTGAAAACACCAATGCTCTAGCTTAATGTAGACTGCAGCGCAAATAAACTTTGAAGAGAGCAGAATATTTATTTAATTAATAATCGCACAAGGTCATATCGCGGTTTCGATTTTAGTTCGATGAATTGTGCAGCCCTAGTTAAAAGTTACAGGGAACTGTTGAGGAGAGCACATTAACATTGTGCTCAAACACGTCTGTCGCGGCTCTGATATGCGGACCATTTGAATTACACTGTGTTGCATGCCGGTCTGTTATTGTAGTAACACGACACATTACAACAAAACGAACCGCTACTTCTTACAACTCACAATTTATATCCACAGAATATAAGAGGCAATTCCTAATTTATTTATTGTGGTTGCCAGATATTAAGTTGTAATTGTGAGAAATAAAGTCGCAATTTTGACTTCATAAGCACAAAATATAAAAACGATAATTGTGACTTTAATTCTTGCAATTGCAACTTAACTCCCACTCCTGAGATATAAAGTTGCAATTATGAAAACAAAAATCTAAATTGCGAGATAAAGTCGCAACTGCGAGATTTAAATTGGAATTGCGTGATAATTTGCATTTCACATTTATTTATCGCAATGCAAGTTTATATCATGCAATTAAAGGTTATAAAGTAAAAATCGCAAGTATTAAAATCAGAATTGTCTTTTTTGTTTTTTAATCCATGGTGGGATCAAGGCAACATACATTTCCATAAAACTACAATTCATAGTGACCATCAAGCTCCTAAACCAAAAGAAATTTAAGTAGTCCATAGGACTCATGTGCTATATTCCAAGTCCTCTGAAGCCATACCATAGTTTTGTGTCCAGAAGACAATAATGCAAGTAATTCACTGCAAAAATAACAGCATATGGGTTTGGAATGATATGAGGGTGAGTCAATCATAACAGAATTTTCACTTTAGGGTGAACTATTTCAATAAGTAACCATGGGCCCAATGGTGATGTTTCTTGAGTCAACTCTTGCAAGGTTTGAACTCAAAACCTTGAGGTTAACATCCAGTTCTTCAACAACTGTACTATATAACCCTAACATTAGTCATGCAAAACAACTCGAGTCACTAATAGTTAATTCATTTAACCATGTCGGTTTGTGTTGCAGCTTGGTGCTGGGGTGAGTTTGCCTGGTGTAGTGGCTGCTAAGTGTGGCGCTCACGTTATTCTGTCGGACAGTGTAGATTTCCCTCTCTGCCTGGAGAACTGCAGGCGCTCCTGTAATGTCAATAACCTCCCCAGTGTACCTGTGATCGGACTCACCTGGGGACAGATATCCCCAGAACTCCTCTCTCTGCCACCTGTGGATGTTATCCTGGGATCAGATGTATTCTATGAACCTGAAGGTGTGCCCGTTTTCCATGTTTTATTTGCTGCCTAAATATCGTACACATTTCTGACAAAACAATATCTCTCCTCTGCTTTCAACAGATTTTGAAGATGTACTTGTGACCATCTCCTTTCTAGTTAGGAGAAACCCTCATGCTCAATTCTGGACATCTTACCAGGAGAGAAGGTGATCAACAAACATGCATCACTTCTTTATCTAGCATATTAGCAAGTAACAATCATTTGCATTACAGGGTTCTCCGTAACCGTTCACACACTATTTGACTAATGAATTTCTATGACCTTTCCATTTGTTTGCGTTTCCTGGATAAGGATATTACAAAGTGCAGTTTCTAGCCAATTAAACATTTAAGAGCAGAGCATAACCAGAAAAACATGTATTCATTATAGAAATGTCACAGTTTCCATGACCGTGGATGTCCTAGACAAATAACTCTAAAATGTGCTATATAGAATATATAATAAAATTTATTTTATGTATAGATTATGCTGTCCCGGACTTTCAGTATTAAACTATGACAATCCACTATCAAAATATGTTTAAAACCATGATAATCTAAAACTGTGAATAAGTGTAAACGATTTCAATCAACGTTTCAAACATTACGAATGTCCAACAGATTTGTGGCCTCATTTCCACCACACAATAAGGTTTCTGAACGTTAGTGTACTTGTTTACAAAAGTCAACACGTGTCATCGAAGAGCCTGCTTGAAATTAAAGAGAAAAATCAAGGTTCAGTCAATAACTTGATCAGAATATCTTTACTGTACCCGAAGTTGAAGAAACACCCATGTATACAGTATACTGCTAAAGTCTATTGTAGGTATTCTTCATCGAGGAATGAATCATCCATCACTCAAGACTAATGAGATTTTTGTTTCTGTTGTTTCAGTGCTGACTGGTCCATAGAAGCCTTGTTACACAAATGGGATCTGAAGTGCATTAATGTTCCATTAGAAACATTTGATGCGAACAAAAACCACCTAGCTGGATCAACTCTTCCTGGGAATCACACCATACAAATGCTGATTATAACAGCAAAAGATAACCATCAATAAATGAGTGTACAAGTTCTATGAATTCTTGGTGTTTGAGTACTTGTATATAAAACGTTAAATTATTCAATCGTTTATAATACATAAAACTTGAAAAAAAAAAGACTGAAACCGAGGAATACTACATCCTAACAGTAACACTAACATTTCTAACGTTACTGTTAGTCTTTTAACGGGTTAAGTCAATACAACATTAAAATGCTCTTACTTGCTTTCATTTCATTTGTGACTATTATTCCAATATTAATAATATAAACCTGTTCTGTAGTTTCTTTAAAATGTAAAAACTTTCCTTGTTGCCTCACATCATGAATCATGAATTCAGGGTTTCCACTCTTTCCAAGGCACTAATTTCCATTACATTTTATGCACCCAACAAGTGTAATATTTCAGCAAAAACACATAAATCCATTTAAATCGAGCTTTTATTTTGCCGTTTCGGTTTGTTTTTGACGGTAGTTTCTCACCTCCAGATAAGCCGTTTCCTCCATGGACCAGTGTGATTATTAATCCCAGTTAAGATGCAATTCAACTAAAATACATAAGTCTGTATGTGCTGCACACTTCAGAGTGCTCATACACACACAAGAGTGGGCATGACGATCACGATGAGGTGTTTTCAGAGTATGAGCAGCCATCTCTACACATTTCATTTTGAAGCACACATCACCTACAGATTATTTATTAATTTGTATCAGACCTTTTTTCTGTTTTTCACTCTAGGACATATCACTATTTAAATTTTACATTCCACGGTTTTAAAATAATTCTTGTAGCTTTGTACTCTCAAAGACATAATTTGTGAGGCCAAAACGTGTGTGACAAACACCTAGGTGTGAAGTTGGAGCAGAGGTTGCGCTGACGTGTCATTTCATAGAGATTAGGCTCCTTTGAGATGCCAAACGCCTCTCCTTGAAAGTAGATAAGAGTAGATAAGTTCAGTCAGAGGAGGAGTGAAATAAGTATACTTCTCATAGTGGATAAGACGACTTCGAGATCAAAAGGCAGATATTGTGGGATTCGCGTTCATGCGGCGTTGCTGATAAAGTGGATGTAATTTAAATTCTGTCGCTTTAAAAAAAATATGATGAAAAAGACACTTAACGTACCTGTTATTTAATTTCCCCCTTAAGACGTATCTTTCCATCCATTTTTAGTTTATCTATCCATCCATCTTCAACCTCTTATCCGAAGTCGAGCTTCCTTAAACTTCCCTATCCCGAGCCACATTAACCAGCTCTGACTGGGGGACCCAGAGGCATTCCCAGGCCAGTGTGGAGATGTAATCTCTCCACCTAATCCTGGGTCTTCCCCGAGGCCTCCTCCCAGCTGGATGTGCCTGAAATGCCTCCCTAGGGAGGCGGCCAGGGGGCATCCTTACCAGATGCCAAAACCACCTCAACTGACTCCTTTCGATGCAAAGGAGCAGCGGCTCTACTCCGAGCTCCTCACGGATGACTGAGCTTCTCACCCTATCTCTAAGGGAGAAGCCCACCACCCTTATGAGGAAGCCCATTTTGGCCGCTTGTACTCGCGACCTAGTTCTTTCGGTCATGACCCAGCCTTCATGACCCTAGGTGAGGGTAGGAACAAAAATTGACCGGTAGATCGAGAGCTTTGCCTTCCGGCTCAGCTCTCTTTTCGTGACAACGGTGCGATAGAGCGAGTGCAATACCGCCCCCGCTGCCCTGATTCTCCGGCCAACCTCCCGCTCCATTGTCCCCTCACTCGTGAACAAGACCCCGAGGTACTTGAACTCCTTCACTTGGGGCAATACCTCCTTCCCTACCTGGAGTACGCACTCCATCAGTTTCCTGCTGAGAACCATGGCCTCAGATTTTAGAGGTTTAGTTTAATAGACATTTTAGATCAGAAATTAATAAAATCAATATTCACAGATAATTTATACACAAAACATATTGGAAATACCAAAATATTTTTTTTTAGAATGAAACATCACAGTTGTTAAAGACAATGAGCATTAAGCGGTGTCGTCAGCAAGTCGTTTCCCATCATGCCTTTAGTCACCGCAGTCGGGGAAGAGTTACTGAGCCGCGAGAGTTTTTTGGAATACGTCAACATGACATCACAGCAAGTCAGACCACGCTCTGGCACAATTCTAAATGGCATGCACCTCGTGGTGATCCCCACTGATCGGTGCTGCGCAGATTTTGCTCATTTCGAATTAGCTTTTTAATGTATTCAGCAGTGCTGACGCTAGTCGATCTGTCTCGGTTGGACTGCGGTTGCCAAGCACATGATTGGCCACTGCTGTCATCAATCATAAGGTTGCAAGCGCCCTTAACCGTTGACGTTGCTTCACAATGCGTAGCTGGAATTCAATACTTTTCAAACGTTCCCCTCCAACTGCTTGGATTAATTTTGGTGCACAATGGCCACTATTCATGATTCAATGAATTCCAGATGGATAAATTCAAGTCTGGTGCCTGCATTTATTTTTCCACTGAATATCCCAGCTCCGTAGGAAATATCAGATCATGGAAGCAAAATGTGTGCAAATAAATTTTCATGTTGTCTTTAGTGGTTTTGTATTTATACATGGTTTATGCATTTACTTCTAAGAGATGTGAGAAAAGCACACATTTTACTTTGATACTAGGACAAAATAAATGTGTTAATTAAAAGACTGAAGATTCAAAAATGAACTGACAAAGTTTATCGGCACGCTTTATTTGTCGTCAAGATACTTCAAACTTTCCAAATTGTTGAACAAAAATAAATTAATGAACGACAGCGATTATACTACCAAAAATGTATTTGCAGATGCCGTTTGATCTCGGCCACACCTGCAACAGCTGCAATCTGGAGAAAACTGGAAACAGCCAAGCACGGCAACACCGGATCTTAACAGCTAACCAGCAATACTCAACAGCTAGACAACTGCGCCTAATGCACAAAAAATACACAAGACATGGGGTTAGAATACAAATGTCACACAAATAAAATACAAAAACCAAAATAAAATACAAAAACTGGTATGTTACACATGCTGATCAGAACCCAGGCTATTCTTACTCTTCAAATCACTTCAAAATAAAGCATCCTAAAGAATATTCATCTTAAACATTTGCAGATTTAAGCAGAATTTTAACAACAAAAAAGCAAAGCTACATTGATTTCTGTATTACACAAATTATGTGCAGCTAATACTCAAAACAATCACCGAGACAAGTTTACCTTTAAGGCCAACAGAATTGTGATGCTCGTCCTACTCAACGAATTAAAAAGGACACACACGTTTAAAACAACCTCACAGAAAATGGGTACAATGTATTGAAAGAACAAAGGGCTGTATAACTATGAAACAGTTCGACAATGCCAATCAGTCATAATGACCTTAAGGCTCATGTAGCCATTGTGTAGCTTTCAGGATTTTCAATCTGTTGTTCCTCAGGCTCCAACAGAGGTCACATGTTTGGAATCGTCCAATGGTAAGGAAGACCTGGGAGAACACAAAACAGTAGTCAAACGTGGGACGAAAACTTGAAAAAGTATGGAAATGGAAAGTGGACAAATGGATTGACACGGAGCACATGGTTGCTGGGGGTCAAAATGACATTTACAACTAACCATAACAATTACTATTATATATAGATCTGTGGATGCGCATATGACGTGTTTGGCATTACATTAATCAGACTGCATAAGCATATTTACTGATATTTAATTGGGTATCATTTGACAGTATTGGTAGTCAAAGGGGCCGTTCACACAGAATTGGTTTTAATTGTTGTTCTAAGGACATTTTTGGCCATTGTGCCGCATCGCACTTTCAGCATCTCGCACCTTGTGAGTAGTTAGGGGTGGGCGATTAACTGGTTTAAACAATATACCGATATATAAACAAAAAGTGTCACAAATGCTAGAGTATTATCTATATAGTGGTTATGCATGGTACAGAATGTGTGTTCCAATCAGGGGTTGCACTCCAAATAATGAGGAATCTGCATTGTATTTTATTTTTTATTGCTTAGATTAGAAAATGTTGAGGAAATTAAATTTAATAATTAGTTCTTGACTGATTAAATAGCATCACTGCAATGTACATGTCTGTTTCTATAAAATAAAAAAATAAGTTTTTCCAAATGGATGACTGGTCTAGTACAATGGACATTAGGACAATTTGAAATAATAATAAAAAAAAAACTTTCATTATTTCTTTTCAGATGTTTTTGTAAACACTTTACATGTAAAAATATACATGTCGTTATCAACCAGAACATTTTTGCTTATATAGGCCACCCTTATCAGTGGTGATAGAACAATATATTGCGCAAACAGTTTAAAAGGAAATGTTACTGTTTGCTGGGTTTCCATCCAAATGTTTAGCATATAGCACAAATTTGACTAAAGAAAATGCTACCTCTTGCACGTTTTTTTTATCCACTAAATAATGCGCAATACCTTGAGGGAGCCAGCCGTGTCATGGCGCAACTGAATTACCTCCTTGCGGGGACAGTTGTATTTGAGCAACTGTACACTTTTATTAAATCCTGCCATAATGAGGGGTTTAAATAGCTGCTCTGCCCATATGCCGCCAGCCTCCGTTTACCTGGGAGAGCCTGCCCTCAAAACTGCTCTGGCGGATTGTGAGAACCCACTTTATTGTCCAGCTGTGGGTTAAACATTTCCAAATGTCGAGGGCTACTTTCGAAGAATTATGTGCCAAGATCAGACCTTTCGTTGGGCCGGTCACATCAAGCTATGAACCCTTTTCACAGACTGCAATGACTGGTTTCAGCGTTATTTAGCAGCATAAATCTAGTAACCGTTTTTATTTTTGCCATTTTTAAAAATAGTGTAAATGTTAAAATTTTTCTTTGTATATATTACAGTGGAATTCGTTTTTTAAAAAACAAGTTACCACAGATGCGACGAGGTTTCCAATACAGCTGCCGAGTGAGCGACTGTAAATTTGCCATCTCTCTTCTGAAGGTCGTAATCCACACCAAATTTCTTTCTTTATTTGGAAAGTTGTGGAAATGTAATACATTTTTCTTTTGATGGAGCAAATGGGTAAGCAAAAATGATATTTGCCTTGGTCTTCCATTCACCGCTATCAAATCGTTTAATGTTGTGTGAAAATAGTCAAGTGTTGAATCATTAAGTGTGAAAAGGGTCCACAGCACACCCATAACACGTGCACAAAATGATGAAAACATCATCGTTTTACAAATAAACCATTTCAATCACTGCAATGCACATTTCGAAACGTGTAAAAAAAAAAAAAAAAAAAAACAGCAAATACATTTTCTAAATCGAAAATATTACATTAGCATAAACAAAATAAAAAGTTGGACGGAGACCCAGTGACTGCTGGTATCGGCCAATAATCATACCTGCTTGTCTGATTAACAGAGGTTGTAGTTCCCCTTGTGTCTGATTTCAAATTTACCATCAGAGCCATCAATGCTAATTAATTTTTTTTAATGCATTATAAGTTTAAAAACACTGGACCAATCAGGTGAATGAAGGGGCAGGTGAAAATTTACATAAGCTCTATGTACAGTTCCATTTCACGCAGTCTTTGTGTCCTGTGTGAAGGCCCCTAACCACAACAGTTTTAACTTTTCTTTCAAAATAGAGGTAAATAGGGTTGTCACGATACCAACATTTCCATAGCCAGTACTGATACCAGTAAAATTTCACGATTCTCAATACCACAGCAAAAAAATTATAATATGGCAATGTGCCATTAAACACTTATTTAGCCTATTTAACCCTATAATGTCAAGTGAATAAATTATGACACACAATGTTTGATGGCTCCTGTTAAAGCAACTTGTGCTTGGTTAAAATGTTGTATATTATTTTATTGAAAAAGCATGTTGAAATTACATGTATCAAATATGATACAACAGGCTTGAGGCATATCTCTCAATCAGCATTACACTATAAATATTCACAAGAGCTTTGAAAATTCTGACATATACTTTTTAGAAGATATATTTAAAGTGTGAACTAATATTTCTGTGTATTTTCATATATGCAGCCTGCTAGATCATTATAAAGATCTCATTATTTTACATTATAAGCTATGATGATGTCATCTTAACATAATGACCTTTAAAACCAAATGTATCAAATATGATGCATTAAAATCATGATTATTACAATTGTATTTAATTTCATCATCAAAATATCGTCTAATCAAATTTATTCCTAAATTTATTTGCGAATAAATATAGAACAATTACTTTAACATGCCATTGATTTTTTTTATTAAACTTATTTTATTATTAATATTAACAAGAACAATAATTCTATTAGTACTGTTATTATTATTACTACTAAAGTGAGAATTACATTTAACAATACAGTTTAAAAAAAAAAAAAAAAAAAAACACTATTTCAGGTGTCTTCAGCTTTTATTTTGATGTGTTTTGAAGGAGGCTTTACTTGTCCTGAAAACAGGTCGCTACATGGCCCTGTGCAATCATTAAAGTGCAAATGCTGTTATTTCATTATATAAATGTATAGTTTGTGCCATGTCATCATCACACACAGGGCGCATGATTCTGTGGAGTTTTGAGCGTTCGGTTTCACACATTCACGTTTAAACTCGCAGCTCATGTAGACTAAGATTGCAGTATTATGCTGTTAAACAATCACAATAGACACGTCACCATTTTAATTTGATAAATTGTGCATTTATTTGTCCCACAAAATATTTTACATTTGTGTGAGCATTTGGAAGCAGCCGTGTGTCAGTCAGACAGCATGTGGGTAGAGAGTCAGAGTCAGTGCTACCGGTACTGCAGAAACACTGGTATCGTGACATCTTCATTTTTAGTACCGACTTGGTATTTTTGTTCTTGGTCTTTAACTAGACATGACTAGAGGTAAACATTGTAGCTTTTATTAACACATAAACTGCCAGCTACATTATGTTTGTACTCCTTAAAATACTTTTTCAAAAAGGTAGGATGCTGTCTGCCCATTGTCTCATAGACGTACCTCAGCACCACCAAAACACCCATCTGCTCCAAAGCAACCCCAACAGGAGCAGGTGGCTGGATCACACACACCTCTAACAGCTCAAACTGCACCTCACACCCCTGCTTTTACATTGCCATACAGGATTCAGCAGCTTGGAGGAAACAATTCCACATTGAGTTCAACACCATTCATAGCATTATCAAAGTAGAACCATCACCTGGTCTGCAATTCAATTATTTTCAATTAGTTAAACACAAAACTTTTAAAAAAAATTTTTATTAACAATATCCTGGCGGTTTCATATAATGAAAGTGATTGAGGAATGGTTCCATCATGCTACAAATTGACCAAAATAGCGTTGATCGATTAAGCTTATATATCATCGATTGATCAATTTTAGCACAAATGCATTCAGTAATCACGGCTTGCTGACATTGAAAAGACCATCTATACAGTCATCCGCCACGAGAGGGTGCACCCTTCACTTCCTCTCTTATAAATCATGGAGCATTTCTGTATAGATGAACAATATGTTTTCTGCATACATTGTGATAGTGTGTTAAAGTACAATATGACAACAAGCACTGTTGATCTCCTCGTTTCATCCCAAGATAAAATTACATCAGTGACTGCCGGGAGAGCATGAAGGCACATTCACCTGACATCTTAGCAGAGAAGTGCTCTTTTATGTACCGTGTACACAGTCCAAATGTCTAAAATATCCCACGATTCACAACGTGACATTTTAATGAAATATGCATCTTGTATACAAGTTATTATTAACAGTAATTCATTAGTATGAATTTGTTTAATTATTATTAAACAGCCTAAATTTATGAAAACACACTGAATTAAGTAAATTTTTTGAGAATAATGCCAATATTTGTGTTTCATAAGTGTATTCATTTAAATTATATTTAAATATTAGGCTACATGCACATATTAGCTGGAGTCCTCAACGTGTGTTTGCGGTATTAACATTAACGATTAATCGATAGTTAATTTCCATGACAATTGATTATGAATATATCTGAAAGTTGGCATCCTTATTGATGCCATTAGTTGAGCCACTGTTGGGGTGTCAGGCTGCTCAAACAAACAAAGTTTTGAAATGTCACTGCATTTACAATTTCAGAAGACTTATTTTTTTATTATTTTTGTCACTTTGGAGCTTGACGGAGCCAGTCGCCATTTACTGTAATATTTGCAAAAGAGCCACCAGGATATTCTTCAGATAATTTACCTATTGTGTCCCATGGAAACAAAAAATAGGTCATACAACGTGAAAGCTATACTGCAAAATATGAAATAATTTTTTCTCCAGTGCCAGCTCACTTTCCAAAGCTAATTGCACTGGCTTGATGCATATATTGTGTAAAATAAGACCGTAAACTGGCTGATCGTCAGGGCAGCTTTGGATTCAAATAAGGCCCTCTAGTTTGCATGCTTAATATAATCTTAAAATACCAAAGTAAATTCCTGCGAATAGTTCTCTTACCTCTGAAAGGTTTTAGGATGATGTGTGTCCTTCTTCACCAGCAGACTTCGGCTGGCTTTTAGACCTTGACCTGGACTTCGACTCTCTGTTCGAAGCAGGTGTGCGGCTCCTGGAACGGGACCTGGATTTGGATCTTGAACGGGACCTAGACCTGGAGGGCGACTTGGACTTCCTCTTACGGGGTGTGTGTGACTTGGAGTGAGACCGGGAGCGAGAGTAGGAGCGTGACCTCGATCTGCTGTAACGGGAGCGGCTGCGGGAACGAGAGCGGCTTCTGGAACGGCTGCGTCTCCGGCGTCTGGGACTGCGGCGAGAGGTAAAGAAAACCCTTAGGCTCCATGGACAATTCCAATAAAGTCTGCCTACAGACATGCACTCTCAGCCCTCAAAATAGGGTTGCCAACTGTCCTGTATTACATTTACGCATTTGGCAAACGCTTTTATCCAAAGTGACTTACAGTACTTATTACAGGGACAATCCCCCCGGAGCAACCTGGAGTTGAGTGCCTTGATCAAGGACACAATGGTGGTGGCCGTGGGGATCGAGCCAGCGACCTTTAGCGCTTTAGCCCACTACACCACCACCACTCCATCGTTAGTCGGCCAAAATGAAGACATCCTGTATAGGATTCCTCCTGTCTTAATTTGTGCACTGTAAGCTTATGCAATGACATTCATATGTCAGATGTTATCAGTTTTTGATATCTGAGCCTTTTTACGAGTACGTGAGCCCAGTATCGGACCCCTTCCAATGAAACGAGAGAACGCAAGAGTAGAGAAATGCATCGGGGATGACCATCTCTTCATGTCATCTTCACGCCTAACGGCATGTTTTTGACAACTTGTGAATTTTGTAATACCTTAAACATTACCCGTTAAAATGTTACTACGTTGTGACTGGAAAAAAACACTTCCGTGTTCAGGAAACTGTGGATACACAATAAACAATGCAATACACTTTGTAAACAGAATTTGTTACATTTTATAAATGATTTTGAATCGTATGTAAACCTTTAGGAGGAAAAAAGGCACTGAAAACATATAATTATCAAATATATAAATCTAGATCATTTTGTCAGCCTCCGCCGCAGGCAGCTCTTTCTCGACCTGCCACCACCAACGGCAGCTCTCTCTGGCTCCGCTACTGTTTTAAGCGACTTCCTCTTGATCCATCACCATTACCTGCGACTCCCTCTCGATCCGTCAGCATCACAGACACCTCCAACTCGCAGTCACCATTACTTTCACCTCTCTTGCGATCTGCCACCATATACACACATGCACAGTGTCCATACACTAGGATATTTAAAACATGAATTTGCATATTCTGTTGCCTCTACAATCCTGTCTTTTTCTTTTGCACAAGAAAACTTGATCCAACCTCCCAATGAACAGCCTACATCGCTTCAATATATGCAGATGTGCATCTTGCACAACTGTAAAAAGAGATGTAGTTTACTTTAGCATAGTTTTAGCCCACTGCGAATTGTAAATTGTCTGCATGTCATCTATTGTGTGTATTGTATTTCTGTGGAGTGTTCTGTTGTTATTTGTACTAATACGTGTTTCTACTGGTCACGTACATCATATGTTAGGTCTACTTACCGCAGTAAAAATAGTTTGCGGTTCGATATTCAGAGTTTATTTGCCAATAAATCCACTGTGCGCTACTGTAGATATGTAAATAACATCTCCTGATATTGTTCATTATCTGTGAATTCAGGTGACGTGGTCCTTCGGTCTATAATCTGTGGTTTTTCTTTCATAGCGACTTTTCATTTTGTAATGTGTATTGTTCAAAAATGTTGTACACCTAGAAGAGTGAAACCACTTACATCTTAACCAGTCCAATTTTTTAATTTGTTCACAGCCAAATTTTTTGTCTGTCAACAATTTTTTTTTTTACGGCCAATTCCATTAAACCTTTAGTCTGTGACCATACAAAATCAGTTGTTTTAGATAGAGCACGATTTGTGAAAACTTTCATGAATCACGTCTTACTAATCCAATTGTCTTGTAGGCTATAGTAAGACATGTCAATTATGGTCTTAGGGAACTCAGCTTATTACTGACAACCCAGACAGGTCATACTATAGGCTCAGTCCTTCATGATCTGTGAAATGTTTCACAGTTCAGTTAACTAAGGCTGCAACTAACAATTATTTTGAAAATAGTTTAATCTAACGATTATTTGAATATTCTGCAATTATTGCAACGATTAATCATTAGCTTTTAACTGATTATTCAGCTTGTGTCCCAACTTTAAAGGTTGTATTAAATGTGCTTACTAACAATAAAGAGTATTTTTTTAAATACCTCTAAATGACATTCACTGAATTAAAGGGGGAAAATACTTTTTACAAAAAATCCTATTGTTATCAAGTGTTTGTCTTGTTTAGACAATTTAAAATTGTCCAAAAATCTCTAAAATAAGATACATTTACTTGAGAAGCAGCATATAAGATATTTAGACTTGCTTTAAGAGAATATATCTTAAAATATACAGCAAGTGTATTTTGTAAATAAGTGTATTTTTTTTTTTATATGGTTATACTTGAAAAATATACGTATATTCAAGATCTATTCTCTAAAACATATATAAATATATTATATGCTGCTGCTCAGGTGAATGCATCTTTTTTAAAGGATTTTTAGATATTTGTATTTTTAATATTATATTCAACATTCTCAGATAACAATTTTTTCTTCTGCTAGTTGCTAAAATATATGTTGTTTTAAGAGTTTGATATTTTTACTGGAAAACAAGCCAAAACAAAAATAAATAAAAAACATATTTTGTTGCAGTGTTTAATGTGGGGAACACTTCCTCTCTCATCTTTCTGTTCACTTCAATTCATCTTTAACTCGCACAAAAAACAAACTCTCTTAATAATAAAGCTGAGTATTGCCAATTTTCTTCATGATAAGAAATGCACAGTGACATTTATTATGATTCAATAAGTCACGAGCCATCATGTAATCTAGCTGCATTAAGAGTGCGTGCTTGAGGGACGAGCGTCCCCGTGACAGAGAGTGTATCAGCTATGTGCTGTTTCAGTCTCCCCCCTTTAGATCGGGACATTCACGCAACTCATAGAGGCGGCGCTGACTCCACAGGAAAATGGCAGTTTCGGAGTTTGTAGTTATTTACATGATCTGCTTCCATATTATTTGAACTTAAAAGCTATAACGCATTAAATATGACTGCATTTAAGATGCAACACCGGGGTGTTTCCTTTAAAGATGCTCGACACACAAGTTTTGTTTCAGCAGAGCGGCAGCACCACTTACTCCACAACGAGTGTGTTTCTGTAGTTACTTTGTATTTTTGCATTATAATTCCATCATACATCACCTGAAGCTGTATGGAAAGTTTAGATTGCATCTGGACTGTGTGCTGTGTAATTCTTCCTCTACTCATTCAGGTGTGAGCTGCAGTGCAGCATCATCACATACAGTATCCTCCATATTTTTGGTCTTTTTGTGTTTGGAGATTTGAATTGACGCAAAGCCTGGAGAACAGTGTATAGGCTATATTCAGTGTAAATAACAAAATTACATTTTCATTCTATATAATATACCAATAAATCGTGGGCTGGAGCATTTTAAAATGAATTTTGATTGCTCTGTCTACATATCTTTTAGCCGAATTCAGCATTGTGTGATGTTGGCAGTTCGAGTGAGAGCTGCCTGCAGCGGTGGCAGGTCTCAGAAAGATTTTACCCCTACTGGTCTTCTCTTTACTGTTGTATATGAAACTGGTGTTGAGCGGGTAGAATTCAATGAAGCTGTCAGCTGAGGACATGTGAGGTGTCTATTTCTCAAACTAGAGACTCTGATGTACTCAAGGCCGGATTTACCACTGGGCCGATTGGGCCGGTGCCCGGGGGCCTCCGACCTCTAGGGGGCCTCCAAGACCCCACTAACTGTGTGGCCTCATCCTTTTTTGTAATTTTTTTATTAGTATTAAATTAAATTAAAATTCATGAATGCGTGTGTAATTGTGCGTATGTGTGTTAACAATAATTTATTTACACGCAAAAAAGTATCATGATCAGTTTTTCGGCTGATGACGAGTCAGGTTACCGCGGAAACTGTTGATAGCAAAACAGGCGGTAGAAGATAGTGTGAAAAACAGAGAATTGAGGACATCGAAAAAAACAAACAAAATGGATAAAAAACGGTGGAGCAGCGGAGCCACAAAACGTAAAGCTAAAAAGGAGAAGGATAGCAGAGAGGTTTTAATTAGGAGTAATATTCCAGCCATCTCTACTTTTTTCAAAAGTCGGCTCGACGAAAATAAAGAGCCTGGCGGCGCCGGCGCCTGCGGTGATGCTGAGTTTAGCACAATATCCAGCTTTGCTATTTTAGATGAACCTGAGCATCAGCACCAGCACGACAAGACAGAGAACCCCAGCCCGCCTGGAGTGACAGACACCTATTCAAATGCCTCCCCACCACCACAGTCTCCGACTCCGCTTGAGACCGAAACCGAAGCAGGTGCTGAAGGCGGCAGAGACCCGGCGGTGACGTGCATTACCAGTTTGACCGCCTCAAAATGTAGGCATATCTATTACCTTTTCCCCTTATTAAAAACCCTGATTATTAGATGCCCGGATCTAGGGAATTGGTTGATGAAACATTGATTAAAATTAGGATTTAAATGAATACAAAACGAAATTCACTTTAAAGAAAGGCTTTGTGCTTTCTGTTTGAGGTCTCTGTGAAAACGTTTTAAAGCATTCTTTACTTTTAGTGCCGCTTTCAGAGCGGTCACGTCCGTAACATTTTTTTTCCTCATAAATGCGAACACGAAAAATAAAATAAAATGAATATTTTATTCTGTGGAGACTGTCAATCCTTCTTCGTCCGGTGCCGGTGGGTACTATTACTTTTGATTTGCGCAGTGTAATTCACTGAATTGATTGCTCTGCTACCAGCCTCTGTCACGTTACAACCTAGTATATCGTTGATCATCTGTTTCTCCGTAAAAAAAACAGACTGTACAGACATGACTATAGTTATTCTTAGTTATGTTATTAGCCTGTATTTTCATAGATTTTAATCTGCTTTTATTCCAATAAATTCTGTTGATTTTGTTCTGTGATAGTTTCCATTTTGTCTTTTGTTTTATAGATATTTATAGATCTCTTTTGCTGTCACAGTTAACATCACAAGAAATGGAGTTGGTGTTTTTGTTTTTAACTAAAGAAAAAGGAGGAAAGGAAAAAGAAAAGAGGAGAGGAGGAGGAGGGGCCTCCAAGATTTTGTGCCCAGGGGCCTCTGCTTCCTAAATCCGTGCCTGGATGTACTTATCCTCTTGTTTAGTTGTACATCCAGCCTTCCACATCTCTTTCTGTCCTTTGTCTTTGAAGACTGTAGTTACACCTTTGTATGAAATCTTCAGTTTTTTGGGGGCAATTTTAGCCTTCATCACTCAAAACAATGATTGACTGACGAGTTTCTAGAGAAAGACGTTTCTTTTTTTTGCAATTGTTGTTCATATAATGACCTTAAGACATGCCAGTCTATTGCATACTGGGACAACTCAAAAACAATGTTAAGCTTCATTTAACAAACCAAATAGCTTTCAACATGGATTTTCTAGTACCAAATGATCACTTTAGCATGATTACTCAAGGATCAGGTGTCTGAGTGATGGCTGCTGGAAATGGGGCCTGTCTAGATTTGATCAAAAATTACTTTTTTCAAATAGTGACGCTGCTGTTTTTTACATCAGTAATGTCCTGACTATACTTTGTGATCAGCTGAATGTCACTTTGATGAATTAAAGTACCAATTTCCTTTCGAAACAGCTAAATCTGTACATTAGTCCAAACTTCTCGCCGCCAGTTTGTAATATATATATAAAAAACATTGATCAACACATTTTGGCAAGAACAGTTAGTAGCAGTAAGGTGTAAATATACAGGATAGTAAATGTGTTAATTTTACCTTCGGCTGCGACGGCCGTGTCCGCCGTGTCTTCTCCCGGCTCCCCCACCGCGGCGCCCCCCGTAGTACGAGTCGGGCGGACGGCCGTATCGGGCCATCTGAACCCGGAGCTCTCGTCCGTCCAGAATAGCTCCATCCATTGCGTCCATCGCATCTTCGGCATCCCTCTTGTCGTGAAACCGCACGAAGGCGAAGCCACGGCTCTCTTTCGTGTATCGGTCTCGGGGAATATAAACGTCCCCGACTCGGCCGTACTTTTCAAAGACGCGCCGCAGCGTCTCCGGCGACGTGCGATACGTTAAATTATCCACTTTCAACGAAGTCATGCCCTCAACGTCGGGCGGTGGCCTACCATAGCTCATTTCGAATGGTGTATCCAACACACTAGAATAATTCCCGCAGCTTGAGATCGAGAAACGAACTCGTTTTGCGTGATCAAGCGATTAAACAAGCACGGGTTGCCGTGGTGGCTCACGCGCCTCCTTCAGTCTGCGAACACATAACACAATGAGCTCTTGTGCGCAACCGCAGCGGGGCTTCAGATCACGCGCCCACACTAGCAAAATGGACCCGAAACCAGAAACTTAAATCGACGCGATAAATACAGTGATATCCAAATTCTTCAAATGAACCACTTATTGTCTTTTTTTAACATATATAAATCGCAAATTATCTTATTTATCTAATTCTTAAAAAAATTTAACACCTCGCCTATTTACAGTTAGCTCAAAAGAACTCCACCTCCCACGGACCCTCGCGCGGTGGTGCTTATGACGTCACTATCAGCTGATGCAGTCACATGACAGTCGTTTTTTCTTTCAGTACACCAGACAGTTCTTGTTCGACAACTCGGAAATTAACACATGTTTAAAAATGTATTCCTTTTAATCATGTGTTTGTGCACATCGTACCCCTCTCAAAATGGATAAGCTGTTGTTTACAGAATGAATAAACTGTTTACCATCACTGCACCCAAGAAATCGGTAAGTTTACTCAGCAAAATTTAAATCACAACAGTCAGTCTCCATTCACAAATCGAAAGATATCAATGCATCATTTATAATCAATTCATTACTTAATGAATCTATTGATATCTACACATTACACCCATTCAATCACCTCTACCTTTTATATGAACATTGTTCATGGCTGTTTGATCAAATGAAGAAACAAGGCGGTCTGTTTTTTAAACAGTTGTGCCAGATGTTACTTGACTGACGGTTTTGGGTATTCAATGGTCTCAAGTTGTCATCGAGCTTAAAACTACTCGCCAAGATGAGTCCAGAAGGAAAGACCCTGCTCAACATTATTATCCTGGGCTTGGGATTCATGGTGATATTCACTGCCTTTGGGACCTGCGGCAATATTGAAGTAGGTGTTGAGCTTTTTCACGCTTACAAATGCATGATCTGATATCTCTAGTGGTCAACTGATATGTGCTTTTCAATGACCAATACGGAGTAGAGTGGCCCATGTCGCCAGTATGCATGATATGACAGAAACTGAGATGTACATAAAGCTGCTGAAATGCAAGGAACATTTAATTATGTTTCCTTGGTCAAAGAGAACTTATGGGGGCATTTAAATAGTTGTTATTAAGTATTCATAGAGATTTTAGCTCTTTTGTAGTAATACTGATGTTGTTTTGTTGCAGATAGTTGTTTTGTGTGATTCAGGGGCGTAGCAGTCATTTTAAAAGTGGGGGGACACAGCTGTCAGTAGGTTGCTCGCACAGACCCAACACTTACAGTGCAGTTTTAATATATTATAGTATATATTAATATACAAGTATAATATGAGTATTATATTAATATGTACATATTATTTACTTTTAATATTTGTTGTATATTAAAGAATCAAGTATTGCTAGATAATTAACTGCAAAAAAAAAGGGGATCTTTTGGAGCACTTGCTTCTGTTTCACACATGACAATATAAGATTACAATAATCATTGTCAATAATCAATATATCATTTCCCTACAGTTTGTGAGCGGCTGAGCATGATTTTTATCAAAAGACAACAATAATAGTCTTATAATAATTATGAGTTTCAATAATGTCCGTACGCTTTCATGTATAAAAAAGTTTGTCTACATAACAGTTCACTTCAGTAAAATTCTATATTTGTCGAATATAAGAAAAAAATGCACATTCGAATGTTAAAACTGTGCATTCGAATTTTGGATGTGTGCCAAGAACTGACTTCAGATTGATCACATTTTTATGTTAAAAAAGACACAGCATAAAAACAACGCCCATGCACAGATGCTAAATAAACAAAAATAAAGTGAAATAAAGACATTATACTAGCGTGGGTTTACAAAGAAAAACAAATGGATGGTTGCAAATGCGTTCAGTGTGAACAGCCCCTTACAGTTGGTGGAGGTACTTGGCCATTGCGTCTTGCTCTTTCATAAGCTTTCTCCGATTAAGCAATGAGTTTTTTTAAAAGCTTTGTCAGGAAAGATGTTCAACTTGGAAATGTGTGTCTAGAGATTCTCGTGTTCGGTTCCAGTCTGTTGTGTTCCGTCTGTTTAAACAGCCCCTGGCCTGGGCTTATAGTCTGAGCCGCCTCACCACAAGTTCAGCCGAATACCTCTGCTATCTGTAAATGTTGCTACTCTACATACAAATGTACTGAATAAAAAAACAATGTGGTATTTTGCTGTTATTATAGCTTGTGTCTGGGGTAGTATACTGTGATATCAGTGCAAGTGTAACACCATGTGAACTGTCTATTGAAGCGTCCCGGCCCCCCCCCCCTCATTTTACTTTTGTCTTAACATTTGAGAATATGGACTGACTGAAACTTTTTATGTATTTATTTTATGCTCATTAGTTTAAAATAAAATGCTTTTTTTTAACAGCCAGGAATGTTCTATGCAATAATATAATGGTGCAGTATTGTTTATGTATTTATTGCGCCCTCTTGTGGACTAAGGAAACAACGTCAATTTAAAAATTAGCTGATTTTTATATTCAAATATTATTCAAATTTCGAAAAAATTGGCTAAAACAACGGATCAAACTATTACCTCACAAACATCATGTAAAAAGCATAACTTAATGAAGATTCATCCGCTGATATAGGCCTAAACTCCACTTACCATGTGTGCTTAAAAGTAGGATTGTCCTTTGTTTTGTTTTTCTACAGTGCATTTTACGTAATTTTCCCAATCAAGAATGATATATCGATAATTATCTCTCGTTTGTGTGTTCCTCATCTCTAGATTATAAAAAACATTGATAAATGAGAATTGTTGAAAGCAGCTTTGTAGAAATGATTGGAGCCGCACTGACGACCTGTTACGTAAGGGTTGTTTCGGCTCATGAAACTCACCTGTGATTGGCTGGATGGTCGCTCAAATCCACCATTCGAACATGGTATGGGTTTGGCTTGGAAAAGTGCAAGGGGAAAAAATTACCTTTTTAAAGAGTGTTGCTACGCCCTTGGTGTGATGTCACCATTAGGGTGATCTGTTTCCCCTTTGGTCAAGTTAAACCCTGTTAACTCTTTAAGTTCACCTTGTGCATGTGCAACTGAAGTACAGGTATACATGCACTTCTGTGGAGAAAAAAGTGTATTGGCGTAGAATCGGTTATAAACTTCATTACCTGATTAGTTAAGTGTACTTGCACCTTAAATTAAATAGTTAAGTGTATTCTAGATGAACACCAAGTAAAGTTATTACACAAGTTTTGTAGACGTCATTACTCAATTCAATTGAGGGAACGAGTTTACACAAACAGTTGAGTAGAGTCAACTTATTAGGGTTTTCAGTGTACTACTGTAAATAAAATGATGTGTTATAAGCATGTATATTCATTTATAGTATCGACATGTATGAAAATCAATAATGCAAACATACTTATTTTGTTGTCCTTTTTTCCAGCAAACCGTGATAAAAAGCTTTAATAGCACTGAGTTCCATGGAAGTGGCTACACAAGGTATTAACTTTTCTTCCGTCACCAGAGTGGCATTATTTATTTCTGGTCATGTGACTTGTTCTTGCCTCTGTACTAGGGTTACAGTGGTGTACCGGTTTCACGGTATACCACGGTATGAAAATCGACTGTAATCATTCCATGTACATTTGCTTATCTACGGGTTTGAAAAAAATTACAACCGGATGGAGAATCTCACCTGTATATGCGCATCTCCATTCCATGTCTGTCAGACTTGTCAGCTTGCTCTCTCACACACACACAACACACACACACACACACACACACACACACACACACACACACAGCGGAGAAAATGTCAGAGTGACGCGAGGCGGTCTGACATAATTGAGTGTGTGCGTGTGTGTGCGTGTGTGTGTGTGTGCGTGCGTGTGCGTGTGTATGCGTGTGTGCGTGTGTGTGCGTGTGTGTGTGTGCGTGTGTGTGTGTGAGTTAAAGCAGTGTTTCTTAACTGGTTTATTTGGACTGGGTCATGGACAGCAGGGAAAGAACAATGCCATGGTTCTCCCATTGAAGATATTTCAGCGGCTGCCCAAGTGATAGACTATTTAGGACTCCCGAGGCAGATTTAATGATCTGCGATTTCATAATAATGGGATAATAATGGGCTCATAGAAGTAAATATGCTCTTACATTTTTAAAAGGGGGAGAGACAACTTCCTGTAGATACTAAAATAATGTCACTTGATGCATGTCCTTGTACTGGAAAACCATGAACAAAACTATGCAACATAAAAGGAAATGTGGCCCAGGATACATTAAATACAGGTTATGTTTAATCTATGATGGGTCGACACTTGATGTCCAATGTAAAATCTGTCCTGAAGCAAAACCAGTTGAGAACCACTGAGATAAAGGTACAGACAGGAGCAGTATATGTTAATTATTAATAATCATAGGACATTACTTTAAAAGCTCACACAGCTGATGTTATTTTTCATTTAGTAATTAATTTAACATGTAAACTAACATGCTTTAGTTATATAACATGTTATAGTGACATGTTTATTATTATAATATTTTAGCTTTCTTATTTATTTTATTTATTTTCAAAAGGGAGACTTACTTACTTTACACATACTTCCATTACAAAAAAAATGGTTTCAAGTTTCAATTATAATAAAGCGTTTGTTCAACCAAAAACAAAAAAAACATTCTGTTTTCACTCCTTTAAGGGTCATTGTAACTGATACGTAATAATAAAATAATAATCGTGTAATACCGTATACTGTAATACCTTAAATCCGATATTTTCAGAGACAGTTATCGTACCTTGAAAATCTCATACCGTTGCAACCCTACTCTGTACTGCTCTTGAATCTGATTTATGATGAAAATCCATCCATCTGATGTTGGGCTGTAATCTAATGAATCTCTTTATACCCTAACTTGTCTTCAGTAACCTAATTGACCATGACTGAGTAACAAAGAGCTCCTGTCTGTTCTCTAAGAAAACAGAACTTTGAAGCATGATATGTAGGCATGTGAACCAATCATAGTAGCTTTTGTTTTATATACAGTCATGTGCAGTAGAGCTGTCAATTATATTTTTTAACACCTGACCAGGATAATGAGTGCATCTGCATTAAACATGGTAGAGGTCAACCGACAGTAGATTTTGCTGATACTGATAGTTGAGGTGGTGGAAAAGGCAGAAATCCAATTAATCGGCCAATAGTTTTTAAAATTGATTTATAAAATGTACAAAAAATCTAAATAAATGACGAGCACAGACATCGAGACTACAAGAGTCCAAAATGAGCAAAAAACAGATTTAGTTTATTGTGCAACCAAAATCCCAATAATATGAAAAATGATATGGTGCATAAAGTATATATATATATATATATATATATATATATATATATATATATATATATATATATATACAGTTGAAGTCAGAAGATGTCATATACCTCAGCCAAATACATTTAAACTCAGTTTTTTACAATTCCTGACATTTAATCATAGAAAATATTCCCTGTCTTAGGTCAGTTAGGATCAGTACTTTATTTTAAGAATGTGAAATGTCAGAATAATAGTAGAGAGAATGATTTATTTCAGCTTTTATTTCTTTCATCACATTCCCAGTGGGTCAGAAGTTTACACACACTTTGTTAGTATTTGGTATTATTGCCTTTAAATTGTTTAACTTGTGTCAAATATTTTGGGGAGCCTTCCACAAGTGTCTCACAATAAGTTGACTAGAATTTTGGCCCATTCCTCCAGACAGAACTGGTGTAACTGAGTCAGGTTTGAAGGCCTCCTTGCTTGCACATGCTTTTTCAGTTCTACCCACAAATGTTCTATCAGATTGAGGTCAGGGCTTTGTGATGGCCACTCCAATACCTTGACTTTGTTGTCCTTAAGCCATTTTGCCACAACTTTGGAGGTATGCTTGGGGTCATTATCCATTTGGAAGACCCATTTGCGACTGAGCTTTAACTTCCTGGCTGATGTCTTGAGATGTTGCTTCAATAAATCCACATAATTTTCCTTCCTCATGATGCCATTTATTTTGTGAAGTGCACCAGTCCCTCCTGCAGCAAAGCACCCCCACAACATGATGCTGCCACCCCCATGCTTCACGTTTGGGATGGTGTTCTTCGGCTTGTAAGCCTCACCCTTTTTTCTCCAAACATAATGATGGTCATTATGGCCAAAAAGTTCAATATTTGTTTCATTAGACTAGAGCACATTTCTCCATAAAGTAAGATCTTTGTGCCCATGTGCACTTGCAAACTGTAAACTGTTTTTTTATGGCTGTTTTGGAGCAGTACATTTTTCCTTGCTGAACAGCCTTTCAGGTTATGTTGATATAGGATTTGTTTTACTGTGGATATAGATACATTTCCTCCTGTTCCTCCAGCATCTTCACAAGGTAATTTGCTGTTGTTCTGGGATTGATTTAAACTTTTCGCACTAAACTACGTTCATCTCTAGGAGAAGGAATGCGTCTTCTTCCTAAGCGGTATGATGGCTGCATGATCCCATGGTGTTTATACTTGTGTACTATTGCTTGTACAGATGAACGTGGTACATTCAGGTGTTTGGAAATTGCTCCCAAGGATGAACCAGACTTGTAGAGGTTATTTTTTTTCTGAGGTCTCTGCTGATTTCTTTTGATTTTCCCATGATGTCAAGCAAAGCAGCATTGAGTTGGGCCACTTTGAAGAAGGTAGGCCTTAAAATACATCCACAGGTACTCCTCCAATCAGAAGCTAATTGGCTTATTGTCTAAAGGCTTGACATCATTTTCTGGAATATTCCAAGCTGCTTAAAGGCACAGTTAACTTAGTGTATGTAAACTTCTGATACACTGGAATTGTGATATAGTTAATTAAAAGTGAAACAATCTGTCTGTAAGAATTGTTGGAAAATGTACTTGTGTCATGCACAAAGTCGATGTCCTAAACGACTTGCCAAAACTATAGTTTGCTAATATTAAATCTGTGGAGTGGTTAAAAAAATTGTTTTAATGACTTCAACCTAAGTGTATGTAAACTTCTGCCTTCAACTGAATATATTTCACCAGATGAGGTTTAATGAGGAATACGGTTTATTATTCACAAGATATGAAGCTGGAAACTCTGTATGTACGGGCCACATTTTTCTTCTACAGTGTAATTAGATTACTGTACTAATTACTCTGTCTGGAAAGTAATTGCATTTCTTATTACTAATTACTTTCTAAAACCCTTATTAACCTCGATAAGATGAGAAATACAAGTATAGACATGAAATTGTTCTTTTAATTATTTTAAATAAATCATATAAAATCAAATCAATTATTCACGAACTGGCCAAAGAATTTAAGGGTGCAGCGTTAAATTAGAAAACATACATTTGAACATAAGACATTACATTTAGATTTTAAATTCACTATTGTTTTTATATAGAATTGTTCTATAGTCTGCACAGTATTTAACAAAATTACATCAGAAGTAACTGTAATTAAATTACTGAAAAATTAAGAGTAATCCCTTACTTTACTTTTTCAACGAAAAAGTAATTTAATTACAGTAATCAAATACTTAGAAATACATTACACCCAACACTGATTGTAAATGATTAAATATTTTACAGTAAATACAGTAAATCCCCACAAGATGTATGTATATATATATATATATATATATAGATATACTTCTAAAAAAACTGTAATAAAATGAAGCAACCACAAATAAAATGATTATAACATCTATAAAACACAATAAAACAATTCTGTTGTAGTTGTTCTTTGCTTAATACATTTGACATTTTGACAGTTTGAATTATGGGAGTCTATGAACAGCTGATTTAGGTGTTTTTGGTAACACTACAATAAGGCTCCATTGGTTATCATTAGTAAATGCATTAGGTATCATGAACTAACAATGAACATTATACAGTATCTTTTAGAGCATTTGTTAATCTTTGTTAATGTTAGTTTACAAAAATAAAATGTTTAATTGTGAGTTCGTGTTAGTTCATATTGCATTAATACGGTGCATTAATAATGTTAACAACATTTGATTTAAAAAATGTATTCGCTTTTGTTAGAAATGAACGTGAACTGAAATTAATAAATGCTGTGAAAGTATTGTTCATTGTTTGTTCACGTTGACTAATATTAACACATGAAACATTATTGTAAAGTGTTACCTTGTTTTCTAATCTCCCTATATTTACTGTACATCTCCCCAAAAGCTCTAACAAGGCCCTTTACACTTCTCTTCTAGCATGGCGATTATCTATGCTGTATTCTCCGCCTCAAACCTTATTGCCCCCTCTGTGATAGCAGTCATTGGTCCTCAGTTGTCTTTGTTTTTTAGTGGAGTTGTTTACAGGTATGTGCCTGAAGGTCTTTATGTCATAACTTAGTAGTTTTGTCTGTATTTTCTGGTTAAAATGATTTGTTCTCTGCTCTCTTTTAGTGCTTATATTGCTGTGTTCATTCATCCTTACACCTCGTCATTCTACACTTTATCTGTGTTGCTTGGAATAGCCGCTGCAGGTGTGAAATCAGTATTCGTTCCCTTATAAACGTGTCCCATGCAGCCACACATTGTCTTACCATTTTCCTCATCTTTGTTTCTCGCAGTGCTGTGGACAGCTCAGGGTAACCTGCTCACAATCAACTCTAAAGACTCCACCATTGGGAGAAACAGTGGAATATTCTGGGCATTGATGCAGTTTAGGTACTTCCTGCTTTCCTCACTGAGTATTATGCTGCCTTCAAATCATGTTGGAATGAACATCAACGGCACCACAATATTGTTATTATCTGTGGAAAATTTTCTTCAGGCCCATTCAGCATAATTACATTTGAACAGAATTTAAAGGCCATTTTTATCAAAAGACAAATGTTATGTCTACAATAAAAAAACTGTATGAAAATGAACACAGTTTAAGCCCCGACTTGTCAATTCAAAAATCGTTACATCATTTCTTCAATGTTGACGGTACAATTTTGTACCTATTGTATGTTATTGCAGATAAAGTGTAGTGATAAGGCTTGCGAGAATATACTGATCATTGTGTGTCAAAAATACATTTCCTGTAAAATTATGAGAATGATGAAATACATTGATAAACATCAGTTACACAACTAATGCACATCTTCTGCTATTGTTTGCACCAGTGCTGAAAACTGTTTTACAGAAAAAGAGATCAAGAAATAATAAATTGCCGAACTTTCAAGTTCATAAGTAGAAACTTCCTAGGTGAACGCCAAGGTCTCTGACTCATTCATTCTCTTTTGCAGCTTATTCTTTGGCAATCTCTACATATATCTTGCCTGGCATGGTAAAAGTCACATAACCGGTGAGTATTTTTAGACACATGAAATTTGGAATCGTTAGACATAAATATAATTGGAGTCTCAGCTTGAAAGGTGTCTTTTCCTGGTACCAGACAAAGACCGTCAGACGGTTTTCATCACACTCACGGTTATCAGCCTTGTGGGCAACTTCCTCTTTTTCCTGATCCAGCGACCAGACCCTGAACTGGAACCTTCTGACGACTCTGAGTCACTTCTACCAGCAGACATCTCTGATAGTGGCTCAGTGGTGTAAGTGTGTATTTTTATGTACTTCTGCATATCCAGATTCCAGACATTTATTTGGACGGTAGATTAATCATATCACGGTGTTGTTGTTGTTGTTTTTTCCCTTTGGCTTGTTTTCTATTCGTTTAATTTTTTAAGTGCATCACAGAGTCTGGGCTCTCAGGCATGGAATGCATTCAGTAAGTTGCACTGATATATTTTAAATATATATTCAAATCTTTTACCTCAAAGCAATTAAATTTATTGTCTTATTTTTGATGAGCTCTTTTACATTTCAACAGAGAAATCCATAGAACTTGCTATGACCAAAGAGATGCTTTTGCTCAGCATAGCCTTTGCATACTCTGGTAAGTTCAATCCTTCAAAAGAAACTCTTTGTTTAGTAGCAGTCATAACTGAGACCATGATGACGGATAAAACATGTAGATTATGAAAAGAAGAGGACCTAGAACAGAACCTTGGGGTACACCTTTATTGATCTGAGCACAGAAGAAACTCATTTTAAACCATTCAAGGCAACAAACGTTATAATAAAGGCTTATATACTCCATATTAAATCGAAGAACAGACAGTGTGATGTAATTTAGAGTAAACTCTGGACAAAATTATGTTTCTGAGTTAGATTCAGTGGTTCGTAACAGCTCGCCAGGGCAAACTTTTAGAAGAAAAAAAGTTTTGGCTGCTAAACACCTTATTGCTATTTGTCCAACTCATCGTTAGGTGTGACATTGAGCTCCACCTACTTTAAGATAAGAAAACATGTTATTAAGGAGCTGGTGAAAACTTACTACATCCGTACGATTGTTCTTATAAGAGAGACATTTTCCAAGAACATTTAAATGTCAAAATCTACTTAAATACTATTTAGTGCCCATTTACTTGGTTGTTTTAGATACTGTTTAACTTATGTGCCATCTGCAGTGAAAGCCATTCACACATCTACCCAAAGTAATTATTTTGTCTATATTCTACCCATTAACTTTTATGCACCCATCTTTGTAGTAGGATCAGTGTCATCATAAATTACAATAATAGAGTGTAACCGGTACATATTATGGCCATGTATAGCATTTAGCGTATTAGCGCCATGAATTTAAAAGGTTAACATGACAAATTACACATTTGCTGCATCTGAAAACGTAGGCTGCCTTGCTGCCTAATGTGATAATGGCTTAACCAACAGCGTTTTTGAATGAATGGAGCTCTTAAGGAAACTGGTCTCCAAACAGTTTGAAAAACAGCTTATTTGGTCACACAGTCAGGCGCTCAGCCTGAAGTATACTCGGGTGACCACGAGAGAATATGAGTGCTTCCGATGCATACACACTACGACTGCTTTGTGATACTCTTTAAGTACATTTGACGACAGGTGCCTGCGCCAATGATGCAGACAGATGTGATGTCATGAAAGTTAAGAATTAAAAACAATTTTGTAATATTTTAAAAATCTTCATCCACCAAATCAAAGTCAGGTGGTGTAACCAAAGTGCAGGTAGCTGTTCTGTTGTCATGTGACCAAACCCCCCCATAAAACAGAAAGGATCAACATGACTGTGTGAAGGATATATATATATATATATATATATATATATACAGGTGAAACTCGAAAAATTAGAATATCGTGCAAAAGTTCATTAATTTCAGTAATTCAACTTAAAAGGTGAAATTAATATATTATATAGACTCATTACAAGCAAAGTAAGATATTTCAAGCCTTTATTTTATATAATTTTGATGATTATGGCTTACAGCTTATGAAAACCCCAAATTCAGAATCTCAGAAAATTAGAATATTACATGAAATCAATAAAAAAAAAGGATTTTAAATACAGAAATGTCGGCCCTCTGAAAAGTATAATCATGCATATGTACTCAGTACTTGGTTTGGGCCCCTTTTGCATTAATTACTGCCTCAATAAGGCGTGGCATGGATGCTATCAGCCTGTGGCACTGCTGAGGTGTTATGGAAGACCAAGATGCTTCAATAGCGGCCTTCAGCTCTTCTGCATTGTTTGGTCTCATGTCTCTCATCTTTCTCTTGGCAATGCCCCATAGATTCTGTATGGGGTTCAGGTCAGGCGAGTTTACTGGCCAATCAAGCACAGTAATACCATGGTCATTGAACCAGGTTTAGGTACTTTTGGCAGTGTGGGCAGGTGCCAAGTCCTGCTGGAAAATGAAGTCAGCATCTCCATAAAGCTTGTCTGCTGAAGGAAGTATGAAGTGCTCTAAAATGTCCCGGTAGACGGCTGCGTTGACTCTGGACTTAATAAAGCACAGTGGACCAACACCAGCCGATGACATGGCTCCCCAAACCAACACAGACTGTGGAAACTTCACACTGGACTTCAAGCATCTTGGATTGTGTGCCTCTCCATTCTTCCTCCAGACTCTGGGACCTTGGTTTCCAAATGAGATGCAAAATTTACTCTCATCAGAAAAGAGGACTTTGGACCACTGAGCAACAGACCAGTTCTTTTTTTCTTTAGCCCAGGTAAGACGTTTGACATTTGAAGCCCATGTCCAGGACCCGTCTGTGTGTGGTGGCTCTTGATGCAGTAACTCCAGCCTCAGTCCACTCCTTGTGAAGCTCCCCACACATTTGAATGGCCTTTTCCTGACAATCCTCTCCAGGCTACGGTCATCCCTGCTGCTTGTGCACCTTTGTCTTCCACACTTTTCCCTTCCACTTAACTTTCTATTAATGTGCTTTGATACAGCACTTTGAGAACATCCAACTTCTTTTGCAATTACCTTTTGAGGCTTTCCCTCCTTGTGGAGGGTGTCAGTGATGGTTTTCTGCACAACTGTCAGGTCAGCAGTCTTCCCCATGATTGTGAATTCAACTGAACCAGACTGAGAGACCATTTAAAGGCTCAGGAACCCTTTGCAGGTGTTTAGCTGATTAGAGTGTGACACTTTGAGCCTACAATACTGAACCTTTTCACAATATTCTAATTTTCTGAGATTCTGAATTTGGGGTTTTCATAAGCTGTAAGCCATAATCATCAAAATTATATCAAATAAAGGCTTGAAATATCTTACTTTGCTTGTAATGAGTCTATATAATATATTAGTTTCACCTTTTAAGTTGAATTACTGAAATTAATGAACTTTTGCACGATATTCTAATTTTTCGAGTTTCACCTGTGTATATATATATACACTCACCTAAAGGATTATTAGGAATACCATACTAATACTGTGTTTGACCCCCTTTCGCCTTCAGAACTGCCTTAATTCTACGTGGCATTGATTCAACAAGGTGCTGAAAGCATTCTTTAGAAATGTTGGCCCATATTGATAGGATAGCATCTTGCAGTTGATGGAGATTTGTGGGATGCACATCCAGGGCACGAAGCTCCCGTTCCACCACATCCCAAAGATGCTCTATTGGGTTGAGATCTGGTGACTGTGGGGGCCATTTTAGTACAGTGAACTCATTGTCATGTTCAAGAAAACAATTTGAAATGATTCGAGCTTTGTGACATGGTGCATTATCCTGCTGGAAGTAGCCATCAGAGGATGGGTACATGGTGGCCATAAAGGGATGGACATGGTCAGAAACAATGCTCAGGTAGGCCGTGGCATTTAAACGATGCCCAATTGGCACTAAGGGGCCTAAAGTGTGCCAAGAAAACATCCCCCACACTATTACACCACCACCACCAGCCTGCACAGTGGTAACAAGGCATGATGGATCCATGTTCTCATTCTGTTTACGCCAAATTCTGACTCTACCATCTGAATGTCTGAACAAAAATCGAGACTCATCAGACCAGGCAACATTTTTCCAGTCTTCAACTGTCCAATTTTGGTGAGCTCTTGCAAATTGTAGCCTCTTTTTCCTATTTGTAGTGGAGATGAGTGGTACCCGGTGGGGTGTTCTGCTGTTGTAGCCCATCCGCCTCAAGGTTGTGCGTGTTGTGGCTTCACAAATGCTTTGCTGCATACCTCGGTTGTAACGAGAGGATATTTCAGGCAAAGTTGCTCTTCTATCAGCTTGAATCAGTCGGCCCATTCTCCTCTGGCCTCTAGCATCAACAAGGCATTTTCGCCCACAGGACTGCCGCATACTGGATGTTTTTCCCTTTTCACACCATTCTTTGTAAACCCTAGAAATGGTTGTGCGTGAAAATCCCAGTAACTGAGCAGATTGTGAAATACTCAGACCGGCCCATCTGGCACCAACAACCATGCCACGCTCAAAATTGCTTAAATCACCTTTCTTTCCCATTCTGACATTCAGTTTGGAGTTCAGGAGATTGTCTTGACCAGGACCACACCCCTAAATGCATTGAAGCAACTGCCATGTGATTGGTTGATTAGATAATTGCATTAATGAGAAATTGAACAGGTGTTCCTAATATTCCTTTAGGTGAGTGTGTGTGTGTGTATATATATATATATATATATATATATATATATATATATATATATATATATATATATATATATATATTTTATTTTTTTTTTTTTTATTTTTTTTTTTTTGTATTTTTCTTTATCAGATATTTTATTATTTTTAAGAAAAGGCACGTTTTGTCCAGGTGAAATGGAATAACTTCAAGAAAGCTTGTGACAATAGTTATACATAAGATAGTTACACCACTTGACACTTTTAAAGTAATTTCATTAATTGTTTTGTAGAAAATGCTATAAATATTTTTTTTTTAAATTTGGAAGCCAACATGGACACAAAGATTACATTTCTATAAACAATCTTGAACAACCTTATTTTTTAGTGTTGGTTGTAAATGCAGCTGCAGTGTGATGTTGGGACAATGTGTTTGCACATATCTTATCCAGGTCTCGAGCTCACCTTTTACAGTGGAGTGTACGGGACATGTTTAGGGGCCATGACTCAATTTGGAGAGAATGCCAAAGGTCTCATTGGACTTTCTGGGATTTTGATCGGTGTTGGGGAAATACTGGGTAAGGCAATGTATCTCAACCAGAGTGCTTCAACTCTCTTTCAACAAGACAAAGCAAAGAGACATAAACTGTTGTCTCTGTTTTCTCCAGGAGGGGGAGTGTTTGGGATCCTGGATAAGTGCCACTGCATTGGCAGAAACCCAGTGGTGTTTCTAGGGCTTGTTACACATTTTGTGGCATTCTACCTTATCTTCCTCAACATAGCCAGTGATGCTCCCGTTGCCCCAGAGGAAGGCACACATATGCAAGCCTACATACAACCCAGGTATGAGGCACCAGTGTCAGTACTGAACTTTCCAGCGGGGACGTAGGGTTTTGTGTCAGTTGGTGTTCATCGTTCTTGCAAAGTATTTTAATTCCTTGCAAACATATACAGTTGTTTAACTGTGATGTGCCAAACGTTGTTGTTGTGAATTATGCTGATTTAAATATCCTGGCCAGAGATAACCAAGATAATATTATCCAGCTGGCTAACATAAGTGAGGTTTTGGCAAAATTGATAGACTGGCTTTTGATAGTCTTGGAAGCATCAGTTAGAATTATGGTAGTTGAAAATTACAAACAAATCCCCTTATGCCATCATGCAGCAAAAGTGAGTTTATGTTTTTATTACTGTAATAAAGTTACATTAAGGCTGTATAATTATGTTGGCTTGATTAAGTTATTCTACAAACTTGGTTTTGAGGTTGTTGAGTTTTTTTTTTCAAACACCCTAAACCGACACCAAAATGTATAACACTAATTCCTAAAGCTTTCAAGCTTCATCCACCAAACTTGGCATAGATCTACAGACTGTTCTGGAATAGTGTGCTATGTCTTTTTTAACTGATCAGTTGATGATCAAATATTGGAAAAATCCCATAGACTAACATTAAAGGAATGTTCAAATGGGCCAATTCAAATGTTAACAAAATCACAAAATCCCTTTAATCTTCTTTAAAGGTGCTGTATGCGATTTATTTTATTTTTTTCATGGAAAAGAATGCAAAACATTTTCCTACTCCCTTAAAGATAGTAATGAAATAAGTGTCCTGAGATATCTCACTGTTCTCTGTGACAGCTGCAGACTTTGTAAACAGCAAACAAAAATGTGTCCATGGACATTGACACTTTTCACCTCATTCACCTTTTCATCATTTTGCTCGTTCTCATAGTGTTGTGTTTGAAGTGGATCATTGAGGTTATGATTCATAATGTTTGTCAGTTGAGGGCACTATTGTGCCACTGTTGAATTTGACAACCACAGGAACAAACAATGCTGCTCTTTTGCTCAGTTTTGGTCTTAAAACTATCTTTTTAGGGTGGGTTTTGGAATAAGGGGGCGTGGCTAATTCAACGGTTCCGTCACGTGAAAGCTTCAGAATGCTAAAATCCCTTACAGCACCTTTAACTTTTCTCTCTCTGTGTATTTGACAGTCTGACTAAATAGCTGGTTGTTTGTTACTGTAATGTCTGTTTAACCATCAAACTTTCAAAACTATTTTAAACCTTCAGACGAGTTGTCAAGCCAACAACTACGGAGCCCCGAGTGACCTGTGCAAAAAAAATCTAGAGAATTTCGCGCGCGACGAGAAACTTTCGCGTCGCACGAGAAACTTTCGCGCGCACGAGATACTTCGCGTGCGACGAAACTATGGCGTCGCGCACGAGATACTTTCGCGCGCGACGAAACTATCGCGTCGCACGAGAAACTTTCGCGCACGCCGAAACTATCGCGTGCGCACGAGATACTCGGCGTCGCACGAAACTATCGCGTCGCACGAGATACTTCGCGCACGCACGCTACAGTTCCGTGTGTGTATAGCTCTTTTCGATTAGCGTCATTGCCATCATTCATTTACTCAAAGACACTGAGAGCATGGATGCGCATGAATTTATAGAGATATATTTTAAACTTGGCCTTCAATACAAAGACATTACTGTCTATGACGTTTGTAATACTGTCATGGCTGAGACACGCTTTGATCTGCCAAAGGACACTAATCAAGCAATAGACTTGTACTTGTACTTGCATTTAACACGAGAACTACCGAATTATATAACTAGCCTACTAGAATGGCCATAGTGGTCATTCTGACCGTTAGACTGTACCAAATGTCATGTCATATTTACATTCGAAACTTCTATTGAGGTTTTAGAATGAAGCTTCTAATGTCTGTCGTCATATTTTATATCGTCATCACCCTAAAAATGTATTGAATAAAATAGAATAATATGGATCAAATGGAGCCTAAGCTAACGTAGATAGTCCTACATAATACTGATCTTTTTTGTAATATATAATAGTGCTAGACTATACACAAACATAGGCCTATATATATTATATATTAGCTGCTAGACTGCCCGGAGGAAGGTGCGTGCCTCGCTTTGTGTACAGCAAGTTTTTCACTGGAATCAAAATCCATGAATAAATGAATCTGTTATATTAATAATAAACACCAGGACACGAAATTTTAATTCTAATGAATGTGAAAATGTATTAGTTCATCGACAACCACAGAACTTGCTATTGTAGCTGATTGATACAAATTTGATTATTTATATTCTATTATTTTCTTTGTAAAATAAAAACAAATCAATGCAATAGCTTATAAAAACATCACCAATGTGTATTTCAATGCATAGTAAAAACCTTAGACATGTATGAATCACATATAGGCCAAACCCAAAATGGCCAAAACAGTTAATAAAGAATATGAACATTAGCTAAACTGTGGGAAAACTGATTTAGAAAGCAATATTTGTTTTACTGTGAGCAAAAATATCATGCTGTAAAACTATAATGAAAATATTATGCTGTAAAATCATTATGAACGAATTCTCCTAAAAGTGGGCTCACTTGAACAGAAAAGGGGGCCCCCTTTTAGGAGAATAATTTAATATAAATAATCAAATTTGTATCTGTAATCAGCTACAATAGCAAGTTCTGTGGTTGTCGATGAACTAATACATTTTCACATTCATTAGAATTAAAATTTCGTGTCCTGGTGTTTATTATTAATATAACAGATTCATTTATTCATGGATTTTGATTCCAGTGAAAAAACTTGCTGTACACAAAGCTGAGGCACGCACCTTCCTCCGGGCAGTCTAGCAGCTAATATATAATATATATAGGCCTATGTTTGTGTATAGTCTAGCACTATTATATATTACAAAAAAGATCGTATTATGTAGGACTATCATGTCGCTTGGCTTCCATTTGATCCATATTATTCTATTTTATTCAATACATTTTTAGGGTGATGACGATATAAAATATGACGACAGACATTAGAAGCTTCATTCTAAAACCTCAATAGAAGTTTCGAATGTAAATATGACATGACATTTGGTACAGTCTAACGGTCAGAATGACCACTATGGCCATTCTAGTAGGCTAGTTATATAATCTCGTAGTTCTCGTGTTAAATGCAAGTACAAGTACAAGTCTATTGCTTGATTAGTGTCCTTTGGCAGATCAAAGCTGTCTCAGCCATGACAGTATTACAAATGTCATAGACAGTAATGTCTTTGTATTGAAGGCCAAGTTTAAAATATATCTCTATAAATTCATGCGCATCCATGCTCTCAGTATCTTTGAGTAAATGAATGATGGCAATGACGCAATCGGAAAAGAGCTATACACACACCGAACTGTAGCTGCGGCGCGCGAAGTATCTCGCGGCGCACGCGATAGCTCGTGCGCGACGCGAAGTATCTCGTGCGCGACGCTGAGAGCTGCGTGCGACGCGAAAGTTTCTCGTGGCGCACGCGAGAGCTGCGCGCGACGCGAAAGTATCTCGTCGCACGCTGAGATCTCGTGCGCACGCGAAAGTATCTCGTGCGACGCCATAGTCTCGTGCGACGCGAAAGTTTCTCGTGCGACGCGATAGTCTCGTCGCACGCGATAGTTTCTCGTGCGCACGCGAAAGTTTCTCGTGCGACGCGATAGTTTCTCGTGCGCACGCGAAATTCTCTTAGATTTTTTTTTGCACAGGTCACTTCGGGGCTCCGTAAACAACAAAGTTTGTTTTGACAAATTTTACCTATCTAGTTTGCAGTTTGTCAAGACAAATTAATTTATTTGCTATAATACATTTGTAAAGAATTCCTTTCCTTATATTAATAAACTATACAATTTTCCAGACTCATTAAGTACATTGCTTAAATGAAAGTGGATTAGTTTTGTGGTGAGGCCTGCAGAAAGAAATGCTTATTGTTGAGTTCTGATAATGGAGCCTGCATCACCTGAGACACTTTAGCTGTTTAATAGTGCTGTTTTAATGGGTTTCATTGATTGTTTGTTTTGTCAGCGTGCACGTGGCACTGATATGCAGTTTCCTGCTGGGTCTGGGTGATAGTTGCTACAACACTCAGCTCATCAGCATTGTGGGTTTCTTGTTCCCGCAAGACAGCGCGCCAGCGTTTGCCGTCTTCAAGTTTGTACAGGTGTGAACCTTTCAGTAATGTGTTTTTAATTATTCCAGCAGCCATTATACTTACTGAAAAAAGAAGACAGTGAGTGCATTTACATGCACCCCAACACACTGATAACTATAAAAAAAATCTGCTTTTAACGCAAGATAAACTGTTTACATGAAATTTGAAAGCATCAGATTTTTCTCTGATTTCGACGTTAAAATGTGAAGTCATGAGCAAAACACTGGAACACATTTAAGAAGCTGGTAAGAACGCTGGTAAAGGTGTTTGCATGCAATGTGAAATTGGGGTAATGGGCAAAAATCTACTTGTGTCTGTCAGTTTTTACTTGAATTACTTGTGACCTTATTATTTAAAGAAAGTTAAAGAAAGTTGTTTAAGGCATTTACAAAACTTTACATATTTTCGGATTATTAAGCATAATCGTTGTAAGATTGCTCATGTAAACTCGCTCATTGACATTATTTAAATGTTTGTGTGAATCGCATGAAAACATTTGAAAAAAAATACATTTTCTTTTCTATTTCTGGACCATTATGATTCTTATTACTAAAATTCATCCAGACATTTTGCTTTTTTTTGTAATTCCAATTATTGTCAGTTCTTACTATTCTCTTATTTTTTTTAGTGTAAAAAAAACTGTACAGTTTTTAAACTGTAATTTGTTTTATTTTTATTTAAATCATGAATTAAAGGCAGTATACAAATACCACCATCATCTGTATGATGGATGTGTATGACTTTATTTCTTCTGCTGAACACAAATGAAGATTTTTAGAAGAATAATTCAGCTCTGTAGGTCCATACGATACAAGTGAATGGTGACCAAAAATCACAAAGGCATCATAAAACTAATCCATAAGACTCCAGTGGTTTAATCCATGTATTCTGAAGTGATCCAGTTGGTTTTAGGTGAGAATATACCAAAATATAACTCCTTTTTCACACTATAGCTTGCCATTGCAGTCTCAAGGCACGATCATGATTTCAAGTTCGATTCTATCTTTCAAATTTTGGCACCCATTCACTATCATTGTATGGACCTACAGAGCTGAAATATTCTTCTAAAATCTTTGTTTGTGTTCAGTAGATGAAATAAAGTCATACACATCTGGGATGTGATGAGGGTGAGTAAATGATGTGAGTGTTCATTTTTGGGTGAACTATATATTTAAATGTCAGTAATATTTGAAAGTATATTTTATTGAATTGTGCACCTATTATTGTATTTTAATGACATTGTTGCCACAAATATAGCTGTGGAAGCTGGCATGGCATTAAATCACTAACAAACAAGTATTATTGATTTTTTTAAATGTATTGTATAATTTATCTTTCATTAAAAATACAATTGTGTATGTATGTATATATATATATATATATATATATGTTTAAGTGTATTTAATATAAATATTATTACATTTTAGTTTATTTTTGCATTACACTAATGAGAGTTAGGGGAGGGGCATGCATATGAGTTTGAAACAACAAGAAGGTGAGTAAATAATGACAGAATTTTCTATCTGATGTTAGAATTTTCTATCTAAGTTTCTAATTTTCTAGCCCATTTTGTGACATTTGCCTAAAGTTAGATTTCCTCTGTTTCTGCAGTCCATCACAGCTGCCGTGGCCTTCTTCTATAGCAACTACCTTCTGCTGCAATGGCAGCTGCTCATCATGGTGCTGGTGGGCTTCCTGGGCACAGTGTCTTTCTTTGTGGTGGAGTGGACAGTTATCCACAGTCGACGGGATTCGGATTATGACAGTATCTGAGAAGACCTCCTGCCATCAGCCTCACGGAAGAGATACTGTACATCAGTGGCCACTTTTGTCCTTGGTTTACCCATCAGCTCTATAGACTTCTCCTGAACTTTGCCTTTCAGCTGTGGGAACACCTCGTCCCTTATTTTCCTTATTCTATTCAGTCAGCTGTACAGATTTCCTTTCTTGCACGTAAAATATATTCACTCTTCTAAGGGGCTCAAGTGCTGTAACACAATGCAAAGTTCACCTTTTTTACAGCATTTAAACTGTGTAATGCCAGTCACCATGAAGACCAGTCAACAGGAAGCTCTGGAACGCTGAACTCATATTTCAAACAGTGTTATATTTTCCTGGCCATTAAAAGAACAGAAATGTCAGGCAAGAAGCTATTCATGTAAAGGAAAGGTTTGCTCTAAATGGAAGATTATGTCATTATTTACTCATCAAATCTCTTCTTTCGAGTTCCTCTGAAAAAATTGCAGCAAAATTGTTTTTGTGAGTAAATGATGACAAAACTAGTCCTTTGAGTAATTCAAATATTTTTGAGAACCCCTATTTCAAATGTAATTACCGTATGCTCTGAGCTGTAGAAAATCATTTTCATATACATTACGCTGTGAAACTCGCCAGAGGTGAGAAATTTCATTGCAGAGACAAATGTAATCTTTCACAATCATAATCAGCTTCAACGTGAAACACTTAGTTGGATGCACAGTTTTTTTATTTGAGTTTGTTTTGCCTTCACGGAACATACAGTAGTCTACCTGCTCATATGCATGAGGGTAGAAGAGCTACATCTACGTTAGATGTATTGTAACGTTCTGCTTGTTTAACAGAAACGGTTCAGGGCAGTCTAAAGGATGTTGAGGGAAAATGTGGCATGAATGTCTGATCATTTACCTCACTGTAAAAATGGTAACGGCACATGGATTTTCATTTTTATAAATGTATGTATTGGATTAAAGACTGTTTTGAGCCTTTGATTCTTGTTTACGTCTTTTTGTCTGTGCTGTGCGATGCTTATGTCTATGAAACACATCAAGAGGTGTAACCATCAAGAATAAAAGTAAAGACATGTTTTCCTGTGAAGTGAGTACACATACTGTATTTATTTTAAAATGTTTTCAAACATAGTTTTTATCATACAAATGTCAATATTTTGGATCATAAAAATCATGAATATAAAAGTCATTAACTGGAGACAATGGAGATATTGGCATTCAAAACAAAAAAACAGCATCATTGAGTACATTAGAATGATCGTAATCATCGTAATACTGCTCATATTATATTTTGCATAATACAACTGCTCATAAAAGGTTATTATGGACATCTTTGTTTAAAATTATAAACTGGAGCAAAGAATGGACAATTTTAGACACATGCTGTTTAAAAAATAAAACATGGCATCAGGATCGTATGCGTTTTTGTTCATGTATTTTACTTTAAATAAGTTCCATGACTTGTCATGTGACCTTTTCATGTGTCTTGCCCTCATTGGTTCATTGTTTCACTAGTTGTTTCATTGTCATGTGTTCTCCCAAATCCTAGAATTTAACCCTCATGTTTGCCATTGTCCATTGTCGAGTATTGTTCGTGTAATGTTGGTTCCATAGTCAAGTCAATTCAAGTCTGTGTTTTGTTTCATAGTCAAGCCAAGTTCATGTTTATGTGTTGTGTTCATGTTTGGATTCATGTTTTGGAGTACACCTTGTAAAGGGAGTTCAATGGGAAGGAGGAGGTGAGAACCGGCTTGTCAATATAAATAATATTTTAATAATAAATTGAAACAAAAGACACAAACACACATGACAGACATGTCCGTAAATTATCTCTCTCCTCGCACCACCATCTGCCATCGGCCTTTATCCCTATCAGAGGCTTAATTAGCCTGATAAGGGACCGGGTGTGTAGAATCACGACCCGGGCCCCGCCCTCCGCCCTGCCACATTCCTCCCTTGTTCTCTCGTACACACACCCCCCCCCCCCCCCTTCCCTGGGCGGACCATAGTCAGACTCACGACCCCCGGCGGAAAGTATGCCCCTCCACATTCTCGTCGACTCGTGGGGACACTCCTCTGCCCCTGGCAGCGGCCCTACTGCTCCAGGCGGTCGGGGAACACTTCCCTCCTCCCCTCATGGACGGCAGTCTTCCTCCGACCCCTCCGCGTTTCTGGGGGATGGCAGGGCTCTCCTCCGCCCCTGGCAGCGGCTCCATCGCTCCAGGCGGTCGGGGAGTACAGACCCCACTCGCCTCGTGGACGTCGGCTGTTCACCGCGTCCAGGCGGTCGGTCTACTCCCTCCCCCGGTGGACAGCAGCGGTGCTCCCCTGGGTGGACGGCAGTGTTGAGGACTCCGCGATGGGCATCCCTCCTCCTTCCCGGGCTTCAGCACCAGTGTAAAGGGAGTTCAATGGGAAGGAGGAGGCGAGAACTGGCTTGTCAATATAAAATTTTAATAATAAACTGAAACAAAAGATACAAACACACATGACAGACATGTCCGTAAACTATCTCTCTCTCCTCGCACCACCGTTAGTAAATTGCACTTGGGATCATCGCACTTCTTCATCGTATCTTCATTTACCTTGTTGCCAGCTCTCCTTACGGAATACTCGACTGACCAAGATGAACCCAGCAGTTCAACTTCTTTGCCTACTCCAAGAACATTTTTCCGTTGTGGAATATGTGGAGATCTTGTGCTCTGGCCATAGCCAGCAGGATCGATTTGAATGAGATTGCCCTCAAGGACTGTTTTCGCTTTGGACTGAATGAGCCGATCTCTTTCCTGATGCCAAGCGGTGAGAGTACTAACAGCCTTGGCTCAGTATATTGACCTTGCCCTACTAATATGTGGTTCATCATTCACTGTAGGGGAGGTGGCCACCAAGCCATGGTCCCACGTCACGGCCGCTGAGCTTGCGCCACCTTCTGCCCCGGATCCTCAGTGTGTTCCATGCCCTGTCACAGCCACGCCTGAGCCTGCTCGATGCCATGTCACATCCAAGCTTCAGTCTGCTCCATGCAATGTCTCAGACTCACCTCTGGTCAATGATCCAACACCCAAGCCTGCCACGTTCGATGAGCCAACGGCCACGCCTGTCTGTCCCAGAGCCATATCTCAATGGGCTATTTGAGTTGGAATTGGTTCCCGCCCTTGTGCCCACCCTGAGTTCACCTGATCAGCCGGATCCCACCAAGCCACCGGCTCAATCATTGCCCTCTGAGATATCCCAGACATGGAGAACTTTTGAACCTCTGACTTCACCTAGACCCTCTGAGCCCTGGACTCCACCTTGGCCTGCCGATCCCTCGACATCACCTCGGCTCCACGTTCCCTTGGCTCCACCGCGGCCCTTCAGCCTGTCGGCTTTCCCGGGGTCCCTCCATCTCTTACTTGGTCTGTTAGTCACCTGACTCTGCACGCCCACACCTTGATTCACCATGTTTCCATGTTGTGGCAGCACCAGGCGCTCCTCCCCCTCCACCACCTGCGAGAGTACGGCCCCCAGCCCTCTGTCTGTCTCTCTCTCCCCTGGAGGCTCTGTGGCTGCTCTCTTATGCCGCTCTCCCAGTGCTCACTGAAATTAGAGACAGGTGTTAGACATAATTTAGCTCAGGTGCAAGCACCCTTACCACTTTCTCTACCGGACGGGCGCTTGACCACGCCCCCGCTGCCACACTTGTCCTGCCACGTAACCACGTCAAGTCGTCACGCCAGCTCCCTCTTGAACTTTGTTTTTGTTTAAGGGGGGGATATGTCAGGATTGTATGTGTTTTTGTTCGTATGTATGTATTTTACTCTAAATAAGTTCCATGCCATGTTAGTTCCTGTTTCCTTGTCATGTGTTTCCCATGTTCTTGTATATTGCCCTCATTGGTTTATTGTTTCATTAAGTTGTTAGCAGTTAGTCTTGTTATCTTGTTTAGAGTTCATTGGTTTTCATTGTTATGTGTTCTCCCAAGTCCTAGTATTTTACCCTCATGTTTGCCATTGTCGAGTATTGTTTGTGTAATGCTGGTTCCATGATCAAGTCAAATCATGTTTGTGTTTTGTTTCATAGTCAAGCCAAGTCATGTTAAGTTTAGTCAAGTCAGTTCATGTTTTGTGTTCACGTTTGGATTCATGTTTTGGAATACACCTTGCTAATAAACTGCACTTGGGATCATCACACTTCATCATCGTCTCTTTGTTTACCTTGTTGCCAGCCCTCTGTTATGAAGGGTGTGGAAGCAGGACAAGAGGTGCGGATCCAAACGCGGTTTTATTGGGATTAACACATAAGGAATAAAAGGTAAACACAAATGAAAGTCCACGATGGGAAAACAGGAAACTAAAACACAACGAAACAGATTTAACACGGTGAAACAAAACTAAGAACTCGGGTAAGGAACACAGACCAGGCTTGACGACATTCAAGAAACGAACAACGATTGACAGAGACTAAACAAAGAACCAGGGTTTAAATACACAGACAAAGTGGAGTCTGAACGAGACACAGGTGAAAACAATGATGAGTGCAGGCAGTGAGGGAGGCCGAGAATTGTGGGAAATGTAGTTTTAGACAAGGACAGTGAAACACGGGGCGAACAACAAGGAAAACGTGACATGGAGCGTGAACGGTGATGGGTGAAATGGAAAGCACGGAGCAGACAAGGAAACATGACATGAACGTGAATAGTGAGACACAGAACACAGGGTAGACAACAGAGGAACGTGACACCCTCATTACACATGGTATATAAACAGCTAAAAGTGTACTGGAAAAATTTGGGTTGAATATTGAATATTCCGGTTTTGTGTTTATAAGAAAAATTATCTATTGTCCATCGTTTTTTACCGTTGTGTATACTAAACATTTTAGATTTGTATAGAAAATTCTAATTTCATTAAAACAAAATCTAATTCCAAGGATAATAACGACAATAACAATTGTATTTATTTATTTGTTTACTTATAATAATAGTTATAATACTTTTGTTATGCTGCTTGTCATTATTTTAGGAATAAACTTATACCAAGGACAATAATGACAATTACAGTTTTATTTATTTGTTTGTTTAATAATAATAATAATAATCACAATAATAATGTCATGCTGCTTTTTATTTATTTCGGGAATAAACTTATTCCAAGGACAATAATGACAATTACAGTTTAATTTGTTTGTTTATTTAATAATAATCATAATAATAATGTCATGCTGATTTTTATTTATTTCAGGAATACTTTTATTCCAAAAACATTAGTGACAATTAGAGTTTTATTTATTTCTTTAATAATAATAATAATAATAATTATTATTATTATTATTATAAATTTCAGGAAGCAACGTATGCCAGTGACAATAATGACAATTACAGTTGTATTTATTTATTTAATAATACTTATAATAATAATGTTATTATTTTAGGAATAACGTATTCCAAGGTAAAGACCATTTTTTTATTTATTTATTTATCATCAAGATACCATAGGATACCAATATAAAAAATGTTTATATGAGATGTTTTTCAAATACATGGCAAGAAATGGTCAGGTTTCAGGCTCAATATGTTATTTCCTAGTCTGTGTTCAAAAGAATGTTTTAATTGTGGGAAAATCCGAACAGTTTGCCATCAGTTTATCATATTATAGTTACTACACAGTTCTCCAGCTGTCTCTGAGAAACATATCTACATAAATAAATGTAAATCTTCACAATTGCTTAATATTGTACAACAACACACTCTGTTCTCACGTGCACCGTCGATGCTACGACAGTCAGTTTCTAATCGACCAAAGACGCCGCTGCTCACAAACGGAGCGTTATTTCTGGGGCCGGTTGCATAAACATAGCCATTAACTTAAGACTGAATCTAACAATTAGTTTGAGTAGCTAAAGACGCCATAGAAAGCCTGTTGCATAAAACAAGCTCACAGTTGTCTTTAGTAAGACAGTCTAATTTGCATGGCATTGTGTGAAAAATAAGACACTGAACAGCTTAAAAAAAATGGCCGACAGTGGACGCTCAATAAATTTTTTATTCGCTGAGAATATTTGCTTATTAGGAGGACTACAGTGCATCAAAATGTATTTTAATGAACACATTTAGTGATTTAACCCAAATAATTAAAAACAACATTTTGTTACCATTTTTGAAGTCAAAGTCTTCAACCAAGGGCCGGTTGCATAAAACTGTTTTAGACTAGTCTAACTAGTTAGTCGTCTAATATGTTGGTCTTAATTTTTTCAGTCAGTTGCATAAAAACTAATTAAAGACCAAAATGTAAGACGGCACACCTCAGGCTAACTTTTGTTTACATTCCATTTTGCCATTGAAAATAACGGTCAGCTGAGCCAGTAGGGGCTGAAAGGGGCTTATCTAACCATGTTCCCCAACTATAAGGATTGTTTTTTTTTTTTCCAGCAGGACAATGCTCGATGCCACACATCCAGGTCAATGAAGGTGTTGATGGAGGACCACTGGATCAAGACCCTGTCATGTCCAGCCCAATCTCCAGACCTAATCCCTATTGAAAACCTCTAGAAAGTGATCAAGAGGAAGATGGATGGCCTCAAGCGTCAAACAATGCCGAGCTCCTTCAATTTTTGCACCAGGAGTGGCATAAAGTCACCCAACAGCAATGTGAAAGACTGGTAGAGCATGCCAAGATGCATGAAAGCTGTGATTTAAATCCGGGTTATTCCACCAGATATTGATTTCTGAACTCTTCCTAAGTTAAAACGTTAGTATTGTGCGGTTTATAAATGAATATGAACTTGTTTTCTTTTATTATTCGTGTCTGAAAACTCTGCATCTTTTTTGTTATTTTGACCAGTTGTAATTTTCTGCAAATAAATGCTCTAAATGACAATATTTTTATTTGGAATGTGGGAGAAATGTTGTCAGTAGTTTATAGAATGAAACAAACACTTTCATTTTACTCCGACACATACTGTTTTTGCAGAGGACTTTAGGTAACTAGGACTTGGTATGTCAGGACGCCACTCGGAGTAGCACCATTATTTTGACATAAACGTGACAAGGAAAGTGACAACCCCAGTGAGTCAAGACATTACAGTAATTAATATGACTATTAAAATGTCAAAATTCCTAATTTTGCACTATAATTGTATCGTTTTTTTTTTTTACATTTTTGCTGCATTCTGACAGAAATCATAAATAAGGGCATTTTATTTTTCTGATTAATATTAATATGAAAAATGTAAGTGTATTTAATAAGCATTTATTACATGTTAACAAGGTACAATACTCAATATTTTTAATCATGTTGTTATATCTGCTTATAAAGGATTTATAATGCATTTGTAAATGAAATATTAGTCATTAATGAAGAAAACATTTATGTAAAGTGCACCAACAAAACAATACAACATATTTTTTTACCCAATGGTATTAAAATGTGCACCACATAGGCTTGAAAATCACGAGAAACAAACATTCAGTCCAAACCTTAGGACTGGCTCTGTACTTTTGTTTGGAGTGGGACATTCACTATGTAAAGTTATACGCATCTATCTTAATTTTCACAAGAATGTCAGATATTGCCTGTAGCTGTGAAAGTGCCTGATCACCACCCCTCCACGTCTTTCTCCAGTCTCTGATAAGCTGGCAGTAATTAATCTTCTGCAGAGCCATCATTTGTTTCACACACTCTCATAGGGAGGTCTTGCTCATCTTTTAATCATTCATTTCTCATTTGGACATGTTTGGACCCATCCATGGTTATCCTCCAGTGCCACAAGCTGACCCCTGCTGTCCAGCTGCCAGCTGAATCCTGGGAGGCCAAGCAAGAATGAGATGCACGGATGACTGCTTGAACTCTGTACAAGGAGTTAAGGAGGCGAGCCAGTGGTGCGCTTGCTTAACACATTGTGCAGGTTGTCCATGGCAATGCTGCCGTCAGAGCTGTGTCATTCACTCTGTTCCAAAACCTAACGGGCTGCCGATATAAAGTAGGTAGCATTTAAGGCATCATAGGTGCACTCCCAGTGCAAAGGTTGCCTGATTATGTTGCCCTCTAAAGGCTCCCATACACTCACAATTTAGTTGTTCTTCATTCTTGGGTGAGAGCTAGAAAGACATTTGAAACAGCAGAGCAATGGGATAATTTTTGCAAACATTCAGACACTGAATTATTTTTCCACTGAGCTCATTCTGGAATCGCCTACCCATGAAAGGATACATATGATGCTACCTTAGAATTTGGCCAAAACAAGATATCTTAAGAGGCAGCATAATTAATATATCTACCTTTTGGAACAGCCTTCGCATCGGGAGTGTGCCTGTAATGCCTTAAAATGCTGCTCCTGGAGGGCACTCTCTAGGTTTTGGAACAGACCCACACTGTCCTGTCAACAGACTACATATAAAACATGAACCAAAATGTGACTTTAAAATGGGTTTATTATCAATGTCTACATTCCTCAGCACTGGGTCACGCCCACCAATGACGTGAACCAATGGCAGTAAGAAGGTTTTTAACAGCCAGCACAAATTGTTCCTGAACAACCACAAAAAATAAACTATTTTTGCTCAGATTTTGTTTGAAATGATGCCACACCTGTTTGTTCTTCGATTTCGCTAGATGTACATTCACAGAACATTTTATTAGGTACACCTACTTATTCATTTGATTATGAAATGAGCCAATTGTGTGGCAGCAGTGCAATAAAATCATGCAGATACGGTATGGGGCTTCAGTTAATGTTCACAACAAACATCAGAATGGTGAATTTTTTTGATCTCAGTGATTGGGACTGTGGCATGATTGTTATGCCAGACTGGCTTGTTTGAGTATTTCTTTAAATGCTGATCTCCTGGGATTTTCATGCAAAACAGTCTCTAGAGTTTACTCAGAATGGTGCCAACCCCCCAAAAAAAACTCCAGTGAGCGACAGTTCTGTAGATTGAAATACCTTGTTGATGAGAGAGGTCAACGGAGAACGGCCAGACTGTTCGTGCTGACAGAAAGTCTACGGTAACTCAGATAACCCCTCTGTACAATTGAAGTGTGTAGAATAGCATCTCAAATTGCACAACACGTGGAACCTTGAGACAAATGGGCTACAACAACAGAAGACCACGGCTTGCACTTAGTGTTCCTAATTAAGTGCTCGCTAAGTGTATACTGTATTGCCGCCTTAAAGGGCCATTCAGACCAAACGTGTTCTTGCATTAAAGAAAAAAGCTTGGCACAGTGCAATGAATGGAATAGAATGCAGGCGTCTCGAGATGCGTTTTTAAAGGTTGAAGTTTTTTTTAATTTGGCACCATGTCACGAATGCAGTGCATTGGTTAAAAACATCCATCTGGCACATGTTTACATAGTTTACAAGCCATTAAAAACAGCACAGATATATGTAAAGTACGTGTTTGGTGTGAATGGCCATTAAGAAACTTTGTTTTAGACAAATTCTAAGATAGCACATCCCCCAATGCACCACAATCATCTGCGATGAAAAAAATAAAATAAGATGGTGGACTAAGTAGGAGAGGATGCTCATTTTAAATGCATGTGAATAATTAAATAGTGAGGAAAAAAATGCTTTTAAACCAGCCAACAGACCAGTCTAACCAGGTTTATTGACCAGTTAAGACCAGCAACCCAGTTAGGCTGGTTTAAAATATTTGAATTTTTATTTTTTTTCTCAGCAGGGCTCAGGAACATAATGACAAACTATTTTGAAATTAATTGTGATTTGCAAGTGTGCTTCATGTGAGGAGTTGCTGTATATGTAGAAAATCCCAAATTGGCAACTTCAGAGGTTACATTTCAGTTAGGATGCTGATTTAGCCCCTTAATCCACTCTAGAACAGCATTTTCCAGACTTTCAAAAACACTCTCCATAACCACACATTTTGGAAAATGAGGATGTTAGGAAACTGAAAACTGAGTTTTCAAACTTAAACAGATTAGTGTGGATGAGGCTTTAGAAGGCAGCTGTCCACATAGGCTGTAGACAGTATGTAGACTGACTAGGTTTTTGAAACAGAGCCATAGTGTGTCACAGTGACTGCACATGAAACACCTGCTCATTGGACTGATATATTCAATTAGGAACTTGGAGGTGGGCCTAGATAAATCTGCCACCCATTTCCAAGCCTGCTAATGATTGACAAGGTGTTTCAAAGCTGGTTATGTGGTTGCATATCACTCAAACTGGTGGACCTGTTTCAGGCTGCCCATTCAGTTTGCTCATCGCATGATCTGGTGTATCTATTTCATGTGTTTTCCCAGGTATGATCAAGCTCATTGTGAGATTAAGGTGCTCCATATTACATTCATTTGGGGAATGCCTCTATTGTGTTGATTGTCAGTTACTTGTAGTAACAGTGTGTGGAGTGGGTTGCTTTGTAAAAATTGGCATTGTGCCCTGATATGGTGGCACACTTACAAAGTGACCCAAGATTCATACCGAACAAAGGACTATGGACAGATGGAGCTGCAGACCATGGGGGACTAGATGGGACAGGAGACCACGGGGGCTAGAAGACCAGGGCGGAGCAGATGGGACAGGAGACCAGAATGGAGCAGGCTAAGGTCCCAGAGACCAAGGTGATCCAGGCAACCGGGGGGGGGGGAGACCATGGTGGATTGTGACCATGGCGTCCAGTGCTGTACATCAGACGTAAGCTCTCCTTAAGAGAGACAAAGTACAGCACTGTGGAGAAGGTGTGTCTGACCATCAAGTGGGCGGTCCTCACTCTCCTGTACTATGATCAGGCCTTCACCCTCTCCTCGGATCACAACCCACTCTAGCGGCTCCACCACATGAAGGATACCAACGTGCGGATCACCCGGTGGTATCCGGCTCTCTAGCCTTTTAAATTCAAGGTGATCCACAGAACAGGGGCGCAGATGGCGGTCGCTGACTTCCTTTCCAGAAATGGGATAGTCCCCGGCAGTGCAGTGCAGGCTCTGGGACGGATGAAGCCATTGGCCGTGGCAGGCATGGGCATGGGCTCGTGGGCCATGGCAGGTATGGGCTAATTGGCCGTGGCAGGCGTGGGCTAATTGGCCGTGGCAGGCGTGGGCTAATTGGCCGTGGTAGGCATGGGCTCGTTGGCTGTGGCAGGTGTGGGCCCATTGGCCGTGGGAGGCCTGGAGGGTGCGGTCGTGGAAGGCTTGTAGGAAGGAGCTGTGAAAGTCACTGCAAGGGGCTTGGCCGCTGGAGTAGAATGCAGAAGACCAGCCATCACGATGTTAACAATGAATTCACCAAGGGGCAGACCATCGCAGTCCAATGGGACCATCTCCCTCACCGGTTCATTCAACCCCAACAGAACATGGTCAAGAGGTTTCTCTCTTCCCAGCTCACTTGAAAGGCCAAGCTCCAGAACCTCATGCATAGTCCTCCACTGAAGAAGACCCTTGAGTGAGTTGCTCCAGCTGTTCTGCTGGATCCATCTTTTTCCGGTTGGCTCTTCTGTCATGTTGATATATATATATAGTGATGTTGTGTGTATGTGTATATATATATATATACATGTCCTTCTCAAAAAAATTAGCATATTGTGATAAAGTTCATTATTTTCCATAATGTAATGATAAAAATTAAACTTTCATATATTTTAGATTCATTGCACACCAACTGAAATATTTCAGGTCTTTTATTGTTTTAATACTGATGATTTTGGCATACAGCTCATGAAAACCCAAAATTCCTATCTCAAAAAATTAGCATATCATGAAAAGGGTCTCTAAACGAGCTATTAACCTAATCATCTGAATCAACTAATTAACTCTAAACACCTGCAAAAGAATCCTGAGGCTTTTAAAAACTCCCAGCCTCTTTCATTACTCAAAACCGCAATCATGGGTAAGACTGCCGACCTGACTGCTGTCCAGAAGGCCATCATTGACACCCTCAAGCAAGAGGGTAAGACACAGAAAGAAATTTCTGAACAAATAGGCTGTTCCCAGAGTGCTGTATCAAGGCACCTCAGTGGGAAGTCTGTGGGAAGGAAAAAGTGTGGCAAAAAACGCTGCACAATGAGAAGAGGTGACCGGACCCTGAGGAAGATTGTGGAGAAGGACCGATTCCAGACCTTGGGGGACCTGCGGAAGCAGTGGACTGAGTCTGGAGTAGAAACATCCAGAGCCACTGTGCACAGGCACCAGAAACAGCGGCAGAAGCGCCTGACCTGGGCTACAGAGAAGCAGCACTGGACTGTTGCTCAGTGGTCCAAAGTACTTTTTCGGATGAAAGCAAATTTTGCATGTCATTCGGAAATCAAGGTGCCAGAGTCTGGAGGAAGACTGGGGAGAAGGAAATGCCAAAATGCCTGAAGTCCAGTGTCAAGTACCCACAGTCAGTGATGGTCTGGGGTGCCATGTCAGCTGCTGGTGTTGGTCCACTGTGTTTTATCAAGGGCAGGGTCAATGCAGCTAGCTATCAGGAGATTTTGGAGCACTTCATGCTTCCATCTGCTGAAAAGCTTTATGGAGATGAAGATTTCATTTTTCAGCACGACCTGGCACCTGCTCACAGTGCCAAAACCACTGGTAAATGGTTTACTGACCATGGTATTACTGTGCTCAATTGGCCTGCCAACTCTCCTGACCTGAACCCCATAGAGAATCTGTGGGATATTGTGAAGAGAAAGTTGAGAGACGCAAGACACAACACTCTGGATGAGCTTAAGGCCGCTATCGAAGCATCCTGGGCCTCCATAACACCTCAGCAGTGCCACAGGCTGATTGCCTCCATGCCACACCGCATTGAAGCAGTCATTTCTGCAAAAGGATTCCCGACCAAGTATTGAGTGCATAACTGAACATAATGAATTTGAAGGTTGACTTTTTTTGTATTAAATACAAAAATCGGTTGAATGAAATATGCTAATTGTTTGAGATAGGAATTTTGGGTTTTCATGAGCTGTATGCCAAAATCATCAGTATTAAAACAATAAAAGACCTGAAATATTTCAGTTGGTGTGCAATGAATCTAAAATATATGAAAGTTTAATTTTTATCATTACATTATGGAAAATAATGAACTTTATCACAATATGCAAATTTTTTGAGAAGGACCTGTATATATATATATATATATACACACATACACACAACATCACTAGGACCCATCATTCAGGCACAGCCCAACGACACCACCGTAACTGCTCAAATCTCTGCCTGCCAAGCAGATATCTCAGCCTGGATGAAGGAACATCACCTGCAATTCAAACAAGCCAAAACCGAACTCCTGGTCTTTCCAGCCAACCCTGCTGTTGAACACAGCATCACAATGCAGCTGGGTTCGACTACAGTAATGCCTTCAAAAACGGTCAGAAATCTAGGGGTAACCAATGATAAACTAAATTTAATGGACCTAATCTCAAGAACCGCAAGATCGTGTAGATTTACGCTCTACAATATTAGGAAGATAAGACCCTTCCTATCTGAACATACCACACAACTGCTTGTTCAGTCACTTATCATAACTACATTTACATTTATGCATTATAGCAACCTGGAGTTAAGTGCCTTGCTCAAGGACACAATGGTTGTGGCTGTTGGGATCGAACCAGCGACCTTCTGATTAACAGGACTAGACAGAACTACTGTAACACTCTCATTGCAGGCCTCCCTGCATATGCAATTAGACCTCTGCAAATGATCCAGAATGCAGCAGCACGTTTGGTCTTTAATGAACCAAAGAGAGCACGTTGCACCACTCCTTGTCTCTCTCCTCTGGCTACCTGTTGATACACGTATCAAATTCAAGGCCCTGATGCTGGCATATAGAACAGTCACTGGGTCTGCTCCAACATACCTAAAATCATTTCTGCAGAGCTACACGCCCACTAGAAGCCTGCGGTCGGCTAAGGAACGTCGCCTTGTTGTACCAACACAAAGAGGCAACAAAACACTTTCTCTGACTTTCAGCTTCATCATACCACGTTGGTGGAATGAACTTCCCAACTCCATCCGTGAAGCAGACTCACTCTCTGTCTGCAAAAAACGACTTAAAACACATCTTTTCCAAGAGCACTTAACTAATCTCTAACAAAAATAAAATTAAAATAAGAAAATACATTTGCAATTGTATATGTTTTGAATACTATTCTGATGCTAGTGAAACTTTGTAATATGGCACTTTTGTACCAGTGTCTCCTGAAGATGATTTGCTTATGTTTTCCAAATGAATAAATGTAAACATATATATTTAAAAAATGGTATCACTATGGTACTATGTCCAAAAAACATGGTTATACCATAGTACATATCCAAAATGTTTTATTATGATGGTACCATGTCCAAAAAAACATGGTAATACCACAGTACATATGGTACTATATACAAAACAAATGTGGTAGTAGATGTCAATCAAAACAAACAAACATGGCAATAACATAGTACATTTCCAAAAAAAGAAAAAAAAAGAGAAATGACAAATGTCAGTAACAGCCTGGATAGTTATTTAATCTATTTCATAACTGTTTGCGATCACTTCTCTCCCTGTAAACTAGATGTCCATTCAGTCCAATAAGGAAAACCCTATACAAACTTGTTCATCTAACAGAGCCTTACAAGGTAGCAAACAGCAATAAGGTTGACATTAGGGGTTACACACACATTTCAGAGTGGGTGGGGACAGCAATGCCACATCATGTTTGATCCAAGAGTGATTCCCAGGCATATGTGCAGTCATTGTAACCTCTGTTAGGGGTTAAAGGTCAGGAGAACTTCTGGAGCCTCTCACATGTAGGATGTTACTTAAAGAGTGGATGTGCTTAAGTGATTCAGCAATGCTTTTTAACAGTTTTACTCCTCTTCAGGCAAAAGAGATTATAGTTTTTTTTATCTTAAGCACTTGTTGATTTCCCAGTAACTGTTGCCCAGTAGGAGGGGTATGAAACTACCCCCAATACATCCTCAAAGGGGGCCGAAGTAATTTCAAATCCTGTTTTCCAGTGCATGACCTTAATCCAAGACCTGCTGAAGGAAATCCAGGCCCACAAAGCCCAGAGATGATTTGAGAAAAGATGTTATGGAATTGTACAGTCAGCTCAGCCAGGTGAACATACAAACAAACACATGCACACTAATCAGGTTACTTTGAACCTTTACTAATGTAACTCATTTAACTAAACATTTTTACAAAAAATATTCAGCAGCTGTGTGACAACATTTTGTCATCTTCAGCTGAATATGAATGAGTTGGCTGAGCGCATCCTGGCTATGGAGCAGTACTGCTGCCAAGTGGAAGATTTGGACAGTGCAATAGTGAATTTATGCCATTAAAGGAATAGTTCAACCAAAAATTTAAATTCTTTCTTATTTACTCACACTTGTAGTTCTAAACCCATTTGACTTGCTTTTTCTGCGGAACATAAAATAAGATGTTTCTCAGAACGTTCGAGCTCCAAACAAAAATGAATGAGGACTGGTGCTTTCAAGATCAATAACAGACAAGAAGTACCGTAATAGCACCGTCAAAGTTCTTGTACAACTGTGCTACTGTATATTCCAAGTCTGAAACCATGCAAAGCTTTGTGTGAGAAACACATGGAAATGTATGATCCTATTCCCTAAAAATGTTCCCCTCCACTGTAGCTGTCAAATCTCAAAGCCGCTTGTGTACACTCACCTAAAGGATTATTAGGAACACCTGTTCAATTTCTCATTAATGCAATTATCTAATCAACCAATCACATGGCAGTTGCTTCAATGCATTTAGGGGTGTGGTCCTGGTCAAGACAATCTCCTGAACTCCAAACTGAAAGTCAGAATGGGAAAGAAAGGTGATTTAAGCCATTTTGAGCGCGGCATGGTTGTTGGTGCCAGACGGGCCGGTCTGAGTATTTCACAATCTGCTCAGTTACTCTTGGCTCTCAACGAAGGCGGTCGCATTTTCTCACCCTCTCCCTACCCTTATCTTCCCTGCTTTGCTCCTCTCGTCATATCTAGTCTACTGTCTTGTACTTGAGAGACTCTCTCAGCACTGCTCTTCAAACTAAGTCATCATGGATTTGATCAACTGGTCTCTCAACGCAATTGACACCATCTTCTCGACGAGAAGCTTGGGTTCGGGGGAACCTGTCTGCCCTGACGGAACGTTCGCAGCTGGCGACACGATGGACGCGTGGGACAGGTGGCGGGTCGTGTGTCTGGCGGCTCTTTCCGTGGAGGACGTTGAAGATATCTACCTATTCGGTACCATGATAACAGGTCTTCTGCTGATTGGATTAGGCATTGCCCTGGTTTATCGAGGAGTTAAGAAGACGGTGACAGCTGTCCAAAGCCTCACAAGGCTGCCCGTCATGATTGAAACAGTGGGCAGAGCTGTCTGCACTCAGACTGGGTCTATGAACCAAAATACGGATAACATCATGGAGAAGCTCACAGCTTTGCAAAGGCAAATGGATCGTTTCAGAGACCAAAATGGACCAGGAGAATAGCCGTGTAAATTAGAATGCGGCTACTCTCCTTAAGACCAAACAATCCCAATCTTATCTGTTTCGGCCACCCTCAACCAGCACTGGCCTTGGCCAAGGCCGCTGTTGGAACAACAACTCCCCGGAAGAGCACTGCAGTGAGCCACTCTCGCGTTCCTTCCCGACTCCCCAGACACCTGGTGATTGTTGACTATGTCTGGGACCTGATCAAGGTTGTCTCCATGGCAACTTGCTGTGTATCGCTATGACAACCCTGCGGACTGAGGCACCTAGATTAGATGCTGGCATAGCGACTCTCTAGGCCTACACACACATGAACTCTTACACATATATACAGATATGCAATCATCCGCCCGATACCCTATCCCTCGCCTTCGCCGCTTTGTACCCCCAGTCTGACAGGTGGGTCTGTGACCAGCGCCGAACATGGCTGCAGGTCCGGATGGCTGCTTGCCTGTGCTGGGCCACCTCCACCCCCCAATCCCCTCCCCTGTTGCAAGTCTTGTTCATGTTGTAGAGTGTACTGATTATGTGCTAATGTTGCTGAGGTGTTTTTTTCCCTGTTCCCACACTGTACTTCTTAAGGAGCATAGTCTGGGGGCTGCCTTTTTTTTCTCCTCTCCTCTCCTCATGTCATGCTGTATTTCTTCTAATTCCCTGTCTTCCTGTCCTGTCTACCCCCTTGTCATATGTATGTTTGTATGGACAGGTCGATGGCCAATTTCACTGGTTTACTATGTGACAATAAAGGACTACTACTACTACTACTACTACTACTGGGATTTTCACGCACAACGATTTCTAGGGTTTACAAAGAATGATGTGAAAAGGGAAAAACATCCAGTATGCGGCAGTCCTGTGGGCGAAAATGCCTTGTTGATGCTAGAGGTCAGAGGAGAATGGGCTGACTGATTCAAGCTGATAGAAGAGCAACTTTGCCTGAAATAACCACTCGTTACAACCGAGGTATGCAGCAAAGCATTTGTGAAGCCACAACACGCACAACCTTGAGGCGGTAGGGCTACAACAGCAGAAGACCCCACTGGGTACCACTCATCTCCACTACAAATAGGAAAAAGAGGATACAATTTGCAAGAGCTCACCAAAATTGGACAGTTGAAGACTGGAAAAATGTTGCCTGGTCTGATGAGTCTCGATTTCTGTTGAGACATTCAGATGTTAGAGTCAGAATTTGGCGTAAACAGAATGAGAACATGGATCCATCATGCCGTGTTACCACTGTGCAGGCTGGTGGTGGTGGTGTAATAGTGTGGGGGATGTTTTCTTGGCACACTTTAGGCCCCTTAGTGCCAATTGGGCATCGTTTAAATGCCACGGCCTACCTGAGCATTGTTTCTGACCATGTCCATCCCTTTATGGCCACCATGTACCCATCCTCTGATGGCTACTTCCAGCAGGATAATGCACCATGTCACAAAGCTCGAATCATTTCAAATTGGTTTCTTGAACATGACAATGAGTTCACTGTACTAAAATGGCCCCCACAGTCACCAGATCTCAACCCAATAGAGCATCTTTGGGATGTGGTGGAACGGGAGCTTCGTGCCCTGGATGTGCATCCCACAAATCTCCATCAACTGCAAGATGCTATCCTATCAATATGGGCCAACATTTCTAAAGAATGCTTTCAGCACCTTGTTGAATCAATGCCACGTAGAATTAAGGCAGTTCTGAAGGCGAAACGGGGTCAAACACAGTATTAGTATGGTGTTCCTAATAATCCTTTAGGTGAGTGTATATTCCAACTCAGCATGTGAAGATGCGTTGTGTCAATTTAACCTAAAAGACATCAAATGGCATTGCTTCTCGGATGGCATAACCAATTAGATCAAGTTTGAATGGCACTCATCAGCGAGAGGCAGGAAATCCAGGAGGCATGTGCAGCTTTAATGACACAATATACAGGATGAACTTAATTTAAGTTCTGTTCCAAAACCTAGTGAACTGCCTTGTTGTCTAATGACTGCATAGGCAGTTGAAATTGTACCTCATAAATTACTGATTTTAAATTTTCTACATGGCTATCAACTTAGAAATTGCACTCCTCACATGAAGGGAGGGACGGTAGACTTGACTCACAATTGATTTCAATATTTTGATATTAGCATGTTGCTAAGACAACAACGTGTCTACATAGTACACACAAAATTTGGGTAATATAGTCCAGTTTTAATTAGATGTAACTATTTTAATCACTACCTGTCCTTTTCAGTATTTAATGAAAGTAAATGAAAGTTTATCTTTCTTAATCTACAATCTTGGGTGGATTTTTAATGGCAATGGATTGTACTATTGCCCTCTGAGCTAGGGATACTTCCAATGCTACCTTCAGATTTAGCCAAAATCATTTGGAACATCAGCAGGCCTATGATGCCTTAAAATGCTGCCTAAGTTGGCAGCTCACAAGGTTTTGGAACGGAGTAGAGGTGTGTTCAAGTTATGTCGGAATGACTGCATGTACGAGATAAAGGGATCGTTAACCTAAAAATTATAATTCTCTCATGATTTACTCATACTCCTGGCATCCCAGATGTGTATGACTTTCTTTCTTCTGCAGAACACAAATTAAGATTAAGTGGGTATTGCACATTGAATCAGTTTGTGTGCCAATGTGCGCTGAAAAAGTGATCTGAGACCTTGTCGGTTTATATATGCTACCAGTGTAGTGTTGTCCGTTCACACAAGAACATGATGCCCTTCCAATAATGGGAGAAAATGCTTGAGGGTTAAGAAAACCCTGCAGATGCAGAGAGAGATCAGTGACCACATAAACTTGTCACATTGTGCCTGCCCTAGCATGGAAGACAACTTATCCTGTAGCTTCGCTTGGTATGCGGTTAACATAGAGCTCACGTTCAAAGCCATAACGGAGAGAACGACTGATTTGTAAGCACATTCCATCATGTTTGACTGGAAAGGTAAGCTTTGGATGGCAATGTCAGATTTGCAGCCGCAGTGTGTGCCTGTGGTGCAGATGCGCGTCTACTAAAGGCTCCATGGAAGGCATGTAGAGAAGACACTTCTTCTCCATCCCTTCCACGTCGAGCGCAGATTCCCCCTTGAATGGGCATTTTACTGGTAAAGGGTTTATCCTTCCAGGTGACTGCAACCTCCTCCAGCAGCTCTGGGAATATAGGAAGCTGTCTCACCGCTGTTTTGCTCTCGGCAACCTTTTGCTGTCATAGCGAGACTTTGCAGTTTTTCTGCCGTGCATTTGCACACATCTTGCAGATCAATGTTAAGACAATGCTTTAAGATGGCTGGAGCAAGATGGTGCCTTGGCAAAAACGTCATGGTTACTGTTGTAACCTCCATTCCCTGATGGAGGGAATGAGACGTTGTGTTGAATATGAAATGCTATGAAATGCATCCGGCAAGGCAATCTTTCTCAATCCTATTCTTTCAGGGGGAAAATACCCTGCAGAGACCACATCCTGCCCAGGCTAGGAGGTTAGTTAGAGACAAAACACAGGACCAGACCGACTCAACCCTGAGATTGTAGAATCTTGCAAAAGTATTGGGTGTTGCCCAGCCCGCTGCTAGGCGGATGTCTGCTAGGGAGGTGCCGTTGGCCAGTGCCCACAAGGATGCCACACTTCTCGTCGAGTGTCCTCGAACCCGAAAGGGGGCGGGTATGGCCTGGGTCTGGTAGGCCAGAGAGATAGCGTCAACTACCCAGTGAGCTAACCTCTGTTTGGAGACAGCGTTCCCTTTCCGCCGTCCGCCGAAGCAGACAAAGAGCTTCTCAGAACATCTAAAGTTCTGCGTGTGGTCCAAATAGATAGCAAAGCACGTACCGGACACAGCAACGAAAAGGCTGGGTCTACCTCCTCTCGGGGAAGCACTTGCAGGTTCACATCCTGATCCCTGAAGGGGATCGTAGGAATCTTGGGCACGTAGCCCGGTCATGGTCTTTGGATGACGTGAGTATCTGCCGGACCAAACTCCAGGCAAGTGTTGCTGACAGAGAACGTTTGCAGGTCCCCAACCCTCTTGATGGAAGCTAGCACTATCAGGAAGGCCGTTTTCAAGGAGAGGGCCTTGAGCTCAATAGAGTCAAGTGGCTCAAAGGGGGGTCTCTGAGGCCCGAGAGGACCACTGAGATGATCATTTGTGATGTTCATGTCTTGAGCTCAAAATGCACTTACAAACACCAACAAGTGTTTGAAATAACATCCGACTTGGATCTGATGTGGATTCCGATCACAGAATGAAATTCATTATTGAGTTATATGTGATGCTTACTCTTACGCATACGAATCACTTTCATACTAAATATACTTTATACTAAAACAAATACCAGAGACCGCTTAGACTCTGGTATTTGTCTCATGTGCTAACCATAAAAATATAAATCATAAAAGTTTAAGAACCACTTCTTGGTCAGAATGGCCTTTTGAATCATTCAGAGAATTATTGCACTTCGACCTGTAATTGGCCAAAATTCTCCATTCGACTTTTCCGAGATCCTCAACTCTTCCCTGTGGAACACGGAAGCTTGATCTCTGACCCACTTTCTGTAGATCAGAATTTCTGCGGTTTGAAGTTTAGAATATTGAATTTGGTGCTCTGAATTTCTTCTTCATCTTGAAAACTTGAAGCTGTATTTTTTAAAACGGGATATTTACAGTGTAAGAATTCCAAACCAAAAATTTGCTGTTTGAAAATACATATTTATAAAATTGGAGTTTAAAAAATTCAAATTCAAACCTGTTTAAAATACAACGTAATATTACATTTGGCAAAATCACACTTACAATTCAAATTCAAAAGTCTATAATTCAAATTTACACAATTCAAATTGTTTTGTCATATTTCTGGCTCCATACAGCATCGGAGCGCTAAACTGTAGGATGGGGCTTACGCCAAATGGGTTCTGGTCCCATGGAAATGAGGAAGTAATCATATTCCCTCCGAGGCATGGGTTCTGGTCCAGTGGAAAAAGTATAAAGTAATCATGTTCACTCCAAGACACTGTTTCTGGTTCCATGGAAACCAGTAAGTAATCATGTTCACTCCAAGGTACAAGTTTGGTACCATGAAAACCAAATAATCACTTTCACTTCGAGACGCTGGCTGATTTCAGGTTGGCATACTACCATACTACTTCAGCAATATGGCAGAAGTAATAAGAGTAGTATGGGTAGTAATGTCAATCCAAACTCAACCATGGGTTCTGGTCCCTTGAAAACCAGGAAGTAATCATGTTTACTTCAAAGCACAGGTTCTGGTACCTTTGTAAACCAGGAAATAATCACGTTCACACAAACAGTGGTGAAAGCGATTATGAGGTTGCCATTTCAGTCTAGTATGACATATTTACTCCACTGACAGTTACATTTGGGTGTCCGAATATTCATTTATTTGGTAAGTAGCCATGTAAAAAGCAGGATAATGTACAGTCAGCTGGTCATTATCAAAAAAATATTTTTTTTAAGTCCTGATCAATTCCTGATCCCCCTGGCGGGATTTATTTTCTAATAATGACCATCTGGCTATTCATCATCCATCATCACGGTACACAAACATTTTGCAGTCCTGTAGTCTGTTTTGTCTCTGTACTCAAGAATTACAGTAATATATAACTGGTATAGATGATCTGAATTTTTCATGTATATGTGTAACTTGAAAATTGATCAGTTGTTTGAGATCACCTATATCAAACAGAATATCACACACACACATACACACTCATATAGGAGTGCAGTTGTGAAGCTGGATGCAAAGGTCCAGGTGCTGATGAGAGAAGTTGAATGACAGAGCAGAAGAGAGGAGCAGCAATGATAGACACCTCCAAGAGCAGGTCAGACAAGCAGATAGAGAGAGAGAGAAATATAGAATACTATCATATCTATATGTCAAATATTCTACCATGTAGTTGAATAGCCTCAGGTTAGTTATTGAGGATATGATAACCTCCTCATCCTGTCCAATCTCAAAAGTCCAGCAGTAGGAGCCAGTGAGGTTCAGCAAAGACAAGGGTCACGCAAGGGGTTTTTGTCTTGCTCAGGGACACGTCTGGGGTTCGGGTTAGGTCCAGTGTTTGGGTCAGCCTCAGGCTCAGGGTCACATCCAGTGTTTGGGCCAGGATCAGGTTCATGCCCGGGCTTTGGGTCAGGCCCAGGGTCATGTCCAGGGGTTGGGCCAGGATCAGATTAATGTCCAGGGTTTAGGTCAGGATCAGGGTTACGTCCAGGGTTCAGGGCAGGATGCCGGTCACGTCCAGGGTTGGGGTCAGGATCAGGGTCATATCCACTGTTGGGGTCAGGCTCAGTGTCATGTGCAGTGTTCAAGTCAGGATCAGGATCACATCCAGGGTGGGGGCCAGGATCAAGTTCACATCCATGGTTCGGGTCAGGATCAGGGTCATGTCCAGGGTTTGGTTAAGGGTGAGAGTTTTGGTCAGACTGGTCAGGTTCAGAGTTCAGGTCACGTTCTAGACCAGAGTTTGGGTTTGGATCAGGGTCAGTGTTCTGGCCAGGAAAGAAGACAAGGTCAGCTCCCTGACCACCAAGATCAGGGTCAACCGCAAACAGGAGGTCAAGATCTGGAGCAAGAGTTAAGACAGAAGGTCAGAGATGTTGTTAAAGGGGAATGGAGGTCAAGGTTTCATAGAAAAAAAAAATATAAAAAAAACTCTTCTGACTTTAAATTATGATTGGATAAGCCATGATTGAAGTCATAGTAAAATATTGAATTTACACCTGTGTGATCACATAAGTGTATGTTCCTTCAGAACACTGAGCTGGTGAGTGATGTGCAGGAAGCCATACTGCAGCTACAGGCCGAGTGTGAGAAACTCCACAGTACAACCAGTCACTTGACAGAAGAACATAGCAAGAAACAGATTCACATTGATGTAAGTAAAACATAGACAGTTAAGACCGAATCTAATAGTAATAGTAATTCAATTGCCGATATCAAGAATTGGCATTTTAACTAGTCAAAACTGATTTGTAGAAATATATAATTAATATCTTGCATGTGATTAAATGTCGCAATTGCTTGCTGTACTGCAAGTTAGTTAAAGCCGACTATCAAGTGCGTAAATGTTCAGATGTTTTAGTTTGAATCAAATGTTTTAATGTAAGTTCATCTCGGAGCTGGTTGGTTTGGTTCATGGCTTAGAACTCTTTTTAGAATATTTTTTTCAAATACTTATGGAGAAAAGGAATGGTAAATCTGATAATATGGCCTGACATTCAGATTGTAGATGTTGCTGCAGGTAACTGCAAGAGTAAAGACAAGGTCAGCCACTCGCAGTCCCAGAGGTCCATTGGTGTGCCAAAACTCAGCGCAGGCGCTCAGGTGGGTTATAAAGAGCCCATGAATGCTGCATGCTGATCTTAAATACAGTCACTGCATTTAAGAATGAACCTGTTAAAGCTGTTTACAACTCAACCCTTTTTAACTGTGAGGTTAACACTTAGATGTTTGGGAACACTTAGATTGCTGCTCCTGACCTTTGTGTCTAAGTTGGGGTTTCATGGTCCCACAGGGTTCAAGGTCTATATGCTGGCCTATTTGTTGAGTTTAACCCTGCAATGAACTTTGTTATAAATAGTTAGAGGTCTAAACAGTCAAAAGTTAAGCAAAGCAAGTTTTTCTGGGTAGCTCTGGACTTAGTGCACCTTAATGCCTTTTACTTCTACTTCTTTTAAGCTGCTTTTAGTACCTGACAAATGCCAAAATTGTATGTCCCCCAACTGTACCTCATGCAGTTGTGCTCATAAGTCAGTGGTCTGTCATCTTTAACCTTTCACCTCTGTCTCCATACCTCCAAAGCTTCCAGTAGCTCAGTCCAAGTGTGGCCCATGTCCTCCATGGGCTGTCTGTCCCAGGGCATTACGCTCCGGTCCTCATTCCATGACACCACCACCGAGCCCAAACAAGGACTGGAGCTCAACAAAGACCACAGCCAATCAGAGGACGAGCCGTTGACATCACTGTAGACCTCGTCAAATAGCAGCTGCTCCATTGTTTGAATTGATTGTTTATAGCAGTGGGAGCTCAGTTTGTGTACAGAGGTGATTGTGAACATGTGGCTTTGAAATAAATATATACAAGATTAATTAAATATTTGTATGCATATGTGTCATATTAAATATGCAGTGTTTGTCTTCAAGGGATAGTTCACACAAAAATGAAAATCCTCTCATCATTTACTCACCCTCATGTCATCCCAGATGTGTTTGACTTTGTTTCTTCTGCAGAACACAAATGAAGATTTTTAGAAGAATATTTCAGCTCTGTTGGTCCGTACAATTCAAGTGAATAGTGACCAATATTTTGAAGCTCCAAAAGCACATAAAGGAAACATAAATGTATTCCTCTAAGAGACTCCAGTGTTTTAATCCATGTCTTCAGATGTGATATGATAAGTGTGGGTGAGAAACAGATCAATATGTAAGTCCTTTTTTACTATAAATCTCCACTTTCACTTCCACATTCTTTTGTTTTATAGTAAACATGGACATGTATTGATCTTTTTCTCACCCACATCTATCATATCGCTTCTGAAGACATGGATTAAACCACTGGAGTCATATTGATTACTTTTATGCTGCATTTATGTGCTTTTTTGAGATTCAAAAATGTTGGTCACCATTCACTTGCATTGTATGGACCTACAGAGCTGAAATCTTCTTACAAAAATCATAATTTGTGTTCAGTAGAATAAAGAAAGTCATACACATCTGGGATGGCATGAGGGTGAGTAAATGATGAGAGAATTTCCATTTTTGGGTGAACTATCCCTTTAATTGTTGGCCTCTATATGTGATGCGCAGTGATATACATTGTATCTAGATAAACAGTTGTTTTATAGCTGTTATAGTGTATTTGACACATTATACACAATTTTACTGGAATACTGTATTGACTGACCAGCATCCAAGATCAGAACATCCCTCACAACACTCTTGATAATGTGAAATTTCTTAATTATAAGACAGTAACACCTCAAAATGTTAAATGGAGATAAATACACTCCTGTAACCTCACATTTTATATTAATGCGACAAGTTGCTACATTGCTTGACAACCGTAAAGGGCCTACCGTTAGATAAAATAACTACTGGCTATCATTTGCTTTATTGTGATTATTAATATGAAGAAATGTATTTATTTTTCAGACATGTAATCATTGTGTAATTATAAGCTCTGTTTCTTTTTCACACTGTTTCTAATGTAGTGTTTTGATTTTGAAGCAGTCTGTGGTCAAAGACACACACTGTCTCAATACATACTGTATGTGTCATACAGACCACACACTTTCTGTACCGGTTCACAGACCTCACTTCCAAATCACTGTTCACTATGCTTTTGTACTTCACATGACACAGTTGAGCAGTTCATGACATTCAAGTAGCAAAAGTCTAAAATAAAAGACTCCTTTGATTACACACATACAGCAATGATCCTGTGTTTATGTGGGTTGACTTCCAAACATCAGTGATGCATTATAGTTAACATGCAGTTTCATAGTTGTACTGGAGTCACTAACATAAACTACACTTTAACAGTGAATAACGAATATGACCATTTTATTAGAGAACTATTCCTTTAACTGTAACAGTGCAATGGACAAGATGTGTTAGGCTTATGAGATTGCACATTAAATTTGTAAAGATGTCCTGGTTTATGACACGTAATCATTGTGTAATTGTTGAGCCAGCAGCTTGCATGTATTAACATACCAAGACAGTTAAAAAACCATTGTTTATCGGAAGGGGGTTGCTGTTGCCGCTTAAGTAATCCACACTTATGAGTTACACTGCCAGTCAAAAGTCTAGACTCTATCTCGACTTTATGTTGGTAGTGTATGCTAAGGTAAGGGATTGCACTTTTAAGACAATAACAAAACCACACTAGCCATTAAATCATTTATTATGACCTTAATAAAAGCATAATGACCTCCAAAATGGTTTCAGATCATAGCTTTTTTGTCAGACATATAAATACAAATCTCAACAAGGGAAAAGAACAGAAAATACAGGAGGGAAATGAATACAAAAGTCTGTTTGCTAAGAATGTCTTATTATTGATGATGAAGGAATCAGTCAGCACTCCTCCCTCTTAATGATTCACTGTGTATGTTGTTCATCAAAGCCAACAAACAACAAACAAGAAGCCCAAGAGTCTAATCTTCCACCAATGGTGTCCGTGACATCATATGGGCTTACATCTAGAGTGAGACTGTTGATCTGGGATGGATGACACTGCAACTGTTCAAACAGTCAATCTTCTGCCTTCTAGAGCTCGAGAGAATGACATTTGAGAGTATTAGCCCTGTTGCCATGGGACTTCAGCCCAAGCCCTGCTATCCTTACAGAGCAACAGCTGAATAAAATTGACACCGTTCCTGCCTCAAGGAACTGGCAGTTGGAGATGTTGAGCAATTGCCGTTTGTGAGATTACATAGACAGTTCAGATTCTCAGCTCTTGCACCGATGCAGAACGCAACACCAAATTAATCCCAGAAGGAAATGACCTACTTCCCAGATGCCCACAACACTTATGTAGTCCAACAAGTTTCTTTCTACAAGATAAACGACAGAAACCAGATGCAACTTAAGGCCTGCGATCTCGTTCTGTTGACACTTTCCAAAAACTGCATTCTTTTCACATTTCACATGCTTTCGATTCATTTTGAGGGCATAAAACAGATGCTGTCCATGGTTAAATGAAAATGGCTAATGCTCAAAATCGTTCTTCAATGGATCTTAGTCAGAGTACGTTTTATTTCATTTGGCACGAATTAAAACAAAGCTTTGAAGTAGACATACAGTCCGTTCAAAGGGCCTCATTCACGAAACATGAGCAGAAGAATTTTTTTGTGTGCAAATAGTTAATAAAATCTGACAAAAGAATGGTTGAGCAGAATAAATTTAGGTGTAAATCCTCCTTAAAAGCATTCTTACATAAATTGACACTTTCAACTGAAACACGAGTAAAAAAGAAATCTGCTTAAAACCTTCGTAAACCAATCTTTTGTACATTGATGCATTCAACTGAAACGAATCGAACAAGTGCTATCATTCTTTCGCAAATTGACACATTCAATTGAAACTAGTAGAATGAATATCTTCGTAAATCCTTCGTAAAACCATTCTTTCGCAAATTGACACATTCAATTGAAACATAATTAAACAACGAAATTGTTTACAAGTGATTCAATCCAATGCAACAATTACCGCAAGAATGTTTTACGTAAAAATTACACCAAAATTTATTCTGCCCATCTTTATATTCAATCTGCCAATTGTTTTAAAGAAAGGCTTTATGATTGGTTGTTATGAACAATAGGCCACACTCATGAAACAAAAAGAGAACAAATTTGATTAAAGCGTTCGCAAAATCCACAATGATAGGATAGATTTACGAAGAAATGTACACAAATTCATTTTGCAAGTGTAGAAGTTCAATGTGCCAATTTATGCAAGAATGTTTGTATCAATGGTTGTTATGAACAACAGAGCTTATTCATGAAACGCATTTGTGCAAATTTGACACTTTTACTCATGTTACACGAATGAGGGCTAATGGGATTCATGTCATACATTTTTTTTGTTATAATTTGAGTTTTGTCCACTGAATTTTTTGGACACATTTTAAAATGGTATACGGTCTTAATAACCGACACCAAGGTACACAAAAGTACAACATATTGAACAGACTGTACATTTATTCCTCACAGCCTCATTTTCATTTGCTTCAAATCAAACTTGGTCCACCCTGACTAAAGTCCATTCCGAATCACAACTAATCTGAATGACCGCAACATTGATTGTCTTCAATGAACTTATGAAAGGAAAGGTGACATCATGCAAAAATAAAACAAGAAACATGTCATCAAATTCTCACTGGCAATCAATGTTCTGATCTGGGGTCGGCCTTCCCACTACATCAGTAGGACACAAATGCCAATAAATGGTACTAGATCAGTTCTCTTCCACCTGAGATGTCTGAGCCAAGTCTGATCAGTTTCAGACACCTCATTCAACAATGATCATGAGGTATGTGAGCCCTCCATCGCTGCAGCTCACACAGAGAGCTCATTCAGCCGTTGAGAGGTACGATCAGGCCACGACTGGAGCAGAGGTAGGTGGAGCTGAGCTTTACTTTGCCGGTTGTGTGGATCAATAGAGCTTGTGACCTCCAAATATTAGACCATTCATTAGCTTTACAATTTAAACAAGATTGCACTCTAGGTTTTCTAGGGTAAAAAACAACAACATTTAAATCACTGCAAAAATCTTAATCAGTATTTTTGCTTTATTTTTCAAGAAAAATACCTCAACTTACTTAAAACAAGATTTACATAAGACGCAAAATTGCATGAGGCATTCAAACTTTTTTTCAGAGAACATATCTCAAAGTTTTTGCCAAGTTTATTTTTCTTAAACCACAAGAAATGTTTCTTTATTTCTTTTTCCAAGCATACATCTAACTAAATGTATGTGGTTTCATGATATGGGGTCAGAAACTTTCTCTGAAAGATGTATTCTTATCTAAAGATGAATAATGTGTTATTCTAAAGATCTTGTTTTAAGGATGTTCAGTTAGTATAATTACTAGAAAACAAGACTAACATACTGTTTCTGAAAAAATACTGATTAAGAAAGATTTTCTTTTTGCAGTGTTCAATCTTGACACTAGGTTGACAAAGTTTAGACATAAAATGCTTTCCTGATTTGACAGTTGGGAATTTATAAAAAAAAGAAAATACAACCAAACTTTGCATTCATACTAAATATCAAAATGAAATAGACAGTGTTGTGATGGCTAGGCTCATTTGATTCTCCCCAGAATTATTGCAAACTCTTCACATTCAATAATTTGTATAACTTTTCCACTTATTTCTTGACCAAAAGATCCAAAAGCAAATTCAACTTGATTTTTGTTTGTTTTGTTATTGTTTCAGGATCAATTCAACTTATCTCAGCTATGTCTGAGACCATGCACCCATTGATGTATCATCATATAATAGTCTCATTAAGAATTCAATTGACAATATCTCTACAGAAAAGTCCTTCTGGTGCATACTGGGATGGAAAACATGACCACCATGATATGAGATTCAGTCTTCTCATTTGACAGACGTTTATTGCGAGTGTTTTTTTGCTGACACAGCGCTATAGAGAATACAGTCAGAGTACAGAAAAACAGAAGACCAGTCCAATCTCACACTTACACGTGTACAAACTCTCACAAAATCTTCCTGTCTGTGCAAAGCTGGCTCCGTGTCTTTTCTTCTGCTGTAAGCAGAAAACGAGATTGGGCTTCAGAGATTGGACCTCTGAAGCTGCGCCACATCTTTATATCTTTTTTTTAATAGTGGTTCTTCCCAGGCTTGGACAGAAATTAAATTGAGAATAGATAAAAAGAACAAATCAGGATCTCCAAAACAAGAGAGTGATTGTTCACAGAAAGAAAGAGTACCATGTCTTTCCCCTTGGCTATTCACAGTCTTTCAATTCCCAAGATCACGTTCTGCCCCATTAAACTGTGTATCAATGCCCCAATTTACAATTTCGGCCCTCCCTGGTTCACCCCTAACCTCAGAGTCTCATCTCTGGCCATGCAGAGCTGAAATGACAGGTGTTTGCTGCCCGTTGCTGGGCTGGGAGACAGGCGGCCATGTGGGCAGCTGGTGCATGTGATGGTGGTGGTGATGGAGTGTGTGGTGGCCCGTGGGCGAGGACGGGGGTAGCCAGACGGGCTGGTGGCTGGGGGGCGACGCTGCCCAGAAAGAACCAAATCCCTGAGCGGGAGAGTGAGGGGGCGGAGAACACGTCATGGACACCTGGGCAGAGGATCCGCCGCCACTGCCGCCTGTGCATTCAGACGCCCGCAGCTTCGAGAACATGGTGATGGCGTCTGGGAAGTTGGGTGGCGTGGCCGGAGTGTTGCGTGGAGTACACATCTAAACACAAACAGACACAAACATCAACATCATGCAAGACATGCTGCTGCATACATAAAATCCCCCTGAAGCAGATCTAGACCAGTGGTGCTGGGGAGGAGGAGGGTTCAGAGAGAAATCGCTCGTAGCATGCTACAGTGAAACCGGCTTACCTGCAAACATCTAATGCAATTGAAATGTTAGACATCTAGTACGCAAGTTGATTGGCTAACAGGTTACATGTCAAAGGACAAATCAGATTTGACCATAAAGTATGCGAGACAATTGGCCAAAAGTTTACATGTTCAAAGGACCTCTCAGCTTGTGCCATGTAGAGATTCATGACTGAATTTAAAGTTCAATTGTCAGAAATGCTATTTTCTTTCTTTTTAAAAAGTTAAACAATTAGCAAAAAAAATTAAAACAAATTACTGTGTGGACCTTTAAAGTATCAAGGTTTCTTGCACTAAAACAGTCACAATTTTGTTTTTCATTATTTATCATTATTTTCAAGCCACTCTCCGATAAACCCTGATAATTCAAAAGGCTTTTTGTGCAACTGTACGTTGAAGAATATATGTAAACTTCCTCTGTAATGAGAGGCTAACCAATGAATACTGGCATAAAAATGTATTTAATGTCATGAAAATAATGTCACAAAACAACAAATGATCCTGAAATGTACTTCATTTTCTTTAAAGAAAATATAATTTCTCTTTTTACTATGGGGGTGAAATATGAGCCTTGATCTTGACAGGTTTTGTGAGATTCACCTGAATACTGGAGTTTATATTTAAATACAGGTGGTCATATATGAAAATGCTTATGATTGTGAAAAAAAGGAAATTCTGCAAACCTAGTCTTAGTAAATGGTTTGGGTGTACTGGGGAGGGAACATTAGAGTTTGTCTACAAGTACTTCAACTCTTTAAGGTCCCGGCACAATCAAGGTGAAGTGCTTTTTTGTTCTTCGCTCGGAGCCAAAAAGAAGTTCGAAACAGCTGAGCAACGTCATACTGTTTGCTAACATTTAGTAACCGGCCACGCCGCTAAGGGAGGCATTTAGAGGAGCATTTAAATATGATGACGCTCAAAACTACATGAAAATCCTTTTATAATATGTCATTAAAATGTGTTATCGATGACTTCATGCCTCATTCTAGGAGTAGAATTCACACAAGATTGGTAAAAGTCGTCGTCTTAACTTTCTTTTGGGACAGATTTTGACATCTCACCCGTTCGTTCTTCGATTTTGTTGTAACTGCAGCGGCATTCATTTAAAAAAGCAAGAAAAGTCCTGTTTTCATTACACATCCTCTTTAAATAGATTCCGAGGTGTTCATGTAGGACATCTTCCCTGCCATAAACCATATGTCTGACGTGAGGTTCGTCATCATCTCAAACAGATGCATATAAATCAAATCCAAATAAGACTTAATGAAAAAGACTTGGACCTCTTAAACAAAAGGCCACAGTCAGTAAACAGGTCAGGAATTTTATGCTGTGCCCACAGCAGTCCGAGGACATGAGCATTTGTGAACAGCATTGTAATGCTGAGCATCGGTCCCATGATTCCTATAAACTTTGTTCTGGCGGTCCTATCCCCCTCTCAGCAGTATGTGTGTTATGGAAGAAACTAGGCCACATAATTGACAGCAATTCTAGGTCCTGATAACTTTTCCTTTAATAACCACAACACACACACACACACACACACACACACACACACACACACACACACACACACACACACACACACACACACACACACACAGACAGAGAGAGAGAGAGAGATCAGGTGACTGTTATAAAAGTAGGAAGAGTCTGCCATCGCAAGAGTTTACAGAGCTTTATTTATAGCTGCCTTGATGCCAGTTAACGGGACAAACACATATCAACCAATCCATCTGTAAAATAGGCCATTATTACAGCAGCCTCAGTGTGAATATAAACACGGAAAAGGTCAGAACTTCACCATGAATTGAGATAAAGCAGCCAAATGTGGCTGTTTCTGTAGGTCTCCTTAGTGTTAACACCAACACAATTTTGTTAAAAGGGTAGTTCACCCAAAAATGAAAATTCTCTCATCATTTACTCACCCTAATAACATCCCAGATGTATATGACTTTCTTTCTTCTGCTGAACACAAAAGAATATATCAGCTCTTTTGGTCCATACAATGCAAGTAAATGGGTGCCAAAATGTTGAAGTAACAAAGGCAGCATAAAAGTAATCCATACATCTCCAGTGGTTTAATCCATGTCTTCAGAAGAAATATGATAGGTGTGGGTGAAAACAAATAACTTTTACATTCTTCTTGTGTTTTTGGGGATTCACATTTTTTCATGCATATCGCCCCCTAATGGTCAGGGAGGAGAATTTACATAAAAGGACTTAAATATTGATCTGTTTCTCACCCACACCTATCATATCACTTCTGAAAATATGGGTTAAACCACTGGAGTCTTATGGATTACTTTTATGCTGCATTTATGTGATTTCTGGACATTCAGAGTTCTGGTAACCATTCACTTGTGTACCTATAGCTCTTAGGTATTCTACTAAAAATCTTAATTTGTGTTCTGCAGAAGAAAGTAATACACATCTGGGATGACAAGAGGGTGGGTAAATGATGAGGGAATTGTTATTTTTGGGTGAACTATTCCTTTAACTGTATATTCTTCAGTAAAACTATGCACTTTTAACAGATTTTAAGATCACGTCCACACTAATACGTTTTAGACTGAAAATGCATTGATTTCACTAGAGCTTCTTTTTCCTCCACCAAAAAAACGAAAAATGCTCTCTATAACTACATACTTTCAGAAATGGTAGGAACCTGACAATTTAGTTTTCAAACAGAAATGGATTAGAATGGTTGTGGCCTAATGAGTTCATACATTTTGGTACGTTTACAGCTTTCTTCCACATTAGAATGGCATTTAGAGTATATCATTGGCCGATATTTGGAATTTTAAAATTATTATTAGAAGCTAAAATCACATTTACAGTAATGTACTTACAATAGGAGGTCTATGGGGCATTTTGAGTAGTGTAACAGTAGCCTAGCTTTTTTCGAATAGGATAGGATCCAATAACAAGCTACTTAAAATAATGTAAACTTGTAATTTTTTTTTTCTTCTAAAATGGTGCTAAAATTGCATTTAAATTCCATTGTAATGCACTTACAATGGAAGTCTTTGGAGCTAGGCATTCTGAAGTTTTAGTTTTTTTTTTGGAGAAGCGTGAGAGTAGCTTAGCTTTTTTCAAATAATGTAGTGCCTTTTCCAATAACAAGCAACTTAAAAATATTCCAGAAGGTTTATGTGCAGTTAATTGAACATCATATTTTATTTGAGCACATAAATAAATAATTAGTTTAAACTCTTTTATTATTTGAGCTGTAACATGACCTAAATTGTCCTTTCTGAGGTGGGACTACTTTTTTCAAGGTGGATTACCTTCTGGTAATGCCTTACCGATGTAATTGTCTGAGTAGCGCTTGCGCCATGTAAATGGTCCATTTTGTTGCACGTGAAAGTTACCACGATTATCAGCGACAAGTGGTAATGATATAGAATTTGAATGGTTAGATGTAAGTTTATACAGACAAGGCCAATAAAACATTCTACAACACTAATCTCAAGCTAACGCATATAGTGTTCAGTTTTGTGGCTATACTTTTTAAACTTTATTGCCTGGCCCAATCTACTTCCATTGTAAGTGCATAAAAAAACCACTACAGTGATGAGTCGAAATTATTTTCTGAGGTAATGAACATAAAGCCACAATGCTGTCAACAGGGCTCAAGATGGACTGATAGAGTCTGTTAGCGCAAATAAAGACTGTCTGGATGTCAGTGAGCAGCTCTGAACTGCACATGCTGGTAAGGCTGGAGTGCTAGGCTCTGAGACTCCATCTTCAAGGACAGTCATAACAGAATGTGCCGAGCCCAGCTTAAACGTGAACTACAAACAGATCTCAGAAAGCCTGTTTGAGACAGGAGGGACTTTCAGCTGCCTCAAGAGGAGGACTGCTAAGAGGAGGAATTAGGACAGTTCAGCATGTTTCTCTGAAGGCAGGCAGGTCCTAACTCATGGCTTCAGGCCCTAGATATACTGTACTGCCTTAACCAAAACAAAAACACCCTCATCACAATTCGTTCAGAGGCATTCAACCACTTCCTCAAACTGAAACAAGACTCAATTATAATACAATAGGGATTTTAATAGTACCAGTACATCAGTACCACATAAAAAATTTTTTTTTAGTGTGAAAGTATCACATCTGTGCCATATATATATATATATATATATATATATATATATATATATATATATATATATATGTATGTGAATAGATGTATATTACATTTAACCCTTGAATGTAATACTCAATTCTACATGGTAAATTGCACCATCTAGTGGTCAGTTATTCCTTAGTATCAACCGCACATTCACTTATCAGAATGCTCATCCGGGTATTGCAAATTTTGCGAGTCATCTTACCTGCTTCTTGGATCACTGTATGATCTCCAAAGGTAAGCTAATAAAATTATAATGTAATATAAAATCAATGTTACATGTGCATTTATTTATTGGCAAGTAATCTTGTAATAAGCCGGAAATGAGATGGTCATAAAAAATCAATTAAAAAAACACAGAAACTCGATGCAAACCGGAGGTGGATTTCAGCTGCTCAGTTATTTATTTCTTCTCACATAACTACATAATTTCAACACAATTCAATATTTTATGTCCATGCATTTATTTATTTGGTTAGTAGCCATGTAATAAACAGTATAATATAAAGTCATTCAGTTGTAATCGCAAAATAAACCCATTAAGAGTGATACAAATCGTTTCAGTGTTTATTTTGCGATAACAACCGGCTGGCTGTACCTTTCCTCTTACATATTCAAAATACTATTATTTTTCAAATTTCTTTATATTATTAATATACGTTAATTGCAGTTTGCCAAGAACTGATAGAAAACAATAAAAACCAATATCAGTAGCAAACATCTTTGTTCTATGCTTTGCGCTATTATGTATTTTGTTTCTTTGTTCTTTATAACAGCTGTTTACTTAATAATTTAACTATTTACAAGAAAGGAAACTGTACCCTTATAATCTGATGCAATTACTCAATTGTGAAATATTCAAAAATAACATGCCATTGTTTTAATTGAATTTGTTACTCATTTAAAAAAAATATATATATATAAAAAAATAATAATATATATATATGTGTGTCTAATTGATCTTAATTTTTTTATAAGTTTAGTTTTCACTGTTATTGTCAACAGAAATTTAGCTATTGTGACATTCCCATCATACTGTAGCATGTGCTCTTCTTATCGCTGGTATCTACAGTGCATTTATCAAATGCCTCATACCCAGTGAAGCAGGCTACGAGAAATAAAAAAGATGAAGATGAGAACAAATTCAGTGTACTCCAGATAAAAATATGACTCTAATATTTATTTATTTTTATGGAAGAAGGAAGTGACTCATAAGCATCTAAATAACATTTGTTGGCTTCAGGAAATGGGCCCCATGTGTGTTTATAAATGTCCTCTTTGTGTTGACTGCATGTGCTATAGTGTATAGTGTTAGACATCCACAGCATTAGGTTCTTGTCCAATCAGAGCCTGCTCTTGATTTAGTTCTGCCTTTTTGCCCATATATGGTCTCCAGCTGCATGACATAATGGCTGCACTTGAAATAAACACAACAAACACACACTTCCTGCCTCTGCCAGTCTCAAACACACTCCCTCCCCAAACCGTGAAGATTCACATAAACCCCAGAGGAAAAGAAGGGAAAGAATAAAAACAGCTATGGTTTGAAGGTTGAGAGATCGACGCTGGCCTTCAAATCGCATTTTATGTCCACAAGGACCTGCTTTTGTAAGGATAAAAAAAAAAGCAGATTGCATAACTCACAGAATGAAGAACAGCCATCTGCACGTCTGCTTTTTCTATGAGGAAACGTTCCTGAGCAGGACTCATGTTTCAGCTGTCTGATGAGGTTGAAAACAGCTGCGTCTGTCCGCAAAATCACTCGATAAAGCCCATGACGACATTATAGATCGAGTGCTCAGCGCCTGATAGTAGATTTGCACTAATTGCAGCGAGTCTTTGTGCATCACGGCTTCAGTACATTGATTTATTAGGCGACATACACAGGGCAACTGACCAACCATCTTTGCACTGCTGTTTTCCATCCAACACCAACTCCAGTGACCGGTCAGTCAACCTCCAAAAAGGACAAAGATCACACCATAAAAGTAGTCCATACCACCTGTGCACACTTTTCAAAGTCTTCTGAAACCATACCATAGATTTGTGTGTGGAGCAGATCGATATTTAAGTCACTTTACGATGAAAGAAACATCAGACTCAACTCACAACTGATTTTAACAGAATTTCCCATTAGCATATTGCTAAGCTAACAAAGTAATAGTCTGTAAAAATACACAGAACACACAAATATTAGATAAAAATTACATTTTTAATTAGTCTGAACTTTTCTTATCCATCGTATGGTGTTAAGTGAATTAGAAATATATTTTATATAGCTTTTTAATCAACATTTCTCTTGCTTCGTCGACCATTTTGGATTCTTTCAAAATGAGTCTTTCAGAAAACTTATTTTGACCAGCAGTGTATTAGCATATGACCGCCCACATTCACACATCAATGCCTATTTGGTTTTCAGCTACTAAATTCACACCGATGAACAGCATTATAAATGATGCCAGTACATGGAAGACCTTATTCATGCTAGCACCATCTTTGATTTTTAATGGGAATGATAACGAGGCTGTGTGGACTAGATGTACAGACTCTTCAATGGGCTGTACTGCAGTTTAAAGTGTTTTTGAATTGTTCCGTGGAAAAAACTTACAAAAAATATCTTTCCAAGATCATTCAGTATACAAAAAAGTCCAAACAACATGAGTTGTGGAAAATCCGATGTGATCTAGGAGCTTTATACAGCTTTGTACTGTGCGTGCCATTGAAGAGACGTTAAGTCTATCCCTCACAGCCTTGTTTTCTTTCACGCTAAATATCAAAGATGGTGCTAGTGCAAATAAGGTCTATATCTGTGTATAAGAGGTCATTTCCATATAGAAGTCTTTAAAGTACAGTTGCAAAAACCGCTTGTTAAATTCTACGGTTCAATCGGAGGCTGGAAAACGGTCAAGTAAACTGAAATTATAGCTGGATATGAGCTCTTTAATAATATCTGTTGGCTTCAGGATATCCAGCCCTTCATTCTCTCAGACAGCATGTTGAGAATTGACAGTCTGATGACAATGACAGGATGTTGAACATGAACAGTTTTACTCATTTCAGAGTAGTAAATGCACTTACCATCTGGTGGTGATGACTGGGGATATTTGCCTCTTGGAAAAAGGAGCTCAGGGCCGTCTGTGGAAAGAGAGAGAGAGAGAGAGAGAGAGAGAGAGAGAGAGAGAGAGAGAGAGAGAGAGATTGGAATGAGATGGCGAAAACATGACTGAGCAGAGGAACTCCAGTTTGCAAACGTAAATCCCATCTCATAGAATCCCCTTACTATACCTATATTTTTTGCAAAATTATTTGTTGTACATAACCCCACATTTTCCTAGTGAAATGAACATAATGACTTTTATTCACGTTCACACAAATCATGAGTAAAATGGCAGATTATAACCCTGTTGCTCACACAATGCTATATAAAGACTTTTACAATAGCGCATGACTTGTAAGGCAATATATTTTAACGTTTGCATTATGTAACAAACTACATTTACAAGTTTGTTTAAGTGCGATTCAATTGTGCAGTAGCACAACTGATTGAGCGTCGCACTTGTAATGCAAAGGACCGGGGAACAAGTCCCAAAGAGCACGACAAAAAGACGCGATCACTTCAGCAATTGCGTTTTTCATCTCACATTTGCTTTTTCTCACACTATCGGTAAGGTTTAGGTTTCAGGTTTAGAGTAGGCAGGTCGATTTCGTAGACTTAAAACTAAATACGGCATCAATCTTAAAAACCTCATCTGTTTGGGAGAACATTTAACTCTCTTTTAGCACCACATAGTGGAAATTTCACCTCAGAACTGCCCAGATAGCCTACATGTAATGAACCACGTAATATAATTTTCATGATTTCAGGCTTAAATCGAATAAAATGCCTGCGATTCTAGTACTTTAAAGGGATAGTTCACCCCAAAATGAAAATTCAGTCATTGGTTATTGGTTATTCACCCCTGTGTTGTTTTAACCCCATTTGACTTTCTTTCTTATTCTTAACACAAAAGAGATAAATTGTGAAAAAATGTTGTCCTCTGTGATGTCATGTTTATGGTGACCACCTCTTCAAACTTCAATAAGACACAAAAGTATAATACATGTTATTTCAAGTACAGTTTTATGTCATCACTTAAATATGTTCCCATATAAAAAAGGAAAAAAAAAAAGCAGTTTGTGGTTTCTCTCTCTTTCTCCTTTCTGCCTGTGACGGTCTGCTGGTCAGTCGGTCTACACATTCCATTCAAAAGTGGGTTTCCAAACCATCAAATCATGCAATCTGTGCAGGCTTCTGAGAATTGAAACTCTACACATGCTCAGAAATCCCGGAATATACGAGACTGGAAAAACGCAAACTAACACCTAGGCAAACCAGCTGGTGTATTAGTACACATTAACATCACCATAAAAAATTCGATCTGCTTCTGTTGATGAATCAATTTAGACTGGCAAGTTGTTTTTTTATGATTATAATTTTAAATAAATACTCCAGTTCTAGAGTATAAGAGCTGATTATTATTTTGAAAGAAATCTACAAGCAGTTTGTCAGTGTTTTGGAATATGATTTGATGATGATTCATGTGCTGAGACACAGAGGAGTGTCTCTAAACTCAACATACATGGTTGTAAAATACTGCCAAACACTCAAACTTCTGGATTTCTCTCACTCAACCCCTCTTCTGGAAAACACTTCCCTTCCTCTCTCTTCCCCCGCCTGGCCCCTTCCCCCTCTTCTGTATCTTTATCTCTCTTTCCCCTGCTCTCTCTAGTTATTTAACAACAGCCACGGCTAGTGCAGGAATGTCTGCGGCGTGACACACATATCAAGATGAACTCTGTCCACCACTGTTTCCGCTGCTATGGAACCACAGAGTTCTTTGTCATCAAATTTTCCCTCCCCCAAAACACTGTCATGTGTACATAGATTGTTCTCATTCAAGTGTTCAACTATTGCTCACACACGGTTATGATTCTAAACAACGCTCCCTTGTACCACTGCATACAAAAAACAGTCAGTCCATCTGTATTGTTTTAACACTGGCACTAAGTGCTATTGTGAACTGCTAAAGGAGGATTCCTGAATGAACAAACCTGGCATCCTCACAAACAATGAGTCTACTTTGAGGTGAATGGCTTAATAAAATACACCAGTCACATACACAGGAATGGTGTTTCGAAAGCAAGGGAGATGCGTGCCTAGACAGCATTTTTTGGCATCGGAAAGCACATTTGAATAGACTCAGTCTCAAACAACACAACCTCAGATCATTTAACATCTGATGAATATTGTCTGCAAAAATAGCCATAAATAAAAACCTACAAAATCCAATCAGAATGGCTGGCTTTGCCCAATTTCACAGAGTTCAGCCTGCAGAGGATTTTATTGTTTAAGTTTCTAGGCTGTTGCCAACTCTAAGCATATTTAGAAGATTAAATGAAAGATGCTATGAAACCGTCTGCCTTCATCTCATTCTCACGAGTCACGAGACAGGATCGCAAATACGAATCTAATGACACAGTCTTTAGGAAACTTACTGGCCAAAACAAAAAAGAAGAGCAATTTGATTAAATTAAAAATCATTTAGATTTTCATGATTTTATCTTGCCAGCAAAAACCACCACAAATATCCAACACAGTCTCATATAGGTATTGTCTTACTTGGCAGATAAGAACTTGTACATGATGGCAAAATCGCATGCCAACATACGACTTGGCTCATGACAACTCATAATAATTCGTAAAGGAGCGTGAAATCGTCAGATATCGTACAACATCACTCACGAAAACTTCTAATAATTTGTACATTATTGCAAAATCGTAAGCTGTCATATGACGACTCAGGACAACTCTACTAGGTACGACTTTTAGACCAACCAATCAACAACATAATAATTGGTATGAGATGGCAAAATCACATGCTATCATAAGACTTGGCTCATGACAACTCGTAATAATTTGTAAAGGATGGTGAATTTGTAAGATATATTTCAACTTAGCTCATGACAACTCTACTAGGTACGACTATTAGACCGAGCAATCATTAAACAGAATTTGAAATTGATGCAATTCTGGCATTACATTTGTACTAACTTCCTTTCCAACATATAATTTTAAGAAAGGAAACATAAGTGAACAAATTTGGTTACTCATTTAATTTAGTGTATTTATTCAAAATGACTGATGCATGACAACTGGTAATACGCTTCGAAAACGGTGATGTTTTCTTGCTTCCGTGGTACACAAAATACATTTTCCATCTAAAATCATGATTAGGTTTAGGTAAGGGTTAGACTTTATGGATGGGGGTTTAACTTAGGAAAAATCATTATTACATCAATCGTGAGTTCATTTATTTTTTTTCTATAGGAGTAAAATTCATATGTTTTTGTTCGAGTCAACTCGTATGATTTTGCCATCTCATACTATTGTTATGTCTTATTGTGAGACTGGGTTGCAAGTATCCAATGTACGCTAAATCGCCCATCTCTAGGAAGAATTAGTTGCTGGATTTTGACCAGATTTTATGCTGATCAAAATTCTGGCTTTGTGAAGAAAACACTAGAAATCAAACATTCAAATGACCCTATGATTCCCAAAATGCTGTCTAGGCAGGTAGCTCACTAGGTTAAAACACATCCAGTCTCTGATATGTGCAAGTGTTGCCTGTCGATTTCTGAGCTGTTCCAGTGGGAATAAATGAGTACAGAACATGCCCACAGGGAGCTTTCTCTCCTACACACAGAATGCTCACAATAAACCAGGTCAGTTCTGTGCAGAAAGTGACATTAGAAAACAAATGGAGAATCTAGATGGAAGCCACTAGAGCGAAACAAACTCAATTTGTTCCACAAAGCACTGTAATGTGAATACTGGTCTGAAAATAGCAACATACACTAGATATTGCACCAGAAGTACAATGTAAGTGGACTGATCACACTGTGAATTAGGCAACAGCAGGTCGAGCATTTTGCTGCAGAAATAGATCTGTACTTACCGAAATTCAAACCCATGCCCCCAGTGGACAAAGCTGGAAGTGTTTTTCAATGTAGGAGCATGTGTGAGCTCCAGTTTCTGGGTGAAAAGGCTGAGTGGGATCTATTTCAGGGTACATGAACTTTGGGAAGCAACATATCGATTTCTTGTGTGATCAAAATGATGCAAAGCACAGCAAAGTCTTAAAGGCTGTAAAGGCCATACTTGGTTCCAACCACAGTTTGATTCCACCCCCTGCAGGTCTTGTTTGGTCCCAAACCATTGTACATTTATGTGCAACAGTCTAGCTCCGACATAAAATCCATACATTTTTTCATGGGAGAATTATCTATTTGCCCTACCATGAGCACAGGGGTTGTTCATCTATGGCATATGCTTCTGTTGAATTCAGCAGTCCATTTTATTTCAACTTAATTTTTCTAAATTTGTGTTTAATAGCAGAATTCCTGGTGAAGAACTACACTACCCTTGATCCTCAAGAGAGATCTACCAATCAGAGGATCGGGCCAACAAAGCACACCAAAAGAGCTCTGCAGCGACCGCTCACTCCCACGAAGCACTGTAAATGATGCAAATGAGTCGGTCTTCCTACAATCTTAAACTTCTTATACTTTTGAAAATCTCGAAATATTTTACAATAAAATGTAAATATTTTGTTTCTATACAGTACTTATTAAAAACAATTTTAAATCAATAGTTTTATATTTTCCCAACATTTTATATTTGAGTAAGTCATTTGCAATGCTTTATGGGATTGTATTTAATTCCCTTATTAATGTCAGTATGTACTAAGTCTTGTACCTTCTCCTTTTTGTCCAATTTTTAGATTTTTGTTTAAATCAAAGTTTGAAATGTTGTGATTCCCCTCAGAGCTGGTTAGTTTGGTGCATGGCTTAGAAGGATTTTATTAAGATTTTAATGAAAACCTTACTTAGGGCCTTAACGATTATGAAAATTGGTTGACTATTAATTGTCAAACAAATAATTGTGATTATGATGATGAATTGTCTCGTTAAGGGCTTTCACGAATAATTGTCATATAAAATGCTTCATACACCTTAAGACATCATTCATACTTCAAATATATGAATCAAATTATAAAATAGGAATAAACTATATTTTATATATTTTCTTTTTAAGGCTTTAAAAACTTAATGACTAAAAATTATGTTTTAAATAGCAAAATATTCTTAAATACTTAAAATATGTCTCTTTTTGGTCAACTGTAGTTTTGGTAAATTTTACATTTACACTTTTATATTGAACTGGAAAATTGTATTTTGTTTTTTACAAAAAAATAAAATAAAATTTTTATATTTTATAATATTTATATTTTTTATACATTATGCTTTCCTAATTTCTTCACTTTCACACTTTATTTTAATGCTCTAATTAAACCCACAATCCTTTATTCGTCATGAAGCAAAATGTTTGAGATTTCATTTAATCATTTTAACACTCCTCAGAAATAAAGTGTGCATCTCCTCCTCTGTGTCACTGCGTGTATGAACCAGGAACATTTGCCATTACACAATTGTTTAAAGTGAAACTGGAGCTCTCTGAAAGTCACACAAACCCGCCGCTCATGGCATTATACAGTATATTTACTTAAAATTCCCTTATTTGGGCATTAAAATGTGATTGGAATTTGAATGCCCAATAATCACGGTTGTCTCACATAACCGCGGTCAGATCAAATAACCGTGATCAGACGGTTATTTAATAGGGCTGGGAGATATGGCAACACGATCACATTTAGATTTTTATATAACTTTTGGACAATTAATGATTAGATTTTTTTTCAACTTATAAATGTACTCCAACATGGTTCAAATTGTATGTTCTTTAATAAAATGCAAGGCAACCAGTTTAGAGAAATCCAAGTTCTTTTTATTATACGAAACAAAAGTGTGCAAGAAAAAAGTACAAACGTACCAAATGCACCACAGGTGGAAGTAGTCAACAGAGTCCAAATGTTAAAGAAATTAAAATCTAATCAAATAAAAGATGGTAAAAGATGTTTGTAAAACAGTTAAAGGATGGGAAAGGAGGAGGCGAGAACCGGCTTGACGATATAAATCATAGTTTAATGGAAAACTTAAAAGACAACACAAACACACATGACGGACATGTCCGCTAACGATCTCTCTCTCCCGCACAGCCCTCTGCAGTCGACCTTTAAACCTCACAGAGGCATAATTAGCCTAATACGGGACCGGGTGTGTAGGATCACGACCCGGCCCCGCCCTCCGCCCTGCCACATTCCTCCCTCGTTCTCTCAGGCTGGGGAGCCCCGGCCTGACGTACATCCCCTTTCCCTGGGGAGGGCGCCTTCAGCTGACTGCCGGCAGGTCATCCCCATCTACCTGGACGAGGGAGGGACAAGGGAGGGAAACAGAAATGATTAAAATGGGAGGGTACTCCTGTAACAGTGTAGTACCCCCAAAAAACTATACAATTTAAAAGAGGATAAAGGCCAACGCAGAGCGACAGTGAGAGAGAGAGAGAGAGAGATGCAAAAAAAAAACTTACTCGCCAGTTCTCCGACACGCCGCAGCTTGTTCCTCGGCCACTCCTCCACCCTTTGTCGGACGACAGCCGCGCCTCTCGGGCGAATCCGAGGCAGTCCTCCAGCCCCTGGCGGACGGAACACCCGCCGCGTTCTCGGGGACTAGAAGGGTCTCCCCGCCCCTGGCAGCGGTTCTCTCGCTCCAGGCGGTCGGCAGTGAGCCCCTCCCGCTCGCGGTCGGCGGTCTTAAACCCCGCCGCGTTTCAGCGGCCGGTAGGCGACTCCTCCGCCCCTGGCAGCGGTTCTCTCGCTCCAGGCGGTCGGCTAGGAGCCCCTCCTCCCCTCGCGGTCGGCGGCCATCGTCCTCGCTCAGGCGGCTGGGCTCCTCGTCCCCCGGCAGATGGCCGTGGCTGCTCCGTTGGGGTGGACGGTAGTGGCGAGAACTCTACTACGGCGTATCCCTCCTCCTTCCCGGGTTTCAGCACCAATGTAAAACAGTTAAAGGATGGGCAAGGAGGAGGCGAGAACCGGCTTGTCAACATAAATTATATTTTAATGAGAAACTTAAACTCAAAAACACATAAACAAACACACATGACGGACATGTCCGTAATTCTCTCTCTCTCGAACCATCGTCACCGGCCGCCTTTATCCCTCGCGCGCCTCATCAGGCTGATTGGGGACCGGGCGCGCGATATTCCGACCGGCCCCGCCCCCCTCCGCTCCACACTCCTCCCGGCGTTATCTCAGGCCGGGGTGCCACCGGCATGACGTACACCCCCCCTATCCCTGGGGCGGGGTGTATCTTGCGTCCCGCGTGGTCATCCCCGCCTTCCTCGCCCTGGGAGGAGACAGGAGGGGAAGACAACAACAACAAAACAAAATAGGTGCGGGAAAAGGCCAACACGGTGCGACAGGGAGAGAGAGAGAGGAGAGAGAGAAAAAGCTCACTCACCGGTTCTCTGATGTACCGTCGCGTGGTCCTCGAACACTCCTCCACACTCAGGCGGACGACAGCCGCTCCAACACCGGGCGAACCGGAGTGAAACCGCCGACCCCCAGCGGGTAGAACGCGCCTCCGCTTTTCTGGCGGCAAATGGGGACACTCCTCCGCCCCTGGCAGCGGCTCTACCGCTCCGGGCGGTCGGAGAGTTTCTTCCCTCCTCCCTCGCGGACGGCGGTCTTCCCTCGACCCCTCCGCGTCTCTGGGGACGGCAGGGCACTCCTCCGCCCGGCAGCGGCTCCTCGCTCCAGGCGGTCGAGGTATCCAGTACCCACTTGCCCCGCGGACGACGGCCGTACCCGCATCCGGGCGGTCGGGCTACTCCGTCACCCGGCAGATGGCAGCGGCGCTCCCTGGGTGGACGGCAGTGTCGAGGACTCTGCGACGGGCATCCCTCCTCCTTCCCGGGTTTCAGCACCAATGTAAAACAGTTAAAGGATGGGCAAGGAGGAGGCGAGAACCGGCTTGTCAACATAAATTATATTTTAATGAGAAACTTAAACTCAAAAACACATAAACAAACACACATGACGGACATGTCCGTAATTCTCTCTCTCTCGAACCATCGTCACCGGCCGCCTTTATCCCTCGTGCGCCTCATCAGGCTGATTGGGGACCGGGCGCGCGATATTCCGACCGGCCCCGCCCCCCTCCGCTCCACAATGTTCAGAAATAATAGAATAAAATAAGAAAACTACAAAATACATCTTATCCAGTGTAGGTAGCCATTTTATCTAAACCAATTCTCCAATTTTATCCTACCCTAATTATGAAAAAGTTGGGACACTATGAAAAATACTAATAAAAACTTAAAGGAGTGATTTGTAAATTAAACTCACCATTTGCTATATTAAGAGCACCACAACTACACATTATATGATGTTTTACCTTGTGAATTTGATTGTGTTTTTTTTAACGTACAGTCATTTCAAATCAGATGATTGCAACACACTCAAAAAACATTGAGACAGGGGCAAATTAAGACTAATAACAATTTGCTGAGTTGAAATAACAAGGCGATGTGAAACAGGAGATGTTAAAGGGGTCATGACATGAGAAACCAAATTTGCCTTGATCTTTTGGTATATAAGAGGTCTTTGTATCATTAAAACGTCCTGCAAGTTTAATATTTTAAGACGTCCTCCCCATTCTAAATGAATCATTTATTTAATCAAGCTCAAAATACAGCTCGTTCTGGATTCATGGTTAGAAGTGACGTAACAGCGTTTGCATATGACCGCCTCCAGCACAACATAACTACGCTATAAGCGCAAGACAACTACGCTCATTTCAGTATCGCCGTCGCCTCACAAGTGTTCAGTCGATGGACAGCGAGCTCTGACAGAGACTACTTGTGCACAGGAAAATTACGATGCCACACAGATGTGCTGTTCCTGGCTGTGGTCAAACAAAACCTCTGAATAAGCTGCCGAAAGATCCAGGCGTCAGGGAAAAATGGATGCAGTTTATTTTTTGCGGATCGACCCAGTCACGGCAGTGTTAACTTAAGCGTTTGTTCTGTACATTTTAAGGATGACTGTTTTGAGAACAAATCTCAATATGATGCTGGCTTTGCCAGAAAACTGTTGCTCAAAGATAAGTCCGTGCCGACTATTCTGGGAACAACGACGACGCAAACTGTAAGTAATCTATTTTAAACTTTAAACTACTTTTTAAAGCGCAATTTCATTCATTATGAATAATCACAGTGTTTTTACTTAGTTTACTTGCATATTGTTCTGGCTGGGAGCGTCAATAATTGATACATAGGCACTGACGTTAGCCAATCATAACAGTGGGCGTTAACACTGAAGTCTTAAATGGAAAACGCCCCCAAAACAGACTGTTTGAATCAGAGGATGAGAAACAGGGTGGGAAAAGGTCATAAATCACTAGATTTTAAAAGTTTTTCTTAAAAAAAAATATATTAATACTATAATTGCACCTAAGGGAACATAATAATACAATAAAAAAAAACCATGTCATGACCCCTTTAAACATGTGAGGCAATCGTGTCATAGTACTGTAAACTGTATAAGGAGCCTCCAACAACAGCCTAGTCCTTCAAGAGTAAGGATCGGTCAAGACTTGTCAATTTGCCAACAGATGCTTCAGCAAATAATCCAGCACTTTGAGAACAATGTTCCCCAAAGACAAATTGGAAGGATTTTGGGCAGTTCACCCTCTAGAGTACACAATGTAGTTAAAAGATTCAATTTTGAATCTGAATGCGCATGATCTCTGATCCCTCAGACGTCACCGTCTAAAAAATGGCATTCGTCTGTAATGGATATCATGAACATGGGCTTGGGATAACTTTAGTAAACCTTTGTTCCACAGATGCAAGTTAAGAATCCGAATCAGAATGAGCTTTATTGCCAAGTATGCTTACACATACAAGGAATTTGTCACGGTGACAGAAGTTTCAAGAGCAAAGTTAATGTAACAATATATACATACATACAAACATATACATTTGAAAATTGTGGCAGACCTCTCTCTGCCTTTCTTATGAAGAAGGAAGAGGGAGACGGGTGGACAATCCATGTAAAATCAAGTTTGCTTTTCAGCATCAAGTAAAATGCACACACTGCTTTTCAGCAGTCACGTTAAACACATCGACACACACAAAGCTCTGTGCGTCTCTCTATCGAACTGCAGCTCTGGCTCCTCTTTATCTCTCTCCAGGTTGATTGAGATCATTCCCCGCCAGGTGTCCATCCTTACCACTCGGCCACACCCTGCTCGCCACAAACATATATACATTTAGTGACATAAAAATAATAAATATGATATAACAGATACATAAAAAGATAAATATACAAGCGCAATAATGTTGTTTAAATATTTTATATACAGATATACAGTTATGTGCAGGTGATGTAATGTATTGAAGAAGAGGTAGGATTTGTTAAAAAATATAAATGAAATACAGATACAAGTAGGAATGAATGGATTGAATATTGCACATGGTTGTGTTGACAAAAAGGAATGTTTTTGGGGGCAGTTTTAACTGTTCATAAGGTGAATGGCCTGAGGGAAAAAACTGTTCCTGTGCCTGGCTTTACTATGCAAAGCAGAAGTCGTATATCAACACTTTCCAGAAGTGCTGCTTACTTCTCTGGGCTTGGTCTCATCTTAGATGGAAAGTAGAACAGTGGAAACGTGTTTTTTTTTGGTCCGATGACTCCACATTTCAAATCATTTTTGAAAATAACAGCCGTTGGTTTATCTGGGCCAAAGAGGAAAAGTACCATCCAAGTTGTTTTCAGCATCAGGTCCACCAGCACCAGTGTCTGTATTAGCCAGGGGTCTGTCAGTGCCCACGGCTTTGGTAACTTGCACTTCTGTGAGAACACCATGAATGCAGAAATATATGTAAAATGTTTTGGAGCAACATATACTGCCATCCAGCACTGTCTTTTCCATGGACGTCCCAGCATTTTCCAGCAGGACAACTTCAAACTACATACTGCCCGAATTACAAGTGCATGGCTGTGCAAGCAGAGAGTATGGGTGCAAGATTGGCCACGAAGACCCCATACTATTGTGCAGCTAAAGAATAACATAATAGATGAATGGGGGGGTTCCACTTTTTAAACTTACCAAACTTGTGTCTTCATTGCCCAAATGCTTAATAAGTGTTATTAGAATAAATGGTGATGTTTCAGAGTGGTAAACACTCGACTGCCCCAACATTTTTGGAACGCATTGCAATCAACTGATTTGAAATTACTGTACATAAAAATAAAACAAAAAACAATGAAATTCACAGGGTAAAATGTCATATCATGTGTAGTTATAGGGCTTTCAATATAGCAAGGAGGGGTTGTATCTAGAAAATGATCAAGTTAATCTCGAAAGTATTCATAGTATATCAAACCATTTGTGTGTATATTCATAAACCCCTGCATAAAAAGTGACGCACCCTCTAGTGGTTCACACTGAGCAGTGCGACAATATGAAACGATCGCTTGCCAAATGTTTGCAATAGATGCAGTACACTTGATACATGTCACAGAACAAAGCAAAAATTAGCAATATATCTGAATAATCATGGTAAAAGGAGCAGTGGATATATATGGACATATATATCCCATATCCATATGATTTGAAATGAAGTGCCTGTCATGAAACTAAAATTTTTTATGGGTAAAAAGAAAAGAAAAAACTGCCCAGCCCTATTATTTTATAATCGTGACAGGCCTAACCCTATTGAAAAAAATTATGGAAACAATTCTTCAGGAACCAAGATGGCTGACAAAGTTGATGGGCACTGGTGTGCTCTATAGTCAGATTTTTAGATGATTTTAGATAAAATGTTCAAAAATGACATGTAAAAACAAACTACAACTGTATGCTTAAGTCTGTCAGATAGACCTGTCCTGTCTAAGTTGGTTGTTCTTTGCCAGAATAAGCTGAAAACTGGACCAGACTTCATGCCAATAGTCAAAAATCAGGATACACGAGACTAGAATATAGCCATCTGTGGGTCAACATGTGGACATTTCCTGGGTGTGTAAACTTTAGCTTGGCCTGGCTGCTCTCCTCTCCTGACATTATCACAGAACGAGACTTCTATGACCCATCATCTGTCCCTAAAGCAATACATCGTATAAGAGCTGTAGTGCTCCAAAGGGGACACTCAAAGACATGCACTTGGTACAATCAATCGTATAGCTACTGCCTAACACCAGAGAGAGAGAGAGAGAGAGAGAGAGAGAGAGAGAGAGAGAGAGAGAGAGAGAGAGAGAGAGAGAGAGACTACCACCCGTTCAAATTACAGCTCCCACAACAGATCGCTCATAAAGAGGTACATTTGAGAAACCATCAGGCCACTGTGGATACCTCAGCATTAACCCAGCTGAACACTGAGCCACTGAGAATGTCAAACTCATGGATAAGTCTGAATGTAAACAAAAGGGCTATGTCTGCATTGTGTGTGTGTGTGTGTGTGTGTGTGTGTGTGTGTGTGTGTGTGTGTGTGTGTGTGTGTGTGTGTAAAGGTGTGGCTGACTTTCTTGCTAGCTTTCACAATCAAAAAACAGACACCAGTAAAAGTTACCAAACACTGACTGAAGTATGAGGCAACAGTTATGACAACACCCATAAGCAGAATTTTTTTTTATACAGCCGAGTTAAGTCTGCTTTGAGCAAGTTCAGTGCCAGCACCAAATTCTGTGTAACGACATAATACCGCTTAAATCCTAACTAATATTCTAGCTCCATCTAACCTCAGCTACTAGCATCAAAGGCGGCTTTGATGCTGCTTTTGTTCTGTGTAAGCCTAAATTAAATCTTATTCTCAGAGAAGGGTTGCAAATCTTGAAACAGTAAATAAAAAATTAAAAATGTTATATGTGGTTAAAGTAAGGCACGTACAATGGAAGTGAATGGGGCCAGTTGGTAAACATTAAAATACACATTATATTAAAAATATAGCCACAAGATGTGAACATTATATGTGTTAACATGATTTTCCTGTAATAAAATCACTTACTAATCTTATCTGTGTAAAGTTACATCCAATATTACAACTTTGTTGCCACAGCGATGCAATGGCTTAAACCTTAACTGATTTTATAACAATAACATCATGTAGAGCTAAGATTTTTAGCAGACTAAAATCATGCTTGCACATATAATGTTTATGTGGCACTACTTTTGAATAAGTGTGTATTTTAAGGTTTATGAACTGGCCCCACTAGCTTCCACTGCAACCTCGGTTTTAATTAAATGAAGGATGCATTTTACACCATCGAAAATGCTAAATATCTATTTTTATTGCCAAGATGATAACAGAATTAAACATTCATGTAGTGAAGTACTGTGACAAAGTAGCCAGAGTTTCCCATTAATTACCTAGACAGGGGCGGCCCACCACAGTCTAATTGGTCCCGCCACAGTTTCATAATGAACCGAATATATATTTACACTTCTCATAATAACATAAAAGATCTCTAACATTGTGATTTGAGCAGTTGCTTCGGCAAAGCATCTCTCACTCCCAGTTTTGGTATTGTGATAATGTATATCCTTTATTGTAAATGGTAGATCTTGCTGCAATAACATGATGAAAAATTTGATCTCATTCCATAGAAGTGTGAGTGCACCTGCTGATGGTGGCAATGAAGGCTTTTCTTTATTTGACTACCATACGTAACATAAAATAATTATCATATGACAATAGACTCCTCCCCTACCCAGTGCAGCTTACATTTCCGTCATAGAGAATGGAGTTGATTGCATAGGTACACTATTAGGTTGGGCATCAGTCATAATTTTAGAAAAATATACATCATAAAATTTGAAAAAAATTTTCTCCGGTCAAGTAACTTTTTAACTCGGACAAGTGAATGACCACATTACTTGTCTGGAGGTCAAGCACATGACAATGCTTAATGTCGAGCCCTGGCTCAAACGTATGCTCCAGTCGATTTTGTGTTTTGACCATTTGTAAACTGGATTAAACTCTGTCTTGTTTATGCTTTGTGGGCGTGACTTTTTTGCCATCATCACCATTCATATCTAAACAATCGATGTGTTTATGATTAAATTACTACAAGAGCAATACAAGAGCACAAAGTTCTTCATAGATCTAGCCTCTTCATTTTGCTCTCAAATTGCACCAGATTGATGCATTTAACTTTAAAATGTAAAACATTTTCTTCCAGAGGACCATGCCTCCAGAGATCCCTAGAGGGTTTGAGATCCACCCACCACAGTTTCACAAAATCCTGTGGGAAAATCTGGTAGTACATTACTGTTTGATACATTTATCAATGAAATATTATCTATATGTTCTGTTTCATGTACCTGTACTATTTTTTGTTTAATAACTGTCATTATGCAGCATTCCACACACAGCCTAAGCTTCTGTGCCAATTTAACTTACTGAGGTTGTACTAAATGGAATCAAACCAAGTGACTAATTCACTTACTACATGCGTATATTTTATAAACATTACATGCATATAAACTCGTCATACTCATTTGAAAGGCAAAACCAGAATATGCATGTCCTATACTATCAACCACTGAACCATTTCTAATCAAGAACACAATCTACTATCACAATGAGGACAAATTGTCTGGGTTTTTTGACTTAACTGTCACCAGGGAATGTAAACAAAAATGTGCTCTCTAGCATGCTGCAACACTCGTGAGACAGTGAGATCCGCTCTGTGGCATGTACGCTTGTGGTAAACACTTCCTTCTTACAGGAAACACTGAGAACAACCACACAACACTTCAAATGAGAGCTGGCGTAGATGTGAATTTGCAGAGGCAATACTTGTGTCCTGTTTCTGTAGAGCAATTTGTGTCAATGCACAGGGTTGGGGAGTAACGAGATACAAGTAACGGGATTACGTATTTAAAGTACAAAATGTAAGTAACTGTATTCAACTACAGTTACAATTTAAATAATTTAGTAATAAGAATACAGTTACATTCAAAAAGTATTTTGATTACTGAATTGTTTACTTTGCATTTTATTGTAATTTGTTTCATTTAATATTTAGTCCTTTCAGATGGAAAACATTTATACATATAAATGATCCAAAGCGCATCTGAACAGCGGTGAAACACTTTCTTATGATGGGTTACATTCATACGAGCAGACAGAGAAGTACGTTTAAAGTAAGTTTGGAGTAGAAGAAATATAAATAATCCTTGTGTAAATTGTCATCTTTAGCTTTTTCTAGCCATTTTATATGCACATGTTACCAGACACAATCATATTTTTATCAAGAAAATACATATTGGATAATAATTTCTTTATCTAGTAACACCTTTGATATTAGGACAAAAATCATATTCTTGATAATAATTTTTGTCTTGTTTTCCAGTAAATTATTTAAAAATCCTTAAAACAAGATCAGTTTTATTAATCTTGTTTTAGAAACAACACTGCATGAGATATTTAGGTTTTTCAGAGAATGTATTTTTAACATGTGTATTTTGTCTTACTGTACTGGCAGAGTTTTTATAGTCAAAACAAGTGAAAAAAAAACAAGTCGACCAGTGCAGAAGAAGTAATCCAAATTATTTCGAATATGTTACTGACCTTGTGTAATCTAACGCAATACGTTACAAATGACATTTTACAGCATGAATTTTGTTATCTGTAGTGGAATACATTTCAAAAGTAACCCTCCCAACCCTGTCAATGCATATATGTATATTGTGTACTATATATAGATTGTGTCTGGTTGATGTAGTCTATCTATCAGCTGTAGCCATCCATCAATCTATCCATTCATCTTTCTAACCTTCCATCCATCATCATCATCATCTATCCATCTACTGTATCCATCCATCTATCTCTACATCCTTCTATCCATCCATCCATCCATCCATCCATCTCTCTCATCCACGTATCTATCTCTCAATCTTTCTAACTTTCCATTCATCATCCATCCATCCATCAATCATCTACCGTATCTATCATCTATCATCCATCTACTGTATCCATCAACCCATCTCTACATTCTTCCATCTATCCATCCACCCCTCCATTTATCTATCTCTACAGCCTTCTATCTATCCATCTCTCCATTTATCTATCTCTACAACCTTGCACCTATCCATCCATCTACTGTATCCATCCAGCTATCTCTAAATCCTTCTATCTTTCTATCCATCAATCATCCATCTCTCCATATTTCTACTCTTCCGTCCATCCATCCATTCATTCATCTATCAATCATCTACTGTATCCATCAACCCATCTCTACATTCTTCTATCTATCTATCCATCTCTCCATTTATCTATCTCTACAACCTTGCACCTATCCATCCATCCATCTACTGTATCCATCCAGCTATCTCTAAATCCTTCTATCTTTCTATCCATCAATCATCCATCTCTCCATATTTCTACTCTTCCGTCCATCCATCCATTCATTCATCTATCAATCATCTACTGTATCCATCCATCCATCCATCCATCTAGCACTCCTTAAATTCATCCATCTGTATCATTCATCCATGTCAACCATTTACTGTATCCATCCATCCATCATCTACTATATCCATCCATCCATCCTTCCAACATCTACCGTATCTATCCATCCATCCATTTTCTACTGTATCCATCCATCCATCCTTCCAACATCTACATCCATCAATCCATCCATCATCTACTGTATCCATCCATCGTCATCTAATTTTGTCTCTTTATATGTGGGTATTGTGAGCTATAGATTTATAGTATAGTAATAGTATCAACCAATGAATCTCTATCTCTGAACCAGCAAATTTCAGCATTTCTCCCTTCCTAACCAGCTTTGAATTCATTTACAGACATAAAAAGATTCGCTTCCAGTAGCCCGGTGTCCTGATAGTCTGTGTTTCACAGAGAGATTATATCAGTGAGCTGCTAGCGGCTTCGGCGTGAATTCAAAAACAAAGCTACTCTACATACTTGTACTTTAACGAGACAAACTGGATAACAGCAGACTAACCCCCACGAAAGCAGTCTCACACTAGTTCACTCATTATTTACACATAAACCACCACGAGCTGCGTGTATTAAAGGCGCTGCGTTGCACCGACATGACGATAAAAAGACACGAGCACACACAGAATAAACACGACTGGGACACAAAACCTAGTCGACTACCTACATAAACAGCATTTTTGGGCATTATAAAAGGCCTAAAGTATTGTCAAGGTAGGCAGCATACTAGGTTTGGAGACACAGACCACTTCAAAACACTGCCATTTGTGGTTTAAAACACTAGTGTGAGGAAGTCTACATTGTGTATATTGCCGTTTATCGATGATGAATCAAATATTACCTCAAACTGCCAGTGCGCCGCCTGAAGAAGCTGCTTCGCCTGATCCGCCGCACAACCCGCAGTCAAAACAAATTGGTTAATCATCACTTGATGTCTCAGTTCGTCCATGTTCACCGACATCGCCGCTATTCGCTCCTCCGCGACTCCCGTGAAACGAAATTTCCTGGAGATCGACCGGTATGATGTATTATGATGTGTCGTTTAAGGTGAGTGTGTCTGTCAGGCCCTTCCTTCACACGCTCTCCTTCCAGTAACAACAAATATTTTCATGTCATCATTATCAATAACAAACGAAAGCGCGTCATACGATTGGTTCCAGAGCCAAAACAGTGAGTACACACGGGCGTTCCATTGGTCGCTCCCTGACTCACTGACTGAATTTTCAATAGGCTCAAGTGACGTAATTTAAAGCAACCCGTCGGCATTGATTGGACATTGGAGATCAGAACCCTCTCTCATTGGTCAGAACAGCAAGAACAGGAAGGCGTCGTGTAATGATTGGTCAGACGAAACATCTCCGTATTAATTTTTTCTCCTGCTGTGTACACCATATACTATGCAGTGTATATAGTGTGGAAGAGTCCTTTTAGACATAAAACATTTTATATGAGTCTTTCTTTGGGCACTTTGAGCACTGTTGACTTCTTGATAGTAAAGTCATTTTTTTTTTTTTCATTTCAAAGTTTTTTATTTATTTATTAGCTGCCTAACAACACGGTCCAATAGTGTACGTGCATTCATCTCAGGTAAACTTTTAAAAAAAGATTTGTAATTATTTTCTTAAATTCATGAAAATTTCCACCACATTGTGATATCCAGCACATTTCAAATTCTGTATTGTTTAGAATTCTGCTGGAAATGTACGCTGATGGAAATTAAATTTTTGGTGTTTTTCAACTGAAATGCTTGACTTCTTTGTTTTGCTAAGGCTAATTTCATAGCTAACATAGGATACTCATATTTTTACACTATTTTCATAATTCGGTAAAATTGCAGCTTGACTGGAAATTATGCCCACTAAAAAATACACTGCTCACAAGTGATATTGACCTTGGGTTTTCTTTGCTTTCTTCAAACATATTTTGTCTCATATTTCATCTAAAGCATGACACTTTTGCTCACTTGGTTAGCAAGTATTTTTATTTAAAACATAAATAAATAAAATGCAAACAAAACGAATGCTTTGGGTCAAAATAGTTTGGTGTGGTGGAAATGAAATCATTTTCACACAATACATTTTGAAATTTTCTTTGTTCATTTCACTCTTTGTTAAATTATCATAGTTTTAAAACTGTAATAATGTATATTTTATAATGGATTTATTATTATTATTTGGTTCCTGGGTAGTAAGAGTTATTTGGTAAATGCTTATGCCTCAAAAGTATAGAAAATGGCAAAATATAGAAATTATTCCCCACAAACCTTTTTGCTTTTGTGACCAGGACAGTGATATTTAGAAAATTTTCAGATTCAGTGCTGAGTAAACTTGGAGAAACTTCTAGAACCTTCTAGAAATTTCCAGTAATTCAAATACTGTAGTAGTATAAATACAGGGCTCTTAAGCCAACCAGTTCAGCTTAGAGCTGCCTAAGTGGATAAATATCTGCATTTTCTTTTTGCATCAAGAGGCTGCAAGCATTTTGCTATGTCTGCGCCCAATTTATCAAGACAAGAGCAAAAAGCACTCTGTGGAAGCATCTGCTAAAATGTGTGAGGCCTACAAGCATAGGCGGAAATCGCGGGGGGGGTCAGGACCCCCCCTATCTGAGGGTTGTCCCCCCCTAAAATATCATTAAAATGTGTGTGTTGTAAATAATATAATGATATATTCTTAAAATAATTGTTTAAGAAATAAAATAATACAAATGCAAACGGGGCAACAAAAAAAAAACCTTGGTGTCCCCTTCAAAAATTGCTCTTGAGAATTGTTATGTTTATTGTCCCCCCCAACATTTTCATGACATTTTCACCCCTGCCTACAAGGCATATTTCGGCATGCCTGTTGAGGATCAAGACAAAATCTGGGCACCTCTTTTCACCTGCGAGCGCTGCATAAAAAACTCTGGAAGGTAAGATGGACAATTGTTGCTCGGAATTTTATGTTCTAAAATGTGTTAATTTTTAAAACTGTTAAAGTTTTTCATTTTAAAATGTTTTACAATTTTCCATTATATTTATTTATTTTTCCCTCTTTGACTCTACCCTCCCTAGCAACTGGGACAATTTGGTTGCTTAGGAGACCTGGCTGGCGCCCTGGGATTTAAACTAGCGAACTCCAGGGGTGGTAGCCAGCATCTTTTACCACTGAGCTACCCAAGCCCCCCCTAATTTTTAGTCATGGGTGAAATAAATGTTTTTTTTGTAGGTTGATACAGAGGAGAAAAGAAAGCCATGAAGTTTGCTATCCCAAGAATTTGGTGGTAACCCACTGACTACTCAAGCAATTGCTACTTCTGCATGGTGGACCGTTCCAAACATCGGACTGGCAAGAGTGCACCTGCTATCACGTATCCGGAACTTCCTTCATCCATCACCCCAGTGCCACACTGCCATGAGCTCCCCATACCCACTCCTCCGGAGAGAGAGAGTAGCCATCTTTAGAATAAAGCAGCAAGTCAGAGAGCAAGGAAGACATGGTAGATTTAGATGGCAATTTCAGAGGTGGAGCTGAGGAGAGAAACTCATACTACCCCAACCAAAAAGACCTCAATGACTTGATTAGAGATCTTGGTCTCACCAAGTCCAATGCCGAGCTTTTGACATCTAGGCTCAAGCAGTGGCACTTGTTGGATGAAAGTGTGCAAGTCGCAGATCTGAGGAAGCTTCAGCAACCTTTTTTCAGCTTCTTCACCCATCAAGATGGGCTCTGCTTCAGCCACAATTTGACCAGTCTGTTCGAGGCAATTTAAATCGCCTGTCATCCAGGAGCCTCAAAGCTGTGCTGCTCCATAATGTAACAAGTACCTGTCTCTTCTCCTGGCTCACTTGGCCACCTTTGTCGGACCACAGATAAAGAAGATCCTGGAGTGCAATGAATTCCCCAATAAGCTCACTAGTAAGGAGAAAGTGGCTTGGAACAGCTTTGTCGCAGTAGTTTGGGGCTTGGGCAATCACAAGGCCGAAAACTATGTGGAGCTGGTTGAGACTCTTGTGAAGAACTGTGGCACAATGGGCTGTAGGATGTCCCTCAAAGTCCATAACCTTGATAAATTCTAGGAGAACATGGGAGTGTACTCGGAGGAGCAAGGCGAACGCTTCCATCAGTATATACTGGACTTTGAACGCCGCTACCAAGGACAGTATAACAAGAGCATGATGGGAGACTACATTTGGGGGCTGATTCATGAAAGGGATTTACAGTATAATCATAAATCACGAAAAACTACTCACTTCTAAATCTTTTGTAGTCATTTTTGTATTACTTAAGTATAAATACATGTTAATTTGGATTAATATGTGTTGTCTTTATGTGAACGGAAACACACAAATTCGCCCATTTTCGAATTGGAAATAGGTACATTTCAAAATAATCACTGTCCTGGTCACAAAAGCAAAGTTTGTGGGGACTAATAGCCATTTTTTATACATTTGAGGCATAAGCAATTAGGAAATAACACTTACTACCCAGAAACAAATTGTGTTACATTGTATTTTCATAGTTTAATATTGAAAGTCTGGGACAAGTCAAAAACTGTCAAACCTATACATAAAATAGGACATAGGAAAAGTACCAAAAATAAAGATGATTGCCTAGTAAAAATTTTTTACCCATCCTACACCCATCATCAGTATATAATAATAATCTGGGCTGGACTGGTAATCTGGCATAATGGGCATTTTCCTGGTGGGCCTTCGCACTCTGGGGCCCGAGTGGGCCGGTGAGTCGGCCGCGAAACGGACTTAATGGGCCACATTAAGCTAAAATGAGCCGCCGCTTTATGCAGAACAGACCACAAAACAGCGCCGCAATATGCAGAAAAGGACAGTGAACACCCTGGAGCTGCACTGGCATGTTTACATAGAAAAATAACTGTCTGGGAGCGTTCCAAAGATGGCCACCAAGTAAACAAGTGCTAAAAAGAATTTGGAACTGTATACTACCATACTTCTCATACTATTTCTGCCATAGACACGTATGGCAGTAGTATGCCATTCCAAACTCAGCCTTTGATGCAAAAAATTTGCCTTTCAAACTGATCTGAGACCAGTTTATTTAGCTTTCAATTCATTCAAAAACACTATTGGTTCACTGAAGAGGCATGTTGTACAGTTGTGGGACTGACTGCCCCCTACTGCATGAAGGTGGTACATCAAACTTGAATTCCTCCAATGGCATTATACCTTAAGACAGAATTTACATATTCATATATTGATAGCTAAACTATTGACTGTTGTATTTGTTATTTCTGCTCACATAAAATAATAATTTCTGTTCAAATCAATATTTCATGTCCATTTACATTTATTTTGTTTATATGAAATTAAGCTGTGTAATAAGCAGGATAATGGAATGTGAGCTGGTCATTATTCCTAATCCTTACTTATTCCTCAACAAACTTAAACTATGAACATGTTAGCAATGTACCAATAATCCTAGTATGGATGCTAAATACGGTATATGACGGCTTCAATTCATTTTCATTAGCACATATCTTTAAATGTCCCATGCTCATAAATGGGGGCTGTTATTTACCTAGTGCTTTGAAGTTAGCTCAGGAGTTTCAACCCACCCAGCTGATAGACTGAATAATTCAGAGTAGGTGTCAGAGAAAGCCTTTTATGGAGATGGCTTTCTATATTGTAATGGAGCTGGGCGTTTCTTCTGGATTATGTGTATTGAGTTGTAGCACAATGATCTGGATGTGAGTAGGGATACAGTGACTTTAGTTTCAGTATAGTGAGAGATGGCGTGCTACATATGGCAAGGCAATGGAAACCACACCTTAAATCAAATTAAACTGCTTAGAGTAATTATGTAAAAAAAAAAAAAGTCTTTCTCAACAATTTTTTTTAATTACCTGTTTCTTGGAGGTGCCTATAAATATAGTTTATTGTTATATCTGAAGCTATTGCAGCACTTTTTACTTCAGTGAATATTTCTTAGGACGGGTTCATTTTTGCCAGTTCCTGTATAAACACATACTGCCCTTTAAAGTCTTGGCTACAAAAAAAAAAGCTATTGAACATTTCACCCAGCAATTGGGCCATGCATGCAAAAATACCAACCCATTGTTTTGTATATGTTATGTATACAATCTCAACATATAAAACATTTGACAATATTATAAAATGACAACTTGCTGAAATATAAAAAAATACACTTGGTTTGTCCAAAGAACTAAATGTAGCTTTTAATTTAAAATCTACCTTTGTTTTATAGTTAACCTTTCTTTATGCCATTTTAATTTTGTTTACTCCACAGCTCTTACAAAATAGGATTATATTGGCATTTTAGTTTGGAGGACATCATTCACAAATATGCTTCTAATTCAAAGAAACACAAATAACAGCATTTGTGGCATGTTCGTTCCTCCTATATATGTATGTACATATATATAAATGTGGTTTCAGTGAGGCACTTACAATGGAAGTGTATGGGTGCCAGTCCATAATCATTAAAATACACACTGTTTCTAAAATATAGCCACAAGACGTAAACAATATACTTGTTAACATGATTTTAGTGTGACGAAATGGCTAACTAACCTTATCTGTGCAAAGTTACAGTATATTTAACATTACAACAATTCAGCTGATCATGTGATTCTAAAATGGCTGCCCCATGAGGGCACCCCTGCCCCTTGTAGAATAAAACAGCTTTGATAAGGTTATTGATATGACTAGAGTCCAGAAATTTTCCAGCTAGTTTATCCAAAAACATAAATACATTTACAGAGTCCTAATTTCAATTTCTTAGCTTTTCTTCTTCTTCTCTAAAACAGATTATTGTAAAATGTCTTTGAAGATGTGAAGATTAAGGGTTTATGCCTTTTGATTTCCCCATGTGAATAAATACTCAAAGTGACCACTAAAAGTAGTTTTGTACTTTAAATGGGAAAGAGGCCTAAAAGAAATCTGTCTAGGCAAGGAACACATTTTTGGCATACATACTCATTGCTTAGTATCATTTTGAACAAAAAGTTTCATCTATAGCTGCTATGTTTTTTCCTTCCTAGCAGATCATGTTTACATGCTTTTATATCTAAGGCTTTATCTTGACCTGTTTTGGGGTCTTAATTGGGCTGAACTTCCTTAGTCTAATTTGTTTTTGCAGGAGCTCTGTGTTTTTCTGTATGTGATTGATCCAAGTGAAATTGAAGGGACTTTGCACCATTTTCAGGGCTGCTGATACTGTCTTCATGTGTCCTGCTGTGATCTCATCAGTGATTTAGAGACTATGATGACTCACCAATGTCATATTGTTTTTCCAGAGCGCCCTAAGGTTAACAAAACATGAATGACAATGACAGTGTTTACAGTGACGTCTTCATGATTTTATCATGCATTGAAAATCTGAAGTCTATTGTGAGGCGTGTGAAGTGAAACGTTCAGCCACAATTTTCAAAGTCATGCTTCATGCACAGTGGCTCCAGAAAAGAATTTGGACACGTCACACTTAAAAATGCACAATTTCATTGCATTATATAACACAATATCAAACCAAGTGCCATCTGCAAACAAATGCTGCAGGAGCTTTTCTCATACTTCACTTTTCTCAGCCATTGTTGCAATTTTAATCATTTGGTTTAAATGTCAGTGGGATTTTTAGTGGATGTATGAAGTCAGTTCCCCTCAAGTTCACAAAGATGTCCTATCAGAGTAACAACAAATATATCTTCAAATGTTGCACATTTTTAGTAATAGAACAATGCCAGGAATAGTGAAACCTGTTGCAGAAGCTCAATGGTGAGCAGTTGTACGCTGAAGCCCTCTAGTGGTAGAAATGAAACTGAACCCTCGATAATTAGACAAAAAAAAAATTAGAGAGAGAGAGAGAGAGAGAGAGAGAGAGAGAGAGAGAGAGAGAGAGAGAGAGAGAGATGAGATGTCATTTTGGTGACTATATTTTACAGTTATAGTTTACATAACTGTATTTATCATTAACTAACTCAGTGTTAAAATATGAACTTAGCTGAGCTAGTAAAATCTGCTATACTGATGAACACTGTAATAATGCATATGCTAAAATAGTAGGCCACAAAATGACTTCATCAAAACAAAATATAACTATGCCTATTAAATTGTGTGCTCTTTAGTGTCTGTGTCATCGTGGACTTTCAGTGACACCTAGTGGTGTGGATGCAGTATCATTCAAAATCAATTGTTTTCAGTTACAGATGCCATTATAGAAATTCACTATTTACAATCAGCCATAATTAATTTAATCCAGGAGTGAAAGTGTCCAATAACAAGACGGTTACTGAGATTAAGCAAATTGCATTCAGCTGGTCATGTGATTGCAAAATGGCAGCCCCCATGAGGAGACCCCTCCCACATGTAGAATAAAACAGCTTTTATAAGGTCACTGAAAAGACTGGAGACTTCCTTTTAATGTGAGAGCTCATGATTTCCTACATATATTGAAAAATTACAATTCATGTACTATATTTACAAGTTAAACTTTTTTAATGAGGAAAAAAATAAGAACTGTACCTTTAAATAAAATGTCATTCCTCACATGACATTTTGGGAGCATCTTTTTACTGGTTTCAACTGTAATTTTAACAATGTTTTACAGTAAAAGTATGTATTGTCTTGTTAAATCAAATCTAACTTTTCACCATGTATGGTAAATTAACTTACAGTTTCAAAATATTTTTTTAATTTTTTTTACTGTAGCATTTTTCATTTCAGTTCATTTGTTCGTCCTGAACAATCGGATCAGACCCCAAAAAAAACCTGCCAGAGTGAAACAATAATGAATGTGTAAAGAGTGATTTCACAGATGACTGCCACTAAGGGAAGAGAGGAAAGCACTTCAGGAACTGTCTCTTCCTCCATGTCTCTTTCCTCTCAATACAATGGCTGTTAATGAGACTGGGACAGACTGCAGCCCCCTTGTCAAAAACCCCTTGAGTTCAGGTGTCAGACTGCATTCACAAACAGTAATTTTTAAGTAGAAGCATTGTTTTCACGCAAATGTTACATTGCATAGTCGTTCACAGTCATTGTTGTGTTTCAATTAATGAAACTGACAGTTAAGGGGATGAACTTCAAATACAACCTGCTCTCGGACAGATTTAAACTGGTGAAGAGCATGAGCGCAGGTCTTGAGTTTGTGAAAGAGGGCTTTTTCAAGGAATGCACTTTTCATTAAGGGACTAAACGCAAGAAGGACTGGCCTCTTGAACACTATTGTTGGTGTGACTGAGTGTTTTCCTGCAAAAGGAACGCTACAAAAGCAATAAAAACGCTCTGTCCTTCTTCAGCTGCAAGAAGCCACGTCTACTTCACATTTGACAACTGCCAATCAGCAGGTCACACCATCATATTGTCTCTGGATAAGAGAAAGAGAGGAAAAATTCTTCTTTTCTACATGATTATGAAACATATAGGAGGACATTACAAATGTCTCGCAACCCTTTCAACATGTTGTAGAAAACCAGTCTTACTATGCAAATCAGAACCAGGGATTGTGAGCACCATGGTCAAAAAGTTACTTTACTATCAATGGGCAGTAATTGCCCCCTGGATTTGATTTTCAGGGGCATTTTGTATTTTTATGAGGACATTTTTTGTTCTAACACATAAAAAAGAAAAGAAATACCATGTGTTATCCTTTCATTTCAAATACTTCTAATTAATAAACTGACTTATTAAGTTCTCCATCTGAATAATTACATTCAGAATATATTACCCACCACCCATAGAATTAAATCAACCTCAACTCATATTTTATGCCATAATATAACTAGACCTTCTTTAGAGAACTTGCGATATCATGGTTCCTTGTGGAACTGAAACAGGTTCTTTGTGGAACTGAAAAGGGGTTCCTTGTGGCACCACTGTGAAGAACCATTTCTGGGTTCTTTAAAGCACCAGTATATAATGGTTCTCTAAGAACTTTACAATAAAGGGTTCTTTGTAGATCTTAAAAGGGTTCTCCTATGGCATCACTCTGAAGACCCTTATTGGTTCTAATTGGAACCTTTATTTTTAAGAGTGTATAGAAATCAATTATAACTCTCATTTTGAATTTTGGGGGCATTTTTGTCACTTTTAGTGGCATTTGTTTTGCACTTAGCCCTGGGGGGGGGGGGGGGAATAAACCAAATGTGTCAGGTAACTGATGTGCTTAACCTGCTGCATTACATTACACCAGGAAAAGGAATCTACAATGGGCCAGGTCAAATAAAGACCATTTAATAAAAGAAAAGGAAGAAAAACACAGGGCTTCTTAAACTAGCATTTCAACTTTTACAGTTGATCCTCCCCAAGCTTGAATATTTGTTTGCATCCGTCTTCTGTAGTAACATCTGAAGGGTATTATTAAAATAAATAAGTCTCCTATGCGTAGCTTGAATATGAGGGTGATAATAATTCAGTATTATTTTCTAACTCATTACATGAATGTTCCTTTTGCAATGGGATTATAAAGAGGTTCATTACTAATTAATACATAATTTACACCTGTGTTATAAATCATTATCATTACAAATCCTCAACGTGCAAAAAGGATGACTTTCATGTAATACCTGCCAAATAGTGAACCATTTTACCTCACTTGTTATAAATGCATAATAACACTTATAAAACATTAGTAAGCCATGGAAATGTATCTTAGTGTAATGTGAACACATGGTTCAGTGTGGTAAGTGTGGATTAATGTTCATCAAGCTTTATTATATGTTATATGCTGTGAATGAGCATGAAGAGCTGAAAAGTGTTTCTGCAGAGGACTTTAGGTAACTAGGACTTAGAAAGTTGGGACGAAACTCAGAGTAGCATCATTCTTTTGACATAAACATGACAAGTAAAGTGACAACACAGGTGAGTCAAGACATTATAGTAATTAATATAAACACAAAGTGCACTGTATAAATAAAAATGACATATGTCTGTTTTGGCTGCCCTGTAAGACAAATCATGAATTATAGGGCATATAAGTTTTTGATTTATATAAGTATGAATAAGTGTATTTATTAAGCATTTATAACAGGTAAGTTAAAATGCTCACTATTTGGCAAGTATTGCATCGCCCATTTATGCATGTTGTTATAACTGCATATCAATGAATTATATTGCATTTCTAAATGACTTATTATGCTGCAAAAATTATTTTTAGGTATTGAAGTATTTTTGTCTTGTTTTTCAATAAAAAGATCTAAACGTTCTTAAAACAAGATGAATTTACTTGAGGACCAAAATCACATAAGACAAGACTTGTATTCAGAGAATATATCTTGAATTAAGCTTGTATGTAATGGGAGTCAGCTGGCAGGTAGCTGTGCAGTGTGTATCTAGTTTATCTTCCTTGTTAGCACGCCGCCTCCCACGACAGAGACGCCGGTTCGAATCCCGCTCGGAATGAATCAATCAGGACCTGTTACAGTGGTGCCGTGACCCAGATGGGAGTGAAGTTTAGGGGGGTGAGTGTAACGGGAGCCAGCTGGTAGGTAGCTGTGTAGTGTGTAAACCTCACTCCCCTGGCCTCAAGTGGCGCACTAGCGACTGACGCTAGAGGCTGTAGCCATTAGCCTCCTCGTTAGTCACCCACCTCCCATGACGGAGACCCCGGTTCGCATCCCGTTTGGAGTGGGTTGAGCTGGATTGGTTACATATACATGCTTGAAACCATGCATTTGCCAAAGGGGTAAGAAACAAATTCTTACATTAATCTTGAATTAAGATAATTTTTCTTAACCTGTCGGCAAACAGTTTTATTTTTCTCTGAAAACAAGTCTTAATATCTTACAGCATTTTGCCTTTTGAGTAGGTGCCTACATTTATCATATTTTAAGGATGTTATGATATCATAACAGGAAAACAAGACAAAAATGCTTGTCTTGAAAATCAGTTTTTGCAGTAGTCATTAATTAACCCCTTTATAAACCATTAACATTAATGAGAACATTAATGTCAAGTGTTACCCAAATCATTAAACTTATAATGTATATTTAGACATAAGTGCTTTTGCTAAAGTAAAATCTACTACTAAAAAAAATGTAAAAAATAAAAACATTGCTATTTTTTTTTTTATTATTATAAATACCAAGGTGTCTTAAATGTGAGGATGATAATATTTATATGACTCTCCATTGCCCCCTTTCTTTCATTTATCATTTCATCATCATTCTGAATGATATACAGTTCCATTAAAGCAACATTATGTGTGTTTATCTTCTTGCTCATTTGTTTTTTTTTTTCTCGTCCTTTTCTCTTCGCCAGCCAGACGAGAAATCGACGTGCGTGACGAGCGAACCTGTTCGCTAGCAATGAAAACCCGAATCACCATAGCAGCCAGCAGACCAATAGAAGAACGGGAAGCTGTTTACAGGGGGTGTAGCGTTGCTCTGGTGACTGGACAAACGTCCTGCAGCAGGTATTAAACTGGCCCGGAGCTTCTGCTGCCCTGGAGACCTTGAAATGAGACGCACACTCGCATTCTGCTGGAATTTCACCTCTGGAAGTTTTTTTTCGCGCTGATCTTATAAAGTGTGTGTTTAAATAGCTTTCGTGATATTTGGATGTTATTTCCCTTCATCATTCAAGGATCCTATTATTAAAGACAGGTGAGTTGATCTAGGTTTATACTGTTTAAAACGTTATTAGCAGCTCAAAAAATGCATTAATTGTAATTATTATTATTAATTGTAAAAATGTATAAAATAATTAACCTGTGCGCTAGTGAAAATACAGTGTTTATGCATGTGCATGCTTGGGGAAAAGAAAAAAAACCATTCTCATTGCTGGTTGAAAATTAAAATAATAGGCTATTTATTACACATAGCTACTAAAATGCATTAGGTATTTTTTCAGTTAGTAACCGCGTGCCAAACATTTATGCCGATTTTATTTAATTTTATTTATTGTTTTGACATTGAACATTTCGAACAAACTTGAATATTCAATATACCGAATATAATATTATGGGCTCGACTTGAATGAACCGTGTGGCTCGGATGCACCTGTCATGCTGAGGAATGTTAGGTTTGGGATCTGCTCCATTGTGTGTTCCCAGACGCCAGTTATGGGATGTTGTAAAGAGCGCTCTGTGAGGTTTCAGGAAAGTTCTATGACCTCTATAAGCCGGAGAATCCAAATAAAACAACATTCCTTCTCTAGAATCTATCCTAGCTTCTGTTGCCACAGTTTCCTATTATTCCGTCAAATAAAAAAAATGTATATAAAAAATACAACATACAACACTTTTATGCTATTCCCAACTATTTGGATAAATATTAACTAATGAAAACTATATGAGCCTTACACAAAATAAAAATGCTATATAAGTTATTGGGTTGTAGGTATTCAAAAATTAAATATACATTGTATTCATTAATATTAAAGCATCATGTACATAATAGAGCATCATGAACTAACAATGAATAGATCTAATTTATTTAATAGCATTAATTAATCTTGATTAATGTTAACTTATACATATACTATTGTTCCTTGTTAGTTCACATAAATTCATAATTCATTAACCAATGTAAACATACAACATATAATATAAATAGATAAAAAGATAATAAAATAAATATCTTGTATTATCTTGAAAAATAGTAAATATATATATATATATATATATATATATATATATATATATATATATATATATATATATATATATGCACAGGGTTGGGTGAGTAGTGGAATACATGTGGATTCATGGAATCCATTGGATTATGTATTTAAAATACAAAATATAAGTAACTGTATTCCACTACAGTTAAAATTTGAATCATTAGTAATTAGAATACAGTTACATTCAAAAAGTATTTTGATTACTGAAGAGATTACTTTGCATTTTATTGTCATTTGTTTCATTTAAAATGTAGTCCTTTTCAAATGGAAAACATTTATTCAAATAAATGATCCAAAGTGCATTTGTATTGGGTATTGGGTGTCCCAGGGTTGGCTGAGAGTCTGGGTGGGGGGTCCCTAGGTCTATAAAGGTTGAAACCCCCTGCTGTAAACTTTATTTCTCATCAGGATTTGGCTGGGGAGGTGAAGGGACCATGCTGTCCATGAGCTGTGCGGACCCCTGGCCGGAGGGCTCTGTGGGTCTTGAGGAGGAGGTGGTAACTGCCGCAGCCCAGGCTGAACAGTTAGACAGGAGCTCCACTGAGTACAACAGCAGCAGCTGTAGCTCCGACATTTTAGACGACAGTCTAACCAGCCTTCAATGGCTTCAGGAATTCTCAATTCTCAATGCCAGTGGGGGGCAACACTCATCTTCATCCAGCCATCACCAGAGCCACTTTTTCAGGAACCAAGTAGGCTTGGATGCACCTGCATCTCCTTTAGCTGGAGATCCAGCATCCATTGGTATGCCACTGACCCCTGGCAAACCAACAGAGGCAGCGTTCTGCAGGGTGCCTTCATTGTCGGCTCTACCCAGCTTGGTTGCACACGGGCATTGTCCGGATGAAGTCGATTATAAGACCAACCCTAATTTCAAGCCTCCTTACTCATATGCGACTCTCATCTGCATGGCCATGCAAGCTAGTAAGAAAACCAAAATCACCCTTTCATGCATCTACAAATGGATCACAGACAACTTCTGTTACTTCCGCCATGCAGATCCCACTTGGCAGGTAAGATTCAGTTGGCAAAATTGCTTAGAGGGATAAAATGCCTTGAACTTATTCACACTTACATACTGAATGCAGCTCCTGGAATACCTACCCTGATACCCACAGCATTTTCTTTTTTTGCAAATGGCAAAAGAGGGCTATTTTGCTATTGTTTATGAGAACCTTTTTAGTGGGGTTCTGGGTAGCTTAGCAAGTAAAGACGCTGACTACCACCCCTGAAGTCGTGAGTTTGAATCCAGGGTGTGCTGAGTGACTCCAGCCAGGTCTCCTAAGCAACCAAATTGGCCCAGTTGCTAGGGATGGTAGAGTCACATGGGGTAACCTCCTCATGGTCGCTATAATGTGTGGTTCTCGCTCTTGGTGGGGCACGTGGTGAGTTGTGTGTGGATGCCTCAGTGAATAGCATGGGCTACCACACAAGCTACATCTCATCTGTAACACGCACACCAAGCCACGTGATATGATGCATGGACTGATGGTCTCAGATGCGGAGGCAACTTAGATTTGTCCTCCGCCACCCGGATTCAGGTGGGTCACTACGACACCATGAGGATTTAGAGCATATTGGTATTTGGGCATTCCAAATTGGGAGAAAAAGAGAGCCTTTTTAGCACCTGCAAAAGTAGGTTGTGTATTTGAGAGAGACCAACTTAAACCTCTCATAACACTGTTGTTTAAGGACTTGATATTTGTCAGAATTTTGGCATGACTACCACAAAAAGGAACAGCATTATCAGCTTAGTTGTGATGATACAATCATTGTACTCAAGATGCAAGAATAGCAGCAAAAGTATAGACCCATTTGACCACTGAGCAATAAGGTGTAGCAGGTGTTACATTGGACATTTGAACAAGCCCCTTTGGCTTCATTTAAAACATGTTAACTGCTTTCCAAAGTGAGGATAGGAGGAAGAATGAGCTCATACATTGGATATTTACAAAAATGGGGCGATTTCTAAAAATAATTATTTGTTGGTAAATTATTAATGAACCCCTCAGCCATGGGCTCAGTTTTTTGAAGACTACATAGACATTCCCACAGTTTTTAGTTATTTTAATCAAAACAATGTTTAACCAAGGTTAGGAGGTTATTGCTTCATTTAAACATAATTACCTTGTGGTATGGTGGTTGGTCTACCTGCCCAATACACTGATGCACAGTGGATTCTTTAAATAACCTATGAAATCAGGATTTTTGTGGCTTTATGTCCATATCTCTTAGCTTTGAGGCTAAAGAAAACTGAGGATGGGAAAGAAAACTGAGCCAAACAAGCCATTTCATTGGGTATTTAATGTATGACTTCTATACATGTGTACTTCAGAAAAGTGTATTATAATAATTCCAAGTGCATTCACAAGTGTAATTTGTTGAACCAGACACACAATTTGACTAAAGATTGGACCAAAAGTTAAAGGTGAAATGAGTAATTGTTTTGGAAGTTAAAACACTCTCTCAAAGTTAGGAATGAACAGACAACAATAAATAAGCCATTCGTAAGTTTATTTAACAAAGCATCATTGAATCAACCAATGGTTGGGTTTGGGGCCAGACAATCTGTTCTCTGACCAATAGCACATGAGGGGAGAATTCAAGGAAACATGTTTGAAACAGTCAACATTTTTGCCATTTCTTTTTGGTAATGCTAGAGGCACAGAAATTACACACTTCTAGACTGATTGCGCTGTTAATTTGGTGATAGCAGGTCGAAAGTTCTTCATCTGAAATCAGTATACGCTTACCGAAATTTGAACCACTGCCCCCAGTGTACGAAGCTGGACATGTTGAAAGCAGGGATTTTAAACAGTTCAAAGAATGAACATTTTTGTAGAACATAACTGAAATTGGGAACAAAACCCCTTTCAATTGTTCTGGAGTGAAAACATGTTTTAATGCTGGTAACTGGTTAATAACCGGTTAATTTTGTTCCTATAATTTTTACATGAAACCAAAGATCAAAAGGTTTATCACAGTACATTTTCTAAATTACACCACTTCCTGTTTCTCTCTTTTTAGTAGAATATAAGCATGCACTTTGATTCTGAATGACACCACTAGTTTAAAAAGCAATGTTAAACATTTTTAATAATAATTTGACCCACAAAATCTGATATTTAGTCCGAACCCGCCCACGCAGTGTGTGTGTGTGTGTGTGTGTGTGTGTGTGTGTGTGTGTGTGTGTGTGTGTGTGCGTGTATTTATCACTTTGTGGGGACCAAATGTCCCCATAAGGATAGTAAAACCCGAAATTTTTGACCTTGTGGGGACATTTTGTCGGTCCCCATGAGGAAAACAGCTTATAAATCATACTAAATTATGTTTATTGAAAATGTAAAAATGCAGAAAGTTTTCTGTGATGGTTAGGTTTAGGGGTAGGGTTAGGTTTAGGGGATAGAATATAAAGTTTGTACAGTATAAAAACCATTATGTCTATGGAAAGTCCCCATAAAACATGGAAACACAACTGAGTGTGTGTGTGTGTGTGTGTGTGTGTGTGTGTGTGTGTGTAAGAGATATAGGCTATTAATAGAGTTTAGGTGGCCAAATTAATATTTGAAATATTTTTGGGGATATATTTCATATAAAAAAATTATTTATTGAAAATATGTTACTTTATACAGTACTAAGCTTGTTATGATTTCTACCTGGAAAATTCCCCCACATGGCAAAGAAATGAATCCCTTGTTTGTTTGTTTTTTGGTTGAGGCAAGTTACTTATTTTGAGCTTGTTTTTCCAAAAAAGTTGCCTTGTTTCTATTGTGAGATCTGGACACCCTGCTGCTGGTATATCACCTGTATTTCACTGTACTGTCATTTTAATAATGTGGATTGCTAGAACCAGAAAGAAAACAAAAAAACTGTTACAGCTCAGAATGAACCAAAATAAAAACATTTAGTTTTTTGTCCCTGATTGAACTTATGAGCATGTGTGAGCTCCAGTTTTGGGGTGAAATGGTTAGTAAATGGTTTAGTTGTAAATGAGGTTCTACAGTCAGTAGGAATGTATATTATATTAACCATATGCTCTAAACCGAACTCCAACCCTAAACCTAATTATCAGTGGAGTAAAAATGTTATCTAAGAGGGAAACGCAACCTTCGAATCGCACTCACCATTGGTTAATGCAATTAATTCCTGGTTTCAATGGAACCAGCATTTCTAAAGCTGCTTGTGTCAGGTAAACATGTTTGTATTGTTGCAAAAATGTCTGATGGGGGGTGGTGCTTGTTATTAACTCAATAGTTAGGAATAGTAAAAAAGAATAGGGTCGATGCCAGTATATTTGAACATTTAGTAGCAACATGTCGAGTTCCCATGTGATTATACTGACACCTGGCTCACGTTATAAATTCAGCCAAATTGACTAATTCATCTACCATCCTTCATTGTAGAATTCCATCCGCCACAATCTGTCATTGAACAAATGCTTCATTAAAGTCCCAAGACAAAAGGATGAGCCAGGGAAGGGAGGCTTCTGGAAGATTGACCCCCAATATGCAGAACGTCTCCTCAGTGGTGCGTACAAGAAACGTCAAATGCCCCCTGTGAAAATAAACCCAGTTCTTCAGAACCGGCTCCGGATGAACTCCCAGACAGGACCAGTTGTGGCCACCACTGGATTGAACGGAAGTCTTTGTGTGAGTCCTGAGTCCCAGCAGCTTCTGAAAGAGTTTGAAGAAGCCACGAGAGCAGATCAGAACTGGGACCCTCGTTTGGCTGAAGCCACCATGCTTAATTGTTGGGTCTCAGGGAAAGGCAACAAGAGGAAACAACCTTATGCATACAGGACTGGTGGGAGCAAAGCTTCAAGACATTCAAGCTCCCCATTGATGGACATGGATGAGCAAGAAGACTTAAGCTCTCTGAAGGGCAACTTTGATTGGGACGCCCTGCTGGACTCAGCCCTTAACGGAGAATTGAGCTTAAATGAAGGGGTTCCTTTGAGCCCAATCCCACGAGATGACGACTTGATGGTTAGGGGCACCCATATCAGCCCTCTTGAAGCTCCTGATGGTGTAGTTGAGAGTCATGTGTTAATGGAAACCCAAAGGAGCAGCGAAGAAGACTTTGATGAGGAAACATTTCTGGCCACAGCATTTCTACAGAGTCCCTGGTCAGATGCAGAAGAAGGCAACCGTCCAGACTTCCTTTGTAGCTCGACAGTCAACATTGATCAACTGTTTGACCTAGGAGACTCTCTTGGAGGTGACATAAGCAGTAAGATCGAGTCTCTCCTTTGAGGAGGTCATCAGTTACACTTCAATTACATTGAGTCCTTTGGACCCAAACAAGTTCAAGAACAAAGAGGATTAAGATTTCATACTGGATTCCATGAACCCTTTGTGAACATGTATTTTTAAAGGTGTGTCTATTTCTAATACAAATTTTTATGATAAAATTTTTTGTATTTGTCAAGTTATACCATCATTGACCTTAAATCTAATCTAATCAAGATCCTCAGAGATTGCTTCAAATAATGAAAGACTGGATTCTAAAACCAGCACTGGACTTGAAAAAGCAAGTTTGTTGTTATTTACAATCCAAATTGACATAATGGAATATGCATCTATCAGCCACAACATTAAATCCACCTGCCTAATATTGTGTAGGTCCCCCTTGTGCCGCCAAAACAGCGCTAACAGTGTTATTCTTCTCAACACAATTGTACAGAGCAGTTATCTGAGTTACTGTAGACATTGTCAATTAGAATCAGTCTGGCCATTCTCTGTTGTTCTCTCATCACAAGACATTTCCATCCACAGAACTGCCGCTCACTGGATGTTTTTTGGATGGATGTTTTTTGTTTCCAGAATAACCATTCTGAGTAAATTCCAGAAACTGTTGTGTGTGAAAATTCCAGGAGATCAGCAGTTACAGAAAAACTCAAACTAGCCTGTCTGGCACCAACAATCATGCCACGGTCCAAATCACTGAGATCACATTTTTTCCCCATTCTGATGGTTGATGTGAACATTAACTCAAGCTCCTGACCCATATCAGCAAGATTTTGTGCACTGCACTGCTGCCACACAATTGGCTGATTAGATAATCACATGGATGATTGTTGATGCCAGACTGACTGGTTTGAGTATTTCTGTAACTGCTGATCTGCTGGGATTTTCACACACAACAGTCTCTAGAATTTATTCAGAAAGGTGCCAAAAACAAAAAACATCCAGTGAGTGGCAGTTCTGTGGACAGAAACATCTTGTTGATGAGAGAGGTCAACAGAGAATGGCCAGATTGGTTCGAACTGACAAAGTCTACAGTAACTCAGATAACCCCTCTGTACAATTGTGGTGAGAAGAATATCATCTCAGAATGCTAATCTGAGATGCGGGTTGGCGCTGTTTTGGCGGCACGAGGGGTTTTTAATGTTGAGGCTGATCAGTGTACATGAAAGAGATTATTTTGTTTTCATTGAAATGAACAGAACTTAGGCCATGTCCACACCAATCCACCTTCAGTTTCCTAAAATCATCGTTTTCCAAAGTATACGGTCATGGAGGGTGTTTTCACTGAAGGAAAACAGCATTCTAGTGTGGATGAGAAGTGAGAACGTAGCATAATAATGTGTTTTCAAACTAAAATGTACCGCGTGTGGATGTGGCCTAATACGTTTTTTTAACATCATCGGTTTTTAAAGTATACAGTAATGGAGAGTATTTTCGAAGCACTCCATTTTTGCTGGAGGAAAGCGGTGATGTAGTGTGGATGAGAGATATAAATGTAGCGAAATGAATGTGTTTTCTTAGTTTCTGAATTTATTAGTGTGGACTTGGCTTAATACGTTTTCATTTGAAAACTCTGATTTCTTACATCATGGTTTCCCAAAGTATACAGTAATGGAGAGTGTTTTTTCAAAACGCGCCGTTTTCAGTCGAGTAAAACGCCGTTCAAGTGTGGATGAGAGGCGTAAACATGGCAAAAGTAATGCATATTCAAACAAAAACTTATTAGTGTGGAGGTTCCAAAACCTTGTGAACAATGTTGAATGTTTTGTACATGTAGCAGCTTTTAAATTTGAACAAATTCTGCAAGCAGAACAAAATCAATTGTGCAAATGAAATTGTGAAAAGAATTATTACTGCAACTTAAAATGTACTTGACATTTAGAGATTTGTTTTGTTGTTGAAAATGAATTGTTTAGATTTCTATAGAGTATAAATTGTTTATTTAGCATTGAATGGCTGATATAGTGAAATGGTTTTGACAGTGAAACTGCATTTAACTACTGAATGGGATTTAGGGGTTCCAACCAATGTAATTATTTAAACAGAATATCATTGAATTATTTGGGAGGTAAAAGTGTTTGTGCCAAAATTTGTCTTTTCCAGCTAAATTCTAGCTCCTCTGATCCTCATCTAGCTCAATCTTTTGGCATCTAGTGTTGTAAAATACATAGTATTTTCCATAAGACTAGTTTTATCTTGTTATTTAGATTATTATTACTAGGTAAATTTAGATGGGACATTTAATGAGTAAATCACTTGGGGCAAAATGTTTTTAAAGTAAATGTAAAGGTAATAATACCCAGACAACCATTCATTTAACTTGAGTTGGAATGGACCCCAGTTTTTAGAAATGTTTTTAATCCTCGTGTCATTTGGTTTCATTAATAATATTCAACCTTCACGCTGTATAAAAAATGTAACATTATCATGCAAAAAGTCCCAGTTCATGTTGCCTATGCCTATTTGTGTTGAATTTTCCATGTACTCAGAATGATCCAAATTAGGTAAAGCACCTCATTTTGTTTATGTAAATCAAATGATTTTGTAATACTTTGTCCAAACGTGTCGCCCATTACATTTGTATTATTCCTGTCATATTTTGTAGGTTTTACAAATTTAAATTAACTCCTATTTATTTTTTACAGTGCATGCATCATAACACCTGTTTGCTTTTATTTCAAAAATTGACAGCATACCACAAAATCACCTTCTTTCAAATCACATTTATTATGGCCATAATGTACTTTTTCTTTTTGCCCCTGATAACTTTTAATAAAAAATTAAATAAATAAAAAATAGACAATATCACAAGTTGTGTGTGTTTCTCCATGTATATTGTGTGAAAGGGCTTGTAAAAGAAGCCTCTCTCTTTCTGTACATGCTTGATTCCACTCCATTTGTGCACTTGCTTTCTATTATGCAGTAGGCGGGATGTCAAATAGAGCGAGACAGTGTTTGCGTGATTTACACAAGCATCACTTTGCTTGTCTTATTTTGAGGGTGTTGCTCTTAGTGTGCGGGGGGTGTTAAGGCTTTGTCTGTGCTCAGTGAGATTCTTGTACCCCCCAGAGTTCCAGTCAGTCCGGCCCTTGCTTCATCCATGTGGGGTCCGATGGGGACGATGTCCTAGGCCCTCATATATCACTGTGCTTTAACATGGATACACAGGACCTGGCATTCATATTTGGAGGCTGTGAAACAATCGGTTTGTACCTCATAAAATGTTTTTGTTCCATGTTGTCTTATTGTCTACTGGTTATTTATTGGAGTGAATCTCATGAAACCTGTCAATCTTTAGCTCATATTTCACCTATATTCAAAAGAAAGAAAGAAGAAAAGAATTGCTTTTGCATTGTGACATTTGCAAGCTATTTTCATGACAATTAAAGGAATATTCTGGGCTCAATACAAGTTAAGCTCAATCGACAGCATTTGTGGCATAATATTTATTACCAAAAAAAAAAAATCTTTTGACTCGTACCTCCTTTTCTTTAAAAAAAGCAAAGATTTAAGTTACAGTGAGACACTTATAATGGAAGTGAATGGGGGCCAAATTTTAGAGGGTTTAAACGCTGAAATGTGAAGCTTATCATTTTATAAAAGCAATTTAATGAATCCTTCTGTTAAAAGTTATGTTTTATTTGAGCTTTAAAGTTGTTTAAATTTTTACTGGCATTTTAGGGTTTTAGGGTTTGTTGACATTACATCGTCATGGTAACGAAGTTGTAAAATTGGCTATAACTTTACACAGAAAAGATTAGTAAATTATTTTATCACACTAAAATCATGTTTACACACATATAGTTTATGTCTTGTGTCTATAGTTTTGAAATAATACTTAATAATTCATATTATGCCATAAATGCTGTTGATTGAACTTCGCCCTGCAAATTCTCATTACTGTAATGCTAAAACATCTCTTTCTCACTACTGTAATGTGAAAAAAAAGATGTATTATTTATATGAAAAATATTTATATATAATAGTAGTATATTTTGCAATGCATTTAATTATGCTTCAATAACTCACTGTAAAATAGCAATATTTTTTTTTTTTTTTCATTTACAAATGAATGTATTAGAGCAAGGAGAATCACTATTGGGATTATTGGAATAAAAAAGTCAACTGTCCACATGCATCATGATAATGAGAATATAACATGTTTAAGAATCAAGAAAATAATGGCAAAATGCACAAAAACAACAATAATAAAAAAAACATACATTTTCAAATTGACATATGTACTACACATAAAACACTGAATTTTTGATGTAAAAAGGTCACATTTATTTTGAGTCGGAGGTCAATTATCAAATGTTGGGGTGGGGTGCATTGACAAATGCATTTAGAAAAGAAAATTATAGGTTAACGGTAGGTTTGATTCTCGCCCTATAATCACCAGCAGAAGCTGTCCATAGAGCTCGACATGTACAGTATAATAATCCTTTAAATTGGTAAGGGGTTAATATACTAATACTAACCAATGGCCTACACAAGAGGTCTGGAATAATCAATCCATGCTGGAATTGTCTTTCCAGGTAGAGTGTAATCGTAATTATAATGTGGTGGCGTGGTCAGATGAGAGGCCTTGTAATCAGATACAGGTATTATCCTGCAGGCATGCTGATGGCTACAGGTAAAGAGAGCACACTGATGAAATGCTAAACCTGATAGTTCTTTTTTTTTTTTGGTACTCCAACAATGTTCAATGTTCAAAACTAAATGTGTATAAAGGACACCTAACCAAGAGCCAATGTAAGCAAAACCAAAGCACCATACCAAAACTTGTTTGGTGTCAAGGTCGTGAGCTATTCATAATTGAATGAATAATGCTTTTCATTCCAATCCAGGCCCTAAACTTTAATTTTACTTTTAAATTTCTTCCGGATAACCCAACCCTGGTCACCCTCTTAAAGCTTAAAGGAATATTTGCGGGTTCAATACAAGTTAGCCTTTCTGGCGTAATGTTGATTACCACAAAAAAATTATTTTGACTCATTCCTTTATAATCATTGTACATCTGGGTTACAATGGAGGAATGTTAGAATACTGACTGTTACAAAAGTGTAGCCACTATCAACATCTGCCACAAATGCTGTTGATTGAGCTTAACATAAGTCTTTCTAGCAAGTCAATCCATTGTCGGCCATATTTGGAATGCTCTCGGAAGGCTATTTCCAGTGCAGCTCCTATCTACAAATGAAGAAAGACCAAAATCTCAAAAACCTAATTTTACGTAAAAAATGCAATTTCCCCCCTAGATTTCCCTTGTGCACCACCCAACTGCTTTTGGGCTCGACATCGAAGCATGATCAAGTACAACCTGTTGCCCACACTAAAGATTATATCCTAGTTTTGTATTGACAATACTGAACTTAATAGTTCATTAATTGAGTTCATTGAATGTGTCAATTCCCCTTTCAGTCATTCCAATTCAAGCTCCAATTCAACATTCTGTGGGATGTGGCCAATTCAGTTAAAATTTTCCAACTCATGAATTGAAATGGAGCCAAACCTTAAATTCATAATTGTGCCCTGTATGACGTCACACTGGGGAAGTGTGATACAATTAAAGACAGTGCTCAAAAGTGAATATCAGAGAGGTCGGGTCTTTATTGAAACGGAATCCCATTTATCAGACCAAGTCAGCCGTCAGACTCTGGGATGAGGTGGGCAGTCTTACTACATTGTTGTGAATATCAGCCATCGGGCAAGGTGTGCCTTCAGGATGGCGTTTGCACAGTTTCCCGCACAACTCCATTGGTATTCTGCAAATGTGTACCACAAGAGCCACTGTGATCATGTGCTTACCCGATCCCCATGATCCCATGAATAGAGACAGGGGTGGAGCGTATAGGGAGAGAGGAGACGGGAATACATCTTTTTTATCACATGGGCCCTGAAAGGCCAGTCTCCTGGGTAACAACTGGTGCTATTGTCATGTGGGCCGAGTGCAAAATGGGAAAGGATCCATAACAGTCTCTCCAGGCAGGGGTGGGGAGGTTTGATTAGGGCGCAGAGAGAGGGGGTCTGGCAGGAACTGAGATTTATTAAGGTGATGCCGTATGCCTTTGTGAAAATGCTTTTATGTGAACCCCTAATAACCCCCTACAAGGGAAACATGTTACTTTGTTCTCCTCAGGGGTTTACTATGTACTGGAGATGAAGTCAATATGAAATCAAAATGTACCGTATTTTCTTTCTTAATGCATGCTCCAGGTCTTATTGTGTAGGCTTCATCGATGCATGTTATTTCATAGATAAAAAAGGTCTGTCTTCGTAATCTTATATTAACTTGCTTCACCTCTGAAATTACCTTTCCTTTAAAGAAACTACTTTTCACATTCCAATCTGATGGATTAAAAACCCAGCCTAAATTTGTTCTTGTTGAATATCCTGTTTTACTCAAAGATATGTCACATTCTGGAAGTCAAATGGGTTATAACTGGGTTTACATATTCTTTAAATTTCTCATTTGAGATGGAGTTTGAGATACTGCTTTTAAAGAGTAGACAATGGACATAAACTATTGTAATGAACCATTCAGAATGGAAATAAACCCTTGACAGTCCAAATCATTGGACATCCAAGTGCATTGCAAAGTAGTTCCCTTAATCCCCATCAAATATACATGCTGATGTGTTTTAGACACTGGACTCTAGAATGGAATGCTGCTTCCTTGGTCAAGCAGCATCACCTCAAAGAACTCGACATGCATGGCCACTTAAATTTTGATAGTGAACAGCGTGATCCATGCAGGTCCACCAGCAAGACCTGCACCAACCAGAATAAACATGCTTGGAACAACATGGAAATTCATGCTGGTGTAGACTGGAATTCTTGGCAGGGAGCACACCATCATGGAGGATGGCACTCATGAAGCACAATTTGTAGTGCTTGTTAAGGCAACTTTTACTATTTTTCATATTTAGAGTTCAGAATTTGTACGACCCCTGAAGGCGTCAATGTATTTCCAGCTAAATCAAAGAAAGAACGTGTGTGAAGTCATTTTAAACAACATCTAGTCAAAAATAAGGTGTTATTAATTTGTTGTATTGTGCCAAAACAGCTCACCAACACAAACTTTCAGGAAAATGTTGTGCCGCCTGTTAAACACCTCCTTACCTCCACTGGTCCGCTTCATCGGTCAGTGTAATCTGGTGTTCCACCTACTTTTACGGCAACATCTTTTTCCTATTAAATTCTTATACACTCCAACTCCCATGAAGGCATTCATTAATGACTGGAGTCCCATGGATTATTTTATTGCTGCCTAAATGTGACTTTTGGGCCGTCAAAGTGCTGGCACCCGTTTACTTGCATTATAAGAACATTTTCGTGAATCCGGCCCAAGGTCACAGCATTCGTTTCATTTTTAAATGCTCAACTAAATGCCTAGCTGCAAACAGTACACCTTTGCACTGTTTCAAATGGTTTCAAACTTCTGTCTAACTCTGAGCAAAGAACGATGAAGAAATTCGGTGTAAGCCTTAACCCTAAAGAGGCAATTCACTAGAAGAAGAAGTGATTTCCCCCTGATTTAGTTCCCGATTCACTAAATGAACTATGCGGATCAGGCAACGTTGCAAACGCACCAACAAAATCTGTGTTGAACGCAATTTTACAGTACATTAACCAAACTAGTGGGTTGGCTCTGCTATATAGCAGAGGATGCAGCAGACCACCACTATATGGCACACACTGCTAGGACCTTACGTCATCAGTCCACTACTGTGATCCAGACTACTGAATTCTTTCATGCCAAAAGTGCACTTAAAACACTGTGCATATGGATTTTTGTCATGTTATGATGCTTTTCTACATCATTTTATACTTTTTTGATGAATCGCTGCTGTCATAACCAATAGAAAATGTACGCAAACATCATAAACACTAACCTTAACCCCTTTTAAATAAAATTCAGATTTTTGCCGGATTTCCTCAGCAATATCCTGAGTTTTGTGAATGAAAAGCAATCTAAAATGAGCCAAGTTTAAATAGAAAGAACACATGTGATTTCGGAAAGGAATGACAAGGACTTAATTTAAATACTGAAGACTGCGAAAACTTGATGGCAGCTTGTTAGTGAATTAGATCTAAGATTTTGTGTTGAAATACTATGTGCAAAGTGGTGAATATGTTTATTACTAAATATATAACAAAGTATATAACTTTAGTTTATTTTGGACATGAATGATACCTCAGTTTAGGAGAGTTGTAACATTTTCAAGCCCAGCCCATCATCCCCATGGTTCCATTTTAGAATGTAACCATAACTTTCAAGATCCAGTCAATTCCGACAGATAATAGTCCCGCCCTGCATTTTTTCCCACAATGAATATCCAGTATCACCTAGACAATCAGTTGTGAAATGCGTTTCATCTAGACTTTATTTAGTAATTTATGTTAAAATATAATGATATTCCTTTAAAGGATGGAACACATGAAACCCGTTAAATTGCAGTAAAATTGTTGGATTACCTTTTCCAGTAGATGTACCACATCTGCTATTCACACATGCAACGGCTTTCTGTCTTTTATCCATACTGCTAAATGGCAGTATTGAAAGTATAATCAAGCTTGAAATCACAATCACCAAGAAGACTGATGTCAAGATTTATTGTGAAAAGAGTTACATTTCAGTCTGTTCTCACCCAAATCCATTTGGATCACTTCAGAAGACATGGATTAAACCACTGGAGTTTTATGGATTACTTCTATGCTGCCTTTATGTGATATTAGGACCTTCAGATTTCTGCTCACCATTCACTTGCATTGTATGGACCTACAGAGCTGAAATATTCTTCTAAAAATCTTCATTTGTGTTCTGCAGATGAAAGAAAGTCATCCCTGCAAATCCCATTATGGGATGTTGGGGTATAGTTGGTGGGTGTGTGTTTAGTGTGTGTGTTCTCAGAGTGAGAGACTCTTTGTTAGTGAGACACTAGTGGCTGAGTAATCTGACATCCATCACCAGCTTAGGGAGCAATACACACAGTGAGCAAGCACAGGGAAAACAATATGTAGTGAAACAGTTGGAGGCCCCTTATTCATTACACAGGGCTGTGATGCTCTTTTGTAGGTGTCGGGGGTGGTGTTGAGACTGCAATAGACCTCCTTGGAAAAGCCATTTCCTTCCAATGTCTTTTCAATAGGATCATCTCTAGAATTCTATTTATCCTGTTGCTAATGAGTAGAGATATGATTAAAATGAAAGTGATATTATATCCTTTCTCATATTACAATAACCTGCTGAAGAGACCAGCATAGTCAGTCACCAGCAACAATGCTGGTGTCCCCATTAGTGTTCTTAATAATGTATCCAGTAAAACTTTCCTTGGTCATACAGCTAAAAATTGCCTTTTTTCAGCTATTAGGCCACCAGTTTTGGGAAGAAATGATTAAAAGTAGTGATGCTACTAACTTAACTAGATTTTTAAAAGCATGACAGTAGTTTGTCTAATTTCACAATAGTGTAGCTGTTCTAATAACAGGCTATTTTTAGCATCAAGTTAAGTCCCCAGCACTCTTACAGCAAAGTCCTTCTTTGTCATTCAATCAGAGACATCAACTAATATGAAATTCAAATGTGTTGTCCTGCTGTGTATACAGGATGAAAATCCATTAAAAACCAGTATTATTTTAATGCCAATAATTTTTTTGGTATGTAATACAAATCTCATTTTCATGTTGCTCATCTCTAGATTAATAATATAGTTCAACATCAATGCACATAAAAACATGAATAAATGAGAATTGTTGAAAGAAGCTTTGTAGAAATGATTGGAGCCGCATTGATTAGACTGTCTGACTGACGGCCTATTAAGTAAGGGTTATTTAGGCTCATGAAACTCATCTGTGATGGGCTGGATGGTCGCTCAATCAGACCAATGTAACAATATGCAAAGAAAACTGTATAAACATCCACCATTCGGACTCGATATGGGATTAGCTTGGAAAAGTGTGTGGGATAAATATCACCTTTTAAAGAGTCCTGGGGACGTGTCCCCCTCGGCTGCTATGCCCTTGATTAGTGTCTGCATTGGGTGCTTTAGGTGCAAAACTTTAATGTGGGAAACGTATCCGATCTGTAATCAGTATTTTCCAGTCATAGGCTATTTGACAAGCAAGATCGCAGAATGAAACACTAACTTGATTGAGTGAAAGGTAATAATAAGCAGTATGAGTTCACATATGGCATTATGTAAATGTTAGAGCAGGAATACCTTGGGGGGTTTGTTGTGATGGCACTTGTCGCTTGTGTGGACTTTTCAGACGGTCCCTTATCACACCCATGGCAGGATAAGGACAATATATAGGCTACTGTCCGAGTATGTGGGTTTTGTAGTTATTCATGTCTTGTATGCTTTGTCTAAGGCTTTTATTTTCAAGTTCATTTGTTTCAAGTCTTGTCTTGCTTCATGTTTCACTTTCTTGTGTTTTCTAGTTTTGTCATTGGTTAATTAGTCTTATGGTTGGTTCTTATCTTGTTTGCCCTCATGTTTGCTTTGTTTCTTGTTGTCTATTGTTCGTTTGTAATGTTGTTTATGTCATGGTTTCTATGTTTTTCATGGTCATTACTTATTTTCATAGTCTTAGTTTTGTTCATCGTTATGGTCAAGTTTAGTTTGGTTTTGTTCTTTTTGACTGACGTTTTGGTCAAATCAAATCAAATCAAAAGAAATTATTTTATTGTCACACGACCATATGGAGTCTCTGATGATCCTCCGAACTTTTTTCACACACCGCCTGGTATATATGTTGTCCTGGAGGGAGGGAAGCTCACCTCCGATGATGTGTCTGGCAGTTCGCACCACCCTTTGCAGGGCTTTGCGGTTGAGGGCGGTGCTATTTGCTGGTTTGTGGCTCCTTTGCTACTTTCATGTTGTTTTGTCAATAAAATGCACTTGGGTTATTTACTTCATCATGTCTCCAAGACTATCACATTATACAGTATATGCAGAACATCTAAAACATTCACCAAGCACTTGTATCTGCATTCACGTACTTGCGCAATGTGTATTTCTTGCCTAAATGTTAAATTATGTTTGTACAATGTTAGAATATTGAGAGAGACGCACGTGGCCGCTGTGTGTGTTAGTGTGTGCCTGCGTGTGTGTGTCTGTGTTTTATGTTCTGTTCTTTTATGTCATTAAAGTTATGTTGACTGTTCTGCCGGTTCTGCCTCCTCCTTGCCCAGCCTGAACCCATTACAGCGACATTAAAATGACTTATTCCTACATGCCTCATTCTACAGTATTAAGACTCTACATGATATCAGTAAAAAGCTGTTTTAACCACTCAATAATTAAAGTAATATGTATGCAATAGATCATGTGTAATTTGTTGTGTTTACATTCTGCATTCATGGTGCTAACACACTATACAAGGTCATATGCACCAGTTACCATCTATAATTGTATTTTATAAACTTCTGTAGATTTAATCTTAAAAGAATCACATGACATGGCCTTGGAAAAAGTCTCTATGCAAATTATCATACAGATGTTGATATGTGCAGCTCAGCAACTCTGCACTCCAGTGTGTTCACATTGACTGATCTCAAGTGAGTGAAGAAATCAACCTGAATAAAAATATCGCCATCAAAGTAGATGAAGCACTGGGTCACAAAATGTTGTACGTTTTCCTAAAAGTTTGCACCACCGCAACAACCTGAAAAACAGCTGCTTTTGGTCCAGATTTTTAAATTTATTTTTCCGAAATGATGTCACACCCATTCTTTCTTCAAATTCACTAGTATATAAAAGTATATAAAATAAAATAAAATTAAATCCCTTTATTGTCACTCAGCCCTATATACAAGTGCAGCAGTGGGTGAAACTCTTGGGGGCCGTTCTGAGCAACATGACAGTGATGAGACATATACCAATTTACAATAAACATCTGATTTACGCAACACAATTTACATATCTAATATACACATAATTATACAAATAATAATATACAATGTAGAGTAAACAATACACACAATATAGAATACACTGGATACAATAAAAGTAGTATGTATAAAATATACAGTAGATTGTATGTGCTGTATTGACATTCAGGCTGTCGGTTGATAGTCAGTTGCAACTGGAATTTCTTTTTCATCATTCCTGGTTACGGCACAGTGTTAGACTGAAAATATGACACTAAAATGTTAAAGGAATAGTTCACCCAAAAATGAAAATTCTCTCATTATTCTCTTACCCTGATGCCATCCCAGATGTGTATGCTGTCTTTCTTCAGCAGAACACAAATGAAGATTTTTAGGAGAAGATAGAGCTCTGTCAGGTCCTTATAATGCAAGTAAATGGGTGCCAGCACTTTGACGGTCCAAAAGTCATATTTAGCCAGCAATAAAGAAATCCATGGGACACCAGTCAATCAATGAATGTCTTCTGAAGCAAACCAATAAGATTGTGTAAAAACAAAATAGATAATTTAAGTTTTTAAAGTTTAAAATTAAACTTTAGCTGTCGCATTCACACAAGAAATACCGAAGCAGCACAAGAAGAACGAATGCTGCGCGAAACATTTTAATCATCAACAAGTTTCTTACATATCGATTTGCTTGAGAAGACATTCATTGATTGACTGGCATCCCATGGATTACTGTTATGCTGCCTAAATGTGACTTTTGGACCATCAAAGTGCTGGCACCCATTTACTTGCATTATAAGGACCTGACAGAGCTCTATCTTCTTCTAAAAATCTTAATTTGTGTTCTGCTGAAGAAAGACAGTCATACACATCTGGGTGGCATCAGGGTAAGAGAATAATGTGAGAATTTTCATTTTTGGGTGAACTATTCCTTTAAGCAGCAGCCACACAGCAAAAAAAATGTCTTTCAGTTTGGTGGCATAAACTTAGCCTGTTAGCATTAGCTGTTAGCCTATACCTCTTATTATTTTTGACAACAGGGAGTGGGCACCTTCCAGAATTCGTATTACAGGGATTATAGAGTATCCACATTCTGTGAAACAAGTCACAGTAGCCTGTAGGGTATTGTTTTCTTAGAACATGTCTGGCCCGTGAGCCTAGCATTGCTTTCAGTTTCTTCATAAGACCTCAAAAGACCTCCATCTCATTCATTTTGCATTATAACAGCTTAACCTTACATAGCAGTGTCACCACAATAATGATGTGTAGACATGATGAATATTTTACATGTCAGTAAGGGTATATTTAACAAATGAACCCTTCATAGCAACTGATTTGTGAATGGCACATACAAGTACAGGTTTGGTGAGCCAAGGGTATCCAATCACACATATGAGGATGAAGGTACTGTTGTGGAGACGCTGAAACAATGTAGCTGCTTAACTGAACACACTTATCATATATAACATCCGGAACAGTTGAGCTCACCTGACACATAATCTTACCTTGGTCTCAGGAGAGACTTGAAGACTATCCCTAAGGGTGCAATAGGGAGGAAGATTTACAGTGATGAGATGGAGAGGGAAAAAACAAACACAAACAAAGGCCCGCGGTAGCCAGGGAAAGAATGTGTGCCATGTGCGTTGCTGGCGGACGTGCCTCGACCTTGAACTGGCATGTCCAGACTTGCCTTTGAATGCTGAGTGGGAGACGCACCATGCCGACTGCAGGACTTGGCAGTCTTACAGTCAATGAAAAGAAAAAAGCCTACTTTTAGCAAACAAGTGCATAGTAAGCTCTTTTAACCCCCACTCCAGTTTTCTATTTATTTTTTGTATTTATCTCGCCCATACTTCTCATTGGCTTTGCCATCTCTTTTCTTTTTTTATCCAAAACACTTTAAAATGATGCTGCTTTACATATCGTAGGCACTGCCTTCAATAGGTGAGCTGCAGTGGTGACAAAAACCTAATAAAAGGCCTCAATGCCTGATCCAAAGTGGGACCCCTCGTAGATCAGTATGGTCAGGGTTTTCTCAAATGCAACTCTAAACACACTCCCAGTTTTCCATCACCAGCAATGAGACACAGCGTTTGTAGCAGCGTCTCCCATTAAATGACTTGACTGGAACAAATGGAGGGTTAAGTGAAACAGAGACTTGTGTAGTAATTTCTCACTGTCTTTTCCTTTCTAATCAACACCAATCTCTGTTTCTTGAGATAAGGGACAAAACCTACAAAACTCATCTTTATTTTAAAAATCAAGAAATTCATAACAATAAAAAATACTGGAAAAGTTCAATCTAAAGGAAATGTGTATACTCAGGGCATTTTTACTTATATTTGAAAATAAGTAAAAATAAATAAAATTTTTAAACATGCAACAAATTCATAAATATAAATATCAAAATAAAAGATAGGGATCTGTAAGATATCAAACAATAAATTAAGAAAATTTAAAATTATATTTTCCATAAAAAACTGCATATCAATTTTGTGTCCTCACTTTGCGTCAACTCCTGGATAAATCAGAAAATGTCTTGTTCAGCTTTAACTCTAAGTACCCCTTTCCCACTTCCTGCTCATGGTGGATGCAACAGTAGGACACGTGGTCTGGTACGTTTTATATTTTTCATATTTTAAACAAACAATGAACAAGTTTCTGTGGTCACAGCTTCAACTTGTCAACACAATCATTCTCATTATTATAATTTCTGTTAAAATTGTAGGATCAATTTTGGCATTTTGGTTTAGTTTATAGAGGCATCTTCAACTGAGGGGGGAAAAATGGCTGTAGTGTATTACACATGGTTAAGATGGAAAAATATAGCATTTTGTCAACTCAAATTTTCAGAATAGTATGAAAACAGAAGACAAAAAAGATTTAATCTATTTTATCACTTAACTCCTTTACTGAACAATATGATTAGATAATTTATAATTAAAATAACGCTTTTTGGTGTGTCTGACAGAGTTGACACAAATGACAGTAAGATGCAAGTTATGAAGTGAATAAATGTACAATTTCAGAAAAAAAGCGTTTTTATAAAAACCTGTTCCCTTACATTGTTTATTAGCTGAGACATTTATCTACAAAAATATCCATTTCAAATTAATTTAGTATTAAAAATTAAAACTGTAATACTGGCAAAACTAGCAATACTGTTTTTGAAAGGCGAAGTGTGTAACTTCTGTGCCACTAGTTGCAATGTGTTTGTCTAAGCCAAGGGGTCAGGAGGTTAGTTTTGGTAGTTGGCTCCTACTGGTAGATTCCATGACTACACCAATCTGCTGGTAAAAAACATGTTTCTAAATAGATGACCATAGATGTTTTCCTCTGACAGTATATATATATATATATATATATATATATATATATATATATATATATATATATATATATATATATATATATATAGCTTTTTTTTCTTTTTGCAAGCAAGAAATATATTGCATTAATAACAATATCTCATTATTATAAATCTTGACCAGTGCCAGTTTTTGTTTTGTATACAGTAGGGGCCTAAACAATATTAAATACTAGTTCCATTGTGAGTAATTCTGTGCCCCACATTTGAATGTGCATGACCTGACCTTAAATGTTTAGTGTGATGAATGAACTCAAACTAAAATTAACCAACACTTTCTTTACTCATTACTTGATCGGACTGACAAATGTTAAGACATTTTTATTCAAAATTGAAAAAACAAAACAAAAAAAAAGCAAAACAACCATATTTATTTCCAAGATGATAGCTGGATGCCACTCACTGGGTGCGTTCCATTCAGAAGCGATCAGTAAAAATAGTTGTATTAACTACTCAATGATGATTTAAAGTAATATAGATTCAGTAGAAAATGTGTAATTTGTAATGTTTACCTTGTGCATTCGTGACGCTTATGTACTAATGGTCATAATATGCGGTTACACATAGTAATTTATTATGATACAAATGCTACTGTGAAGATAGGTGTATAAAAGACAAAAGAATGATAATAGGCTTATCTTTGGGCACATCTGTGAATGGCTTTCGTTGCAGATTGCACATGAGTGAATGGGCACTTAAAGAGTATTTGAGTAGAATTGATTTCTTATGTAGATTAACAAAATAAAAAAAATCACATAACATGCTCTTGGAAAATGTTTCTATGTGAACGATTGTAAAGATATAGGTAAATTTGCACCAGCTCTAATAACTCTGCATGCCATGTGTGTTTAGGTTGAGTGATCTTTACTGGCTGAACAGGAATTAGTTGTTGGCCCTAAAATTAGGTGGAACTCCAAGTCATGATGATGTGGACCAATCTCATTATGAAGGCGTTTAGCATCTGGTAAGAAGTTTTCCTGAAAATTCACACTGGAGAGCTGTTACGAACCACTGAAACCAACTCAAAAACACCTTTTTGGCCAGATTTTGTTCTTAATGACATCACATCCATTTGTTTTTCGATTTCTTAGGAAGGGTGCAGGGGCCTTTATAGTTCATGAAACATTAAACAGGAAATTGTTCTTTGATTATTTGACAAAATAAAAAATTGTATGTGAAAAAAATGGTATCTGGAGAAATCAGAATACTGAGATGCTTGAATTTCCATGCCTCATCCAGGGATGCGTTACCCAAAAGCATCATAAGCCTAAGTAGAATGTAGAAACCATTGGTGCCAATGGTCTCTACTATCAACTTAAGCTTGCAATTCTTTTGGGAAAAGCAGCCCAGGCTGGTTGATGCTGATGTGCTGTTGGTCATGATCTGTCTGATGAAAGTTTTTGTAGTTATTCTTGTTAAAACTGCAGAGGACACCAGCACACAGTAAAATACAACATACAGTATGCTGGTGGTTTCAGCACAGTTATGTGTTGGAAGCCATGTTAAAAAGTCAACAGTACAATGAAGCGCTAACTAAACCGCCATACAGCATACAGATGGGTCAGAGGTCTGTGATAGATCTGATTTGTGCTGGTCCCCCATTTATTATTGTGTTTAATGGATGAGCTGGAGCTTCACAAAATGTATGATGCTCATTAGCTTAGCGTCACCTTGCTCCCTCTTTTACAGCAAGGCGTGGGAGGGACTGCTGTGTTTGCGTGGGGTGAACTTTAGCCCATGCCCTGTGATCAGACATACACTTATTAACTGAGAGGAATGCAAACAAGCCAAGACTTTAAAGCGGAACACACTGGCAGGCAGGAAGAATCTACCCCCCATCCACCAACACACCTCATACATAACAACAAAATTAGCCATGCAGGGAATCAGCTAGAACATTCTAGAACTGTGGAATCTCCCGCAGGGTGCCAGCAGTAGAATACTCTGACCTTGTGGAGGAGAGAGGGCAGTGTATTTCCTGAATGCATCAATAATTATGTTGGCTTAACAAAGCCAACATGGTACAAATTTGGGTTTGTCAAAATCCCTCTGTAAATTGATCAATGGAAAGGAGGAGGCGAGAACCGGCTTGACGATATAAATAATGGTTTAATGATAAACTTAAAAGACAACATAAACACACACGACGGACATGTCCGTTAACGATCTCTCTCTCCCGCAGGATCAATCCCTCAGAGGCTTAATTAGCCTAATACAGGACCGGGTGTGTAGGATCACGACCCGGCCCCGCCCTCCACCCTGCCACATTCCTGCCTCGTTCTCTCAGGCTGGGGAGCCCCTGGCCTGACGTACACCCCCTTTCCCTGGGGGAGGGCGTGCTTCAAGTCTAGTCAAGTCATCCCCATCTACCTGGACGAGGGAGGGGACAAGGGGAGGGAAACAGAAATAATTAAAATGGGGGCATTGTGTAGTACCCCCCCAAAAAACTGTAAAATTTTAAAGAGGGAAAAGGCCAACGCAGAGCGACAGTGAGAGAGAGAGAGAGGAGAGAGAGATGAAAAAGAAAAAAAAACTCTTACTCGCCAGTTCTCCGATATGCCACAGCTTGTTCCTCGGCCGCTCCTCCACACTCTATCGGATGACAGCCGCGCCTCTCCGGGCGGATCAGAGGCAGTCCTCAGCCCCTGGCGGACGGAACGCCCCGCCGCGTTCTCGGGGAACAGAATGGGTCTCCCCGCCCCTGGCAGCGGTTCTCTCGCTCCAGGCGGTCGGCAGTGAGCCCCTCCCCGCTCGCGGTCGGCGGCCATGGTCCTCTTTCAGGCGGCTGGGCTCCTCGTCCCCCGGCAGATGGTCGCGGCTGCTCTGTTGGGGTGGACGGTAGTGGCGAGAACTCTACTACGGCGTATCCCTCCTCCTTCCCGGGCTTCGGCACCATTGTAAAGTGATCAATGGAAAGGAGGAGGCGAGAACCGGCTTTAATGGTAAACTTAAAAGACAACATAAACACACATGACGGACATGTCCGTTAACGATCTCTCTCTCCTGCAGGATCCTCTGCAGTCGACCTTTATCCCTCACGGTGGCTTAATTAGCCTAATACGGGACCGGGTGTGTAGGATCACGACCTGGCCCTGCCCTCCGCCCTGCCACACCTCCGCCCTGCCACACCCTCATTGTTTTATGACTCCTCATAGAGCTTTCAAGCTACATTCACAAAACAAAACCAAATCCTCTAACTTCGAACTATCTTTTAAACAGTTTTCAGGCAAGGCTGTGCCAAAACGACATTCAAGTTTGTCTTGAAACTAAGTCAAATACCTGATTTTGCTGGCCTTGAGTGTAGGGATGGGCGGATCGATACTAAAGTATCGATACTTCCGATACTGATGTGGTATCAAGAATCAATCCTCACATAAAAATATCGACTATGAATGTTTTTTACTATTGAACTTATTATTTAGATAACATGAATATGAATGCATCTCATAAGCTTCAAAATGGAGTAAATTATTATATTAGTGAATAGTTGCACAGGAGCTATTTTTTTTTTTATTTTATTTTTTTTATCAATAACCACAATTTTGATGCAATTAACCATGGTTTTGCTACAGCAGTATTGTAGTATCCATATTGCAACTTGTCTTTAGTAATAGTAGCCATATAATAATGTTATCTATGGTTAATTTTGTGGTTTTATATGTTGCTTATACTTACTAATTTTAAAAGGTAAACAAAGCAGCCGAATAATTTTTTGCTTAGACCTATAAATATATTAAAAAAAAATAATATGGATACTACAATAATTTAAGTTACTAATTTTATCCAAAGAATTCATAAAAATGAAATGTATTAGAGGTATCGGTAATGGTATCGATATTGGCCTAAAGGTGACTTGGTATCGGATCAAAAATAAAATAAGTGGTATCGCCCATCCCTACTCGAGAGGCTGTACATTTACCCCCGGAAATGACTTGAAATTTTCTTTTAGCATTCAGCAGCACACCAGAGGCTCTGGAAACTTCTGTCGGGGTGGAGGGAAGGACATGTGTTATTGCATTGATATAAGACATGATAGGTATCAATGAAAGAGTAAGAGTGTAAACAGAGTTAACAGATTTGCAGATTAACAGATTAGGGCTGAAGGAAGCAAAACTGTCGAATGAGTATGTGATGCTATAAAGGTAAATAGTTTGTGCTTAACATGGATTTGTTTGCTAATCGTTGTAATAGCACCAGCTTCTTCTGCTCTACAGACCTGTTTGCACATTGAGAAATCTTTGATTGAGGAGCTTCCTTAGTATTTCCTTTCTCCTTTAAAGGTTTTGAAGTACCAGGGTACAGCAATGGGGAGAAATGTTCAACAATAGCAGATGTCTATAAAATTCACACGCATTATTTTGTTCAAGCCTCCATGTGATTGGTCCTTTGTTGGCTAAAAGCCCTATAAAGTTACTTCTGAAGATTTTCGATACAAATTTCCAATAGATGCACTATGTGGATGGGATTAGTGTTAGTGTTTGCATTATTGAAGGGTTTTAAATTGCAATGTGGAAAAAATATCTGGGGAATTCCATGGAAGCCAAATCTGCACAGATTCTCAAGCCATGATATAAATATGAGCCGATTTGTGTAGCATCTGAAAGTGAGGATCATATCTGACGCTGCTACGACTGTCTCCATTCTGAGCAGTATCTTTATCAGTATCAGATTCCCTTTGATTTAGTTTTCTTTTTACGTTTAATGGGGATGACAAAAAGGGGCAAAAAGGTCTAAATCCATAATGAAGGCACACTAGACGACGCAACGGAAAATTTAGCGGTTGGTACGCTATAAGACGAAGGTCAAAATAAACAAAAAGAAATAATACCACAATCACAGACTGGATTAGATTTCTTAGAGATCCCCTGTTGTTAGCTGTAAAACAGTAGGTAATTTCCTATTTTTTCTAGCACAACCTTCAATTTGAACAGGATTAAAATAACAAAGAACTTCTGTGAAACCTAAATTTAACTAGTCCTGTCCGAATAGGGCCAGAGTTGATTATGAGTTTGACCTTTTAATATGACCTCTCTGGCGATCTGCCGAACTTCCCTGTAGTAAAGCACAAAAGCAAAAAAAAAACACAAAAAAAACATAGCTTTGCTGATTTTAGACAGCAAATGCCTGGTTCAGTGCATTAAACAGCAGATTAAGGAGTCACATACTATGAAAGACTTTCACACCTCCCAAGACCCGTGAGTTAAGCACTCCTGAATGGGACATGGAGAATTAAACACAAAGCTACTACATCACTTTTGGCTCACTGCAGGGTTTGTTTGACATAACTGACCACAAATGTGTCCCATTTAGGGTATGAACTATTTCATAAACATGATGAATTCCAAGTGTCTTTTCAGTATCTAAGTCTCTTTTCAGTGCCCATTCAGACTATTTTATGCAGCTGTAAATGTTGGAAGAGCACAAAAATTATAATATTATGGAACATAATGGAATGGAAATGTGCTAAAATGGCTAAAGTTAGCTGTAGATCAGCAAACTAGCTGCAAACTTACCACAAATGTGCCACTTTTTTTTAACCTCTTCACCGGTTGTGGTGATCCTGCAGCAAACATTTGGCAAGAATAGACAATTTGCCACAAAGCTGATGTGAAAATATCAGTGGCGAATTTGTGGCAAGTTTGCCACAAACTCACTATTTCTATAAGGGTTGGGAGTTAGCTTACTTGAGGTTGTCAAGTTCATATTGATATTTTTAAAAACATCTTTTGAAATGTTGGTAATATCATAACGATTTCTGCAATTGTATCAATCAGGATGAAATGTTATAGAGTAAGACAAATTAAAAATACCACAAAACATCACAAAATACATAAAATATTTGCTATATAACCTAATATGCTAATTGTACTGTTATTTTCCTATCAAAACATTATGCCACTATCTGGAGGATGACATCTTTGTAAGTTAAAGGGATATTTCAAAAGACTCTCAGCATAAAAGTGCAATATAAAACCACACTAGTGTACTGTATATTCAGGAAGGGTCAACTATATTATGACAGAAGATTTTAACCGTATGTGTTTTGTAAATGTCAGGTCAGACAAGTTGTCACGTTTTGTATACAATTTATAATTACAATATTTGGTGGCCAAAACAATGGTTTGATATTTTTGGCATGTTTCCTATAACATTTGTGCTTTTTCAAGAACTGTTTTGAGTGTTCGAACTGTTTTACTTTTTAAAATGTAGCTGAATAGCCTATGATATGCTGTTTAATGGCAGGTTCCATTCTTATAGTGTGACAACATAATTGTGGAAACGTTCCAAAGCTTTTTTGTAGTCAAGACTTTTAGGTTTGTACGTATATAGAAATTGATTTTCAAAAATAAACCCACCCTCTCATATATTCACTGGAGTATAAAGCGTGACAACTAGCCTGGGTGTCCCCTATCTGATGAGAGATGAATATGTAGTACATAACCCAAAATATATTCAGAATTTGATGCATCAGACATTGAATATACGCAATACATGTCATGCTGTGCCATACATCTCTCTGCATGGGTGGCCCCATTCAGCCAAAAGAGACACCACTGTCAGCTTACGTGTTTGTTACCATGGCGATGGGCAGGACTTGGGAAGCTATCTGGCTTACTGGAAGCATGGTTTATTGTTGACTTTCAGGAAGGGGGTAGAGGTGAGCAGGGCTGTGGGAGGAGCTGAAGTATGGTTGTAGTGGCAGTGTTTTGGTTTGCGAGGTTCCTTCATCAGACATGTCTTTCTCATGTTTGGGGTCAGGTGGCTGAGCATTGCGACCATTTAGGTCAAACAAAAGAGAGCTGGATGCGTGATACTGCCCAAACTCACGTCAACATCCACACCGTTCATCTGATACCCCTGATAACACCTCAGCAGAGCTGTTTCTTACATAGACTACATGATTAGACAGAGGACAAAAAGAGGCCTAAAGTGGGTTATGTTTGTAATGGAAAACTAGCTCACTACTCACTTAATACAGAGCAGTGCATACTGCCCACTATTTCTTAAAAAAGAGCTTTGGAGCTTTCTCTGTTGAATCATGGGTAGTGTAGACCAAGACTTTCACTATTAAACACAATTTTTAAACAATGACATTTAAATGACGTGGACTGATAGCTTCAACTGGGACTCTGAACAACTTCAGAGCTCATGGTAGGTCTGTCTTTAAAGGTTTATATGTTATCGCTAAAAATAAATTTGCCTATGGAGAAAACTAATAGTCATGCTTTAAACGTCAATATTGATGCCACCGTGGTTTTAAAAAAGTTGCTAAATAAGGACTACAAATACCACAAGCATGTGAGTGTACCAGCCGACAAAACGGAAAACAGTCATTGCAGCTTGTAGGCATTCAAGTTTGGTGAATGACTGTGTGTAACTTATGTTGTAGGACAAAATGAAAATGCAACAAAAAGAAATGTACTAAGAATACCCAAATGATGCACTTCTTCAACCATCCAAACGGAGTGTGGATTGATGGAAACTTCATGTACTCAGGGCTCGCGATGCTGGTCCGACCTAACAATTGTTTGTAATGGTGAATGTGGCAACATGCGAAACTTCAGTGAGGACAGCACCTCAGCATGCTTTATCATCACCTCACGCTGTGTGAATATGTACATTGTTTGAGATATAAGTGTTGAACTGAGGCTGGCTAATGTGCTAAAGCTAACAACAACACATCACATGCGTTTGAAACATCACATCCGTCAGCTGTTTAAATGGTGAATGCTTCCTTGTAGTAAACAAGCCGTAAGTGTTTAATTTGGGATGATACATTATTATTCATACAATATATGGCTGAGCCTGAGTTAATAGTGTATTTTGTAAGTGTACTGACCTGTTTCACATGACATCATTGTATGTACTCTGAAATTGCTGCAAAAAGAATTGTACTTTAAGTACCCAGACGATGCACTTTTTTTTAACTGTCAAAACGGAGTGTGGAATGTTGGACACTCCATGCACTCATAGCGGAAGGGGCAGAGTTACCGGCAGTGATGCTGGAATGTAGCAGCTAGTGAAACGTCAGCGGATACAGCACCTTACACGTTTGAATGCTTTTCAATCACCCCAAGCTGTGTCAATATACGTTGTTTAACATACAAGTGTTGATGTTAGAAAGATTTTGGTTGGAACTGATGCTTCTGCGAATGCTTCTGTGTAATAAAAACACATTAAGTGTTCCATTTGGGACGATACAACTCTGAAAATGTATACATTACATGGGCATAGTGTATTTCAAATGTGCATACTGTATAGTGTGTTGTTTGGGACGCAGCCATTGTCTGTGTACAATGCTGCCATCTACTGGTACAGTCACACAATCGCATCTGCACATAAACGAGTTGCGCACTAGGAACAAGAAACCACACAGACAGACAAATATGGCAGACAGCGAGACATCTGCGGATGCTCAAAAACGCAATATTCATCACGACGAGCCGCCCAGGTGACTCTTGTTACCCATTCTGTGCTCACAGTCATTATAGATTTAGTAATGTTATTTTATTGATTCGTTTGCAATCTCAAGTAACACGAGAATATTCCTGTAAACGCCTCAAAATGCAGGGCGTGCGGTTAGCCAGTAAACATGCCAAACTTGTTCCTGTCATACAGTGAGGAAAATAAGTATTTGAACACCCTGCTATTTTGCAAGTTCTCCCACTTAGAAATCATGGAGGGGTCTAAAATTGTCATCGTAGGTGCATGTCCACTGTGAGAGACATAATCTAAAAAAAAAATCCAGAAATCACAATGTATGATTTTTTAACTATTTATTTGTATGATACAGCTGCAAATAAGTATTTGAACACCTGTCTATCAGCTAGAATTCTGACCCTCAAAGACCTGTTAGTCTGCCTTTAAAATGTCCACCTCCACTCCATTTATTATCCTAAATTAGATGCACCTATTTGAGGTCGTTAGGTGCATAAAGACACCTGTCCACCCCATACAATCAGTAAGAATCCAACTACTAACATGGCCAAGACCAAAGAGCTGTCCAAAGACACTAGAGACAAAATTGTACACCTCCACAAGGCTGGAAAGGGCTACGGGGAAATTGCCAAGCAGCTTGGTGAAAAAAGGTCCACTGTTGGAGCAATCATTAGAAAATGGAAGAAGCTAAACATGACTGTCAATCTCCCTCGGACTGGGGCTCCATGCAAGATCTCACCTCGTGTGGTCTCAATGATCCTAAGAAAGGTGAGAAATCAACCCAGAACTACACGGGAGGAGCTGGTCAATGACCTGAAAAGAGCTGGGACCACCGTTTCCAAGGTTACTGTTGGTAATACACTAAGACGTCATGGTTTGAAATCATGCATGGCACGGAAGGTTCCCCTGCTTAAACCAGCACATGTCAAGGCCCGTCTTAAGTTTGCCAATGACCATTTGGATGATCCAGAGGAGTCATGGGAGAAAGTCATGTGGTCAGATGAGACCAAAATAGAACTTTTGGTCATAATTCCACTAATCGTGTTTGGAGGAAGAAGAATGTTGAGTACCATCCCAAGAACACCATCCCTACTGTGAAGCATGGGGGTTGTAGCATCATGCTTTGGGGGTGTTTTTCTGCACATGGGACAGGGCTGACTGCACTGTATTAAGGAGAGGATGACCGGGGCCATGTATTGCGAGATTTTGGGGAACAACCTCCTTCCCTCAGTTAGAGCATTGAAGATGGGTCGAGGGTGGGTCTTCCAACATGACAATGACCCGAAGCACACAGCCAGGATAACCAAGGAGTGGCTCTGTAAGAAGCATATCAAGGTTCTGGCGTGGCCTAGCCAGTCTCCAGACCTAAACCCAATAGAGAATCTTTGGAGTGAGCTCAAACTCCGTGTTTCTCAGCGACAGCCCAGAAACCTGACTGATCTAGAGAAGATCTGTGTGGAGGAGTGGGCCAAACTCCCTCCTGCAGTGTGTGCAAACCTGGTGAAAAACTACAGGAAACGTTTGACCTCTGTAATTGCAAACAAAGGCTACTGTACCAAATATTAACATTGATTTTCTCAGGTGTTCAAATACTTATTTGCAGCTGTATCATACAAATAAATAGTTAAAAAAATCATACATTGTGATTTCTGGATTTTTTTTTTTAGATTATGTCTCTCACAGTGGACATGCACCTACGATGACAATTTCAGACCCCTCCATGATTTGCAAGTGGGAGAACTTGCAAAATAGCAGGGTGTTCAAATACTTATTTTCCTCACTGTATTTATCCCACTTTTAAAGTTATAAACTTTCCCTTTAATAATAATAATAATAATAATAATATGTAGTAAAGACATCATAATACTCACCAAGGACAAGTTTAAGTGTACTGGTTTTTAAGCACTTTATCCTTTGTTTTGTTAGGTTTGTCAGTAGGGTAATGTCTCCGTATTTATGATAGAAGTAATTATATTAGTAAATAACGATTATAGTTACATATTCTACTATATACAGTGGCCCCAAGATGTATTTTAACTCTTAAAACACACTTCAAATTTAGATTTTTCAAGCCTCGTCACAAAACATTTCACAACAGGTTTGTTAGTTTTCATATTATAACACAGGTGATATCATTTGTATGTGGATCATTGATAACAATATGACAAGTTCTCAGAAATGTAATCTGTGTGTCCATATCGGTTTCACACATTTTTGAGAAACATTTATAGCATATATGCCCCTTGAGTATGCAACGTTTTTATTATTAGATATTTATGGCTCAATACAAGTTAAGCTCAATGACTCGTCCCTCCTTTTCTTTAAAAATAAATAAATCTGTTCCAGTGGGGCACTTACAATGGAAGTCAATGGGGTCAATCCATAAATGTTAAAATATTCACTGTTTCAAAAGTATAGCCACAAGACATAAAGGATATCTGTGTAATCATGATTTTAGTGAGAGAAAATAGTCTACTAACCTTTTCTGTGTAAAGTTATAGCCAATTTTACAACTTCGTTACAAGGTCAACAAACCCAGAATGACAAATTTACAGCTCAAATAATACATGAGTTTTAACAGAAGAATTAATGTAAGTGCTTTTATAAAATGATAAGCTTCACATTTCTGCATTTAAAGCCTCCAAAATTTGGCCCCATTCACTTACATTGTAAGAGCCTCACTGTAACCATAACCTCCATATTTGCTTTTTTTTTTTTTATAGAAAACGAGGGGCGAAACTAAATACATTTTTATGCCACAAATGCTGTCGATAGAGCTTAACTTGTATTGAACCTGGAACATTCCTTTAACAGGTCACTTTTGACCTGTATGGGAAGAAACATTTTTGACCCTTGTTACGACCCCCGAACTAGTCTAGGGGTTCGGGAGTCCAACATTTAGATGCGACAATAAAGAGGTATATATATAAGCCATGGTTTGTACAAAAGACCCAACAATCCAACTCACTGTGCAAAAAGCCAACACCTTTATTCAGTATAACAAGGTCAATGGCAAAAGTGAAGTGAACCAATCTATGACAAACATAGATTAATAGATAGATATATATGGGATACAGAATTTCTGTAAGATAAGTTGATCATCACAAAGAGAAAAAGATAGACGTGAACGGCGCCAAAGAAAAGAAAGTAACAAAACCAAACGAAGTCTAGCTGTTAAATAACCTCTGATCCTCACTAAGAAAATAAAGAAGAAAACAAATAATCTTCAGCATCCAAGATGCCCTACCTAATCTCCACTAACTATCAGAAAACAAAAATACAGGGAATGGCACTCGCCCCTAACCTAGTGTATGTAAACAAAGCGAAAACCCCTGCGTGTTGCAGTGTATGTCACGTGACATGCTTACCTGTCTATCTCTCTCTCCGCACTAGTAACCTTCAGCGGTCTGCTGTATAACAAGTTACATAAAAACCAGAGAATCAAACACAGGAAGAGTTCACTCATACATTAATTCAGCATCACACAGATCGAACGGGAACCACAGTCTTAACAGGGTATACAAAATCGCAAACAGAAAGCTGCGTGGTCTGAGTCTCAGCGAGCTGAGCTCCCATTGAAACATCAGCGTGCCCTCTTATTACCCCGGTGGCCTGTTCCCATTGGCGACAGCGAGAAGGGATGACGTCAGCACTAACGATGATTAACAGGTCACTTGGCCAAACACGGGTACCTGCAAAGCGAAAGTAACCGAGAGAGCGGGAAGAGAAACACAAAGGAACACACACACACAATACAGGAACGTAACACCCCTCTCCATAAGAACAAACCTATAATGATTATAGTTTGTTAAATCAGGACAATTTAAAAACAACAAGTGCATGTATCATACATACCTAAACCTAACCCAAGTCAAAAACTAACCACACCTAGAAAGGGCATCAGCCACAACATTTTCCGTTCCTTTCTGGTGACGGATTTCCAAATTATAATTTTGCACAATCAGAGACCAGCGCATGAGCCGCTGATTCTGGTTGTACATACGTGAAAGAAAATGCGGATTATGATCCGTATAAACGATAACAGACTGCGGTCAAGCCAGCTGCCACACATCGAAATGAGCGATAGTCAAACTAGCCGCACCTATATTTCGCGGTGCGCGCATACACTGGTTATTGCGGTATGACCGTCAGAACTAAAACAGGTTCAATTCCTGCGAAGGCAATTTCACATGCATTCATTTATTTTGTCTGTCTGTCTGTCAGAAAGAAAGAAAGAAAGACAGAACGAAAGAAAGATTTTAGCACACCTCACAACCTGTCACTGCATGATATATTGAATTCCAAAATAAGAACCCCCCAAAACTTATATATTACCTTTTTTGTCCATACCTTCAGAAAATCATACAAAATAAAAGTCCTAGCTTCCACAGACCAATTTCACCTCAGATGGGGAGGACACCTTCTCAAGGTGTGAACTACAATGTTTCAGGACATTCTGATGTTGAATTCCAAAATAAGAGCCCTCCCAAAACTCATATATTACCTTTTTTGCCCATAGATTCAGAAAATCATAAAAATAAAAGTCCTAGCTTCCACAGACCAATTTCACCTCAGATGGGGAGGACACCTTCTCAAGGTGTGAACTACAATGTTTCAGGACATTTTGATGTTGAATTCCAAAATAAGAGCCCCCCAAAACTCGAATATTAGATGTTTTGTTTACACATTCAGAAAATCATAAAAATAAAAGTCCTAGCTTCCACAGACTAATTTCACCTCAGGTGGGGAGGACACCTTCTCAAGGTGTGAACTACAATGTTTCAGGACATTCTGATGTTGTCTTCCAAAATAAGAGCCCCCCAAATCTTAAATATTAGATGTTTTGTTTACACATTCAGAAAATCATAAAAATAAAAGTCCTAGCTTCCACAGACCAATTTCACCTCAGGTAGGGAGGACACCTTCTCAAGGTGTGAACTACAATGTTTCAGGACATTCTGATGTTGTATTCCAAAATAAGAGCCCCCCCCAAAACTCATATATTACCTTTTTTGTCCATACATTCAGAAAATCATAAAATTAAAAGTCCTAGCTTCCACAGACCAATTTCACCTCAGATGGGGAGGACACCTTCTCAAGGTGTCAACTACAATGTTTCAGAACATTCTGATGTTGTCTTCCAAAATAAGAACCCCCCAAAACTCGAATATTAGATGTTCCCCTTCTGTCGCTCTCTCCACGTTGTGTCAGAGAAGCGACCCTAGGGTCTCTCTTGAGCGCCGATATCCACCTCTGATCTATGAAAAAAGGCCAATGAGAGTTGGCAGCCAGTATTTGCATGTCCCGCCCCCAGACATACGGGTATTTAAGCAGCGCAAATACGGGAGTTCATTCAGAAAATTTCTTCGGAGCCGATGGTCGTGTCTGCAATTGCTGCGTGTTACACACCGAGTTCCTGTCATTCCTCTGCTGCATGCTGTTGGATTCTACGGCGCACAACAGCGGCTTTCTCCTGTTTGCACAGCTGTGCATTTCCTGCCCCTGAGCGCTTTGACAGTGCAGATTATAAAGAACTCTCACGAGTCCTTTTCTTTCATAAAAGAGTGATTTTATTTAAAAGAGTAATTTCCTCTAAAAGAGCAATACACAGCGGCGTTGAATGTCCTTTTAAGGACGCGTCTTTATTAAGATGCCTTTCCGCACCTGTGTTGTTCCTGGATGCGGTAGAGTACTCTCCGCTTCCGACGGCCACAGGCGTTGTCTCGTGTGTCTGGTAGCGATCACACCGAGGCTGCGTTTGTGGATGGTTCATGTTCTCACTGCGAGAACATGACCATGACAACGTTGCGGTCGCGGCTTGCTTACAACCGTAAGCAAGCCACTCCAGCCGCCCCCCGCGTCGCTCCTTCTTCCCACGGGATTGAGGACAATGCGGCTGGCGATGGAGGCGATTCGGGGATGGTAGCGGGTGCAGCTCCGCCGGGTACGCCCCCTCAGACCACCCGCGCCCCGGCACGCTCATTGACTCCCGTCCCCGCTCGATGCGGCGGCGACTCGCCTTACAGCCAGTCTGCCTACCCTCTTGCGATGGAAGCAGACAAGTTCGCCGCAGAATCGGAGGGTGTGGTATCTGATGCTGAGGACTCCTCTGGGCTGCCGCCTTCGGGCCTGCATGCCCAGGAAGAGGCCGACGAACAGATGTCCAATATGCTTTCCCGGGCAGCCAACAGCGTGGGCTTGGATTGGAACCCTCCATCCTCCCCACAGCCATCACGGCTGGACGACTGGTTCCTGGGTGCTGGGCGCCGCTCACAGCCTCGCCCCGGTCCCGTTCTTCCCGGAGGTGCATGATGAGCTGACGTCTTCGTGGAGAGCACCCCTCTCCACTCGTCGCACCGCCACCTGCTCATCCGCCCTCGCCACCCTCGACGGCGGAAGCGCCACGGGTACACTGCGATTCCCCAGGTGGATAGGGCTGTTGCGCTCCATCTATGCCCCGGAAGCCCTACCACCTGGCGGGGCCGCCCTGTACTCCCTTCCCGGACCTGTAGAGCAACATCCTCACTGACCGCGAAGGCCTACAGCGCCACCGGACGTGGCCCTTCCGCCCTGCATTCCATGGCTCTCCTGCAGGTCCACCAAGCCAAGGCACTGCGAAACATGCATGAGGTGGCCCTGATCCCGACGCGCTGCAGGAACTGCACTCAGCGACCGACCTCGCCCTCAGCCCCACGATTGTTCCCCCGGCCGGCCGGTTCAGACGAGTCCAGAGGACGCCAGCATCAGACCTCCTCCTCAGTCATGAACCCGCCCCCCGCCGGGTGCGTGGAGCAAGGTAAGTGCTTTGAGTTTATTCTCAGCACCAGAGCCTCGGGACGCTACGTTGCTTCCCGACGCTGTGTTACCTGTTCCGCACCGCTGCGAAGCCCCGCCGGGTACGTACAAAATACTCGTCCCCTTGGTGCCCCTAGCACGGAGCTTAGAGGCGTGGCTTTCACTGCCCAACCCGTCGCGCTGGTTGCACCGGACCATTCGACTCGGTTACGCAATTCAGTTTGCCAGGTCTCCGCCCCCCTTCGTGGGCGTTAATTTTTCCGCAGTGCACGACAAACATGCTCAGTCCCTGCGTGAAGAAATCGCCTCCCTTTTAATCAAGGACACGATAGAGCCTGTCCCTCCAACCGAAACGAAGAAGGGTTTCTACAGCTCTTACTTCGTTGTACCCAAGAGCGGCGGCGGCTTATGACCGATCTTGGACCTGCGAGTTTTCAATCGGACCTTGTCCAAACTCACATTCACAATGCTCACCCAGAAACAAATTCTATCTGGCGTCCGGCATCTAAATTGGTTCGCAGCGGTAGACCTGAAGGACGCGTACTTCCACGTCTCGATTCTCCCTCGACATCGACGCTTCCTGCGGTTCGCGTTCGACGGACAGGCATATCAGTACAAAGTCCTCCCCTTCGGCCTGTCTCTGTCCCCTTGCATCTTCACGAAAGTCGCAGAGGCGGCTCTTGCCCCGCTCCGAGGAGCTGGCATACGCATACTCAATTACCTCGACGACTGGCTCATTCTGGCCCCCTTGCGAGAGTTACTATGCGCGCACAGAGACCAGGTGCTCAAGCACCTCAGCCGTTTGGGGTTTCAGGTCAACTGGGAGAAGAGCAAGCTCACCCGGTCCAGAGCATCTCTTTTCTCGGTTTGGAGTTAGACTCAGTCTCAATGACAGCACGTCTCTCCAACGAGCGTGCTCAGTCAGTGCTGAAATGCCTCGCTTCCTTCAAGCCAGGAGCCGAGATCCCTCTAAAACATTTCCAACAGCTCCTGGGGTATATGGCATCCTCTGCGGCGGCCGCGCCGCTGGGGTTGATGCATATGAGACCATTTCAGCACTGGCTCCAGACTCGAGTCCCGAGATGAGCATGGTGCCACGGCACGCACAACGTGACAGTTACCACTGCCTGCCGCCAAGCCTTCAAACCCTGGACAGACCTCTGCTTTCTACGGGCAGGAGTACCCTTGCAGCAGGTGTCCCAACGCGTTCTGGTTACAACCGATGCCTCCAAACTGGGTTGGGGCGCCGTGCGCAACCGAGGCCCGCTGCGCTGGCCCATCAACTGCCTAGAGCTGCTGGCTGTTTTTCTTGCCCTGAAGAGCTTTCTCCCGTTAATTCGGGGCAAGCACATCCTAGTCAGGACAGACAACACCACGGTGGTAGCCTACATAAACCGCCAAGGCAGAGTACGCTCCCTCCACATGTCACAGCTTGCCCGTCGTCTCCTCCTTTGGAGCCAGCAGCGACTCAAGTCACTGCGCGCCACTCACATCCCCGGCAACCTCAATGCGGTAGCGGACGCGCTGTCAAGACAGAGCTTGCCCGGCGGAGAGTGGAGGCTCCACCCCCAGTCGGTTCAGCTGATTTGGGACAGGTTCGGCAAGGCCCAGGTAGACCTGTTTGCCTCCCAGGAAACCTCCCACTGCCCGCTCTGGTATGCCCTGACAGAGGCTCCCCTCGGGGCAGATGCTCTGGCGCACAGCTGGCCCGCGGGGCTGCGCAAGTACGCATTTCCCCCAGTGAGCCTTCTTGCACAGGCGCTATGCAAGGTCAGGGAGGACGAAGAGCAAGTCACTCTGGTGGCCCCCTACTGGCCCACCCGGACTTGGTTCTCAGACCTCACGCTTCTCACGACAGCCCCTCCCTGGCGAATTCCCCTGGGGAAGGATCTTCTTTCTCAGGGATGGGGCATGCTCTGGCACCCGCACCCAGACCTCTGGAACCTCCACATCTGGCCCCTGGACGGGATGCGGAAGATCTAGCCGGCCTACCACCGACCGTCATAGATACTATCAACCAAGCCAGAGCCCCCTCGACCAGGCATCTTTACGCCCTAAAGTGGCGTCTGTTCGCATACTGATGTTCTTCCCGAGCCGAAGACCCGCAGAAGTGCGCGGTTAGGTCAGTGCTCGTGTTTCTACAGGAGAGGCTGGAGAGGAGGCTGTCCCCCTCCACCCTCAAGGTGTATGTCGCCGCCATCGCGGCTCACCACGACACAGTAGACGGCAAGTCTCTTGGTAAGCACGACTTCATTGTCAGGTTCCTAAAAGGTGCCCGGAGGCTGACTCCCTCCCGGCCTAACCTGTTCCCCTCCTGGGATCTCTTGGTCGTCCTCACGGGCCTCCAGAGACCCCCCCTTCGAGCAGCTAGATTCAGCTGGACTCAGGGCCCTCTCTCTCAAGACCGCCCTGCTGATCACGCTCGCCTCCATCAAGAGGGTCGGGGACCTGCAAGCGTTCTCTGTTAGCGACACTTGCCTGGAGTTCGATCCGGCAGACACTTACGTGATCCTAAGACCGCGACCGGGCTATGTGCCCAAGGTTCCTACCACACCCTTCAGGGATCAGGTAGTGAACCTGCAAGTGCTGCCCCGGGAGGAGGCAGACCCAGCCCTTTCGTTGCTGTGTCCAGTATGTGCTTTGCATATCTATCTGGACTGCACACAGAGCACTAGACGCTCTGAGCAGCTCTTTGTATGCTTCGGGGGACAGCGGAAAGGGAACGCTGTCTCCAAACAGAGGTTCTCCATTTCATTGGCATATCACACCCAGCCCGTGCCCCCCCCCTTGCGGGTTCGAGCTCACTCCACCAGGGGTGTTTCGTCCTCGTGGGCACTGGCCAGGGGCACCTCCCTAGCAGACATCTGTAGAGCAGCGGGCTGGGCAACACCTAACACTTTTTCGAGATTTTGCAATCTCCGATTTGAGTCAGTATCGTCCCGTGTTTTCTCAGGTCCGAGCCCGTAGAACTCGGTAGCACGCTGACGATCTGACCGGGTGAATCGCTTGCGCCTAGTGCCCTTTCCCTCAACCGAGGGAAAACAGTGCGCCTCCGTTCCCAGGAGATCCCATCTTCGGGTCGCTGGTTGACTCCTCCCTAGCCCTCGTGGGTCCGCAGTTCAGCGGAGGAACTCGCCGACCCAAGCCACTGCGGGTACCTCAAGTTACCCTGTACAGTTATAGGTGCTCCACAGGTAAGGCCTCCTGTTCGGACTCCCCCTGTGTGTAATGCCACGGTACTGTCCCCTCACGAGCGGACCCCTGTGTCTCCCTTAGACAGTTACAGCTGCCTCGGTTGCTGTGCTGTTCGTTACAGTTGGTCTGTGGAAGCTAGGACTTTTATTTTTATGATTTTCTGAATGTGTAAACAAAACATCTAATATTCGAGTTTTGGGGGGCTCTTATTTTGGTAGAAAACATCAGAATATTCTGAAACATTGTAGTTCACACCTTGAGAAGGTGTCCTCCCCATCTGAGGTGAAATTGGTCTGTGCAAGCTAGGACTTTTATTTTTATGATTTTCTGAATGTGTAAACAAAACATCTAATATTTAAGATTTGGGGGGCTCTTATTTTGGAAGACAACATCAGAATGTCCTGAAACATTGTAGTTCACACCTTGAGAAGGTGTCCTCCCCACCTGAGGTGAAATTGGTCTGTGGAAGCTAGGACTTTTATTTTTATGATTTTCTGAATGTGTAAACAAAACATCTAATATTTAAGTTTTGGGGGGCTCTTATTTTGGAAGACAACATCAGAATGTCCTGAAACATTGTAGTTCACACCTTGAGAAGGTGTCCTCCCCACCTGAGGTGAAATTGGTCTGTGGAAGCTAGGACTTTTATTTTTATGATTTTCTGAATGTGTAAACAAAACATCTAATATTTAAGTTTTGGGGGGCTCTTATTTTGGAAGACAACATCAGAATGTCTTGAAACATTGTAGTTCACACCTTGAGAAGGTGTCCTCCCCAACTGAGGTGAAATTGGTCTGTGGAAGCTAGGACTTTTATTTTTATGATTTTCTGAATGTGTAAACAAAACATCTAATATTCGAGTTTTGGGGGGCTCTTATTTTGGAAGACAACATCAGAATGTCCTGAAACATTGTAGTTCACACCTAGAGAAGGTGTCCTCCCCACCTGAGTTAAAATTGGTCTGTGGAAGCTAGGACTTTTATTTTTACGATTTTCTGAATGTGTACACAAAACATCTAATATTCAAGTTTTGGGGGGCTCTTATTTTAGAATACAACATCAGAATGTCCTGAAACATTGTAGTTTACACCTTGAGAAGGTGTCCTCCCCATCTGAGGTGAAATTGGTCTGTGGAAGCTAGGACTTTTATTTTTATGATTTTCTGAATGTATGGACAAAAAAGGTAATATATACATTTTGGGGGGTTCTTATTTTGGAATTCAGTATATCATGCAGTGACAGGTTGTGAGGTGGGCTAAAATCTTTCTTTCTTTCGTTCTGTCTTTCTTTTTTTTCTGACAGACAGACAGAATAAATGAATGCATGTGAAATTGCCTTCGCAGGAATTGAACCTGTTTTAGTTCTGACGGTCATACCGCAATAACCAGTGTATACACGCACCGCGAAATATAGGTGCGGCTAGTATGACCGCTCATTTCGAAGTGGCGGCTGGCTTGACCGCAGTGATAACAGGGAGAGGACTGGAGCCTATATAAACCTCAAAGTATTGCAGTGCCAACAGTAATGCCAAAGCCTCCTCCTCAATGGTCGAATAATTAAACTGATGTTTATTAAATTTTTGAGAGAAATAACACACAGGATGTTCAATGCGGTTTTTATCCTCTTGAAGGAGTACTGCCCCAGCACCTACGGCACTTGCATCAACCTCCAGTTTAAAAGGCAAAACAAAATCCGGAGCTGCTAAGACTGGAGTACTACACAACAAAGCTTTTACACTATCAAACGAATGTTGGCACTCAGCTGACCAAACAAATGATTTAGATAGACTCAGTAAACTCGTGAGTGGATGCACCACACTAGAAAAGTTCCGACAGAAACTACGATAATATCCTGCCATTCCCAAAAACCGGCGTAACTCGCGTCTGGTCATGGGAATGGAGAATTCATTGATAGCAGAAACCTTAGCGGCTACAGGTCGAACCTGCCCCTGACCAACCTCCTTACCAAGATAAGTCACCGTTGCTTGGGCAAATTCGCATTTGGCTAGATTCAGTGTTAACGTAGCTTTTGCCAAACGTTCAAAGACAGTGTGCAACAAAGATAGGTGTTCTGACCATTCTGAAGAGTATACCACCAAGTCATCCAAGTACGCATTACAATTTGGCACACCCGCCAACACCAGGTTAACCAACCTTTGAAAGGTAGCGGGTGCATTACGTAAACCGAACGCCATAACTTTGTATTGCATAAGGTGATCAGGTGTCACAAATGCAGAGATATGCGATGCACGACTAGTTAAAGGCACCTGCCAATAGCCTTTTAGTAAATCTAATTTAGTAACGAAACGTGCAGAACCAAGGTTATCTATGCAATCCTCCATCCGAGGAAGAGGATAGCAATCTGGCATCGTAACCGCATTAACTTTCCGATAATCCGTGCAAAAACGGAAAGTTCCATCTGATTTAGGAACGAGTACACACGGCGAACTCCACGGACTGTAACTAGGAATAGCTAAACCATTTTCTGTTAAATAGTCAACTTCTTCTCTCATAATAGCTCGCTTGCATGCATTAACACGGTAAGCATGTTGTTTGATAGGGGGAGAATCTTTAACATCTATGTCATGTTGTAACACCGAAGTCGTAGTAGGTGTATCATTGAAAAGAGTAGGACATTTTTCAATCAACTGGATAACATCCTGTCTCTGAGCTTCGGATAGTTGAAATAAATAAGAAGGCAACTTCTTCAACACTTCTGAATTCCTCAGTTTAGTACACTGCTGTGGTGCATTACGCAGCACGAGACCATCTTCATCCGCACCTGTTCCTACTGAAGATGAAACCTCGCTGACTACTGCAACAGACGAAGCCACAGGTACAGATTTTTCCTCAGTTTTCTCCGAAAATCTATCCCTACCATGATATGCTTTCAACATATTAATATGACAGACCCGTGATTTGCGTTTCCTATCAGGAGTAGAAACTACATAGTCTGTCTCACTCAATTTCTTTTGCAATACATAGGGACCTGAAAAACGGGCAGACAAAGCTGATCCTAAAGTGGGCAGTAATACGAGCACTTAGTCACCGACATTAAAAGAACGAGGAACGGCTTTAGTGTCATATCGACGCTTCATAACTTCCTGTGCGGCTGTAAGTGACTCCTTCGCCTGTGCCCACGCATTATGCAAACGCTCTCTGAAACGACAGACATAATTAGTCTTAGGACTTACATCAATTCCTAATAGGTTTTCTTTTAGGAGCTTAAGTGGACCCCTAACATTATGCCCAAAGACGAGCTCCACAGGACTGAATCCAAGCGACTCCTGGACAGTCTCACGAACCGCGAACAACATCAAAGGAACTCCCTCATCCCAATCTTTCCCAGTGTCCTTGCAGTATTTCCCCAACATTGACTTAAGCGTCTGATGGAACCGCTCAAGTGAACCCTGACTCTCTGGATGGTATGTACTTGCCACCCGATGAGTAATGGAAAGTGATTGCAAGACCTGATTAAAAATCTTAGACATAAAGTTTGTCACCTGATCTGTTTGTATGATTTTCGGTAAACCAAACGTAGCGAAGAACTTAATCAGTGCTTTGATGATAACAGAAGCAGTAATCTTTCGAAGTGGTATTGCCTCTGGAAATCGAGTAGCTGTACACATTATCGTTAACAGGAATAAATTACCCGACTTTGATTTAGGTAGTGGTCCAACACAATCGATAATCACATGTTCAAAAGGTTCTCCAATAATCGGAATAGGAGAGAGCGGAGCAGGGGGAATTACTTGATTGGGTTTCCCCATGCACTGGCAAGTGTCACAAGTGCGACAGAATTGCACAACATCCCGCTTTAACCCAGGCCAAAAGAAATGTTTCAGAATCCTATTATAAGTTTTCGTAATACCCAGATGACCTGACAACACATGATCATGCGCCAAACACAACACGTGCTGACGATAACGAGATGGAATAACAATCTGGCACACTACATTCCATTCACCATCCTTTTCAGTATCTGGACACCATTTACGCATCAACAAATTATCTTCCACAAAATAGATTACCTTCTCCTGACTGATCTGGTCTGGAGAGAAAACTGAGGCAAAACATTTAGCCAAAGATTTATCCCCCTTTTGCGCAACAATAATCCGTTCACGAGACATAGGCAAATTCAAAGTATTACTGTCTAACCTCAAAATGTCAGAGTTAATGTGGCAATTAGAAAAGCTGGTATCTTCCGACGGTAACACCTTTTCAGCAGATACGGGAGCCATAAACGATTCTGATAAGTCAATGACATCATCCACTCTCTTTGACTGAGCGCGCGTCAAAACCCACACAGGAAAGGTATCAGGATAACTCACTGATAACTCATCACAAGAAACAAAGTTCGGCTGATCTATAACTTCCAACACAGGCATCACTTTACCCCCGGCCAAATCATTGCCAAGAATAAAGGAAACACCTTTAATGGGGAGAGAAGGACGTACTCCAACTGACACGAAACCAGTTACAAGGTCACTTTTTAAATGTACGCAATGTAACGGTGCTTTTACGAAACCCATTTCGATTCCCTGAACTAAAATACTCGAGCCACAAAATGACTGATCAGACAAAGGCAAAGTATCTTCTACCAAAAATGAGTGCGCTGCGCCAGTATCGCGCAACAACTGAATCTCATGTTGATCTTCAGGTTTACCAGTCAATGAAATTAATCCCTTAAGCACGAACGGACTATAACCAGAATCAATACAGCCCATACCAGAAATATCATCAGTATTCTCAATAAAAGAATTAACAAACCCCACACTTTTAGATGGTTGTTGCTGCTGCTTGCGTTTCAGCGTGAAACAATCTGCAATTACATGCCCCTGCTTGTGACAGTAAAAACATTCCCTTACCTCCTTAGGACGTGGGGAAGGAGATTTCGCACGAGACGCCTGAGGATGAGTAGACTGAACCGAAGAATTTTTCTCAGGACGAGCTGAACTGAACACCGTTTTGTGCGTAAGCACAAATTCATCTGCAAGCACCGCTGCTTGCGACAAAGAAATTACTTTTTGTTCGTTCAAGTATACAACAACACGTTCTGGCAAACAATTTTTAAATTCTTCTAACAAAAGCAACTCTCGTAACGAATTAAAATCTGTCAATTTACTCGCGTTACACCATTTATCAAAAAGATTTCCCTTTTCGCGAGCAAATTCCACAAAAGTCTGACTGGCAAGTTTCTGATGATTTCTAAATCGCTGCCTATAAGCTTCAGGAACCAGCTCATTTGCACGGAGAATAGCAGACTTCACTGTGTCATATTGTAAGCTTTCCTCTAACGATAGTGTTGAGCAGACCTCCTGAGCCTTACCTACAAATTTGCATTGAAGCAAAAGGGACCACACATCTTTAGGCCAATGGAGGGAAGACGCGATACGTTCAAATGCGCTGAAGTACGTTTCCACCTCCGTTTCTCTAAAGGCACTAGAACAATATGTTTGCTAACATCGAAGGTTGGAGAATGATCTCCCAGAGATACCGCCACAGAAGCCTCAGCACGGGGTGACTGCCCAGCCGACCCAGAGGCCACCTTCCGTGCCTCTAGCTCCAGCTGTCGCAGCTTCACCTCCTTCTCAGCTTCTACCTCGAGCCTGTGTATTTCGAGCTTCAAGTCCAACTCAGCCTGACGCGCCTGGGCCCTTTCTTGTGCCTCATACTGTAAACGAGCCAGACGGACTCTCAAGCGCCCGTTCCCAGACCCAACAGAAGCAGGGGAGAACGGATCAAAAGGCGGCAAGACGGCCTTAGTATCCGCCCCGACATCAACCTCGGCAACTGTCTCGCTCCGCTCTTCGTCCGATACCCCCTCACTAGAAACCTGCGCGCCAGCACCAAGTGGCCCGGTCTCTCGAATATTTACGCCAGGTCTCGAAAAAATTTTGATCTCCACCAACCTCTCGAATATAGCACTCTTAATATTTTTCTTGAGAGCTTGCCTCCCCACAGGAATTTTGTAGTGGTCCGCAATCTTCAGTAAGTCATCTTTTCGACAATGATCAAACTGCTCTAAGGAAGGATGCTCAACAAACGACTGTAGATTAAACAAAACCATCATTACTAACATTACAAACCAAACCACAGTTAACAAAATACCACGCATCCGGCTACCCTGGAAAATACAGAGTCTTAGCACAAATCACTTTGCTACCAATACAAACACAGTCCATACATATTCCTCTCAATGTCTTGTGATGGGTGTTAAATATCCCGGACGAGCCCCCAATTGTTACGACCCCCGAACTAGTCTAGGGGTTGGAGAGACCAACATTTAGATGCGACAATAAAGAGGTATATATATAAGCCATGGTTTGTACAAAAGACCCAACAATCCAACTCACTGTGCAAAAAGCCAACACCTTTATTCAGTATAACAAGGTCAATGGCAAAAGTGAAGTGAACCAATCTATGACAAACATAGATTAATAGATAGATATATATGGGATACAGAATTTCTGTAAGATAAGTTGATATCATCACAAAGAGAAAAAGATAGACGAGAACGGTGCCAAAGAAAAGAAAGTAACAAAACCAAACGAAGTCTAGCTGTTAAATAACCTCTGATCCTCACTAAGAAAATAAAGAAGAAAACAAATAATCTTCAGCGTCCAAGACGCCCTACCTAATCTCCACTAACTATCAGAAAACAAAAATACAGGGAATGGAACTCGCCCCTAACCTAGTGTATGTAAACAAAGCGAAAACCCCTGCGTGTTGCATTGTATGTCACGTGACATGCTTACCTGTCTATCTCTCTCTCCGCACTAGTAACCTTCAGCAGTCTGCTGTATAACAAGTTACATAAAAACCAGAGAATCAAACACAGGAAGAGTTCACTCATACATTAATTCAGCATCACACAGATCGAACGGGAACCACAGTCTTAACAGGGTATACAAACTCGCAAACAGAAAGCTGCGTGGTCTGAGTCTCAGCGAGCTGAGCTCCCATTGAAACATCAGCGTGCCCTCTTATTACCCCGGTGGCCTGTTCCCATTGGCGACAGCGAGAAGGGATGACGTCAGCACTAACGATGATTAACAGGTCACTTGGCCAATCACGGGTACCTGCAAAGCGAAAGTAACCGAGAGACCGGGAAGAGAAACACAAAGGAACACACACACACACAATACAGGAACGTAACAACCCTTCACATTCTGACATTCTGGATGTTTTACAGCTTTAAATAGTTTGTTGTACAGCTATGAATCAAATCTCACCTAAAGTATTTCAAATATTCTCAGATTTAGCCCCCAGCCCCGCACCGTTCTATCGCTTCCCTACCTGCTTCACTGGGTACTACAGCTTTCCTACAAATTGCATACTTTCCTCTCATGTAGGGTTTGTAAACACACACACTCACACACACACACATAGTAGTTTTAAAAGGTTTGAACTGGTAATGTGTAAATAAATATGTTTACTTGCATTATTTTATATGATAGGGTGCAATGGGGCAAAAGACCCCCCCAAGTGTAAAATTGAATGCTATTTTCTCCAAAAATATTAGGTGGTAGAACGAAATGTTACGGCACATTCATAAACCCCTGTAACTCTACAACAAATTATTTGAGGGAGGGAGGGAGGGAGGGAAGGAATAGGTTTAATTACTTAAATATTAAAATTTTAACAAGAATATTCAAGTGTTTTATATATGAGCGCAGTGTAGTTCTAGCGGTAAGTCTAGCAGCCGTTCATCATCGCACCATTAGCTGGGTAATTCCCAGCCAATTGCATGTAAGCCGTTGCTTTATAAGTCTGCTCACAATCTATCACATTGCTGTTTCAGTGCGCTAACACGGCAACCTCCACCACCCCCAGTTGAGCCCTGTCCCGCATGGGGGTAGGCTCCTCGCCCCTCCCTCCTATCTCCAGCAGGATATGATGGTTCCCTCTGACCGCCAAACGGGGCCTACGCCAAAGAGAGACATTATTTTACATTCATCAAATAAATGGCACCTTAAACCTCACTCAAGCCTGCGTGTCTTCCCGATAGAACTAATATTAATGTTTGTATTGTACTACATTTATACATTTAAGAGGTGAAACTCATGATATGTCTGATACAAGTTCAATGGAAGACTTTATTATTTTCATATTTGATCGTACAGCCTCAGATGATCATGCAAGTGAACCGTAATACTACAATAGTATGTCAATGCACTGCACACAATAACACCCTAAACTGAACAAGGATTTAATAATGATGGGGATGAATATACTTTATTAAACATGAAAATAAATACAGAAATATGCAATATATTACAGTAATATGTTTAATTTATAATTTCTTTAGCATTAAATTAATAGATAGACACACTACACACACTAAACAAATGAATGCATGTACAGTACTGTGCTCTGAAATCGGTACATTTGAAACAACTTGAGATTAATATTATAGTGCATTTCTGCGACTATCTGGAAACTACAGCATTGTTATAAAATATTCAGAAGTCTTACATATTAGTAAACATGTTACACTAACTTCACTGGACAATGTAGATACATTGCAGTCGGTTAACACACGAGTACTGCTCGATTCATACGAGCATGACAAGCAATTTAATCTTCAACAACCCAACCAGAAAACATATTCAAGCATTATAGCAGGTAAATACTTCACCAAACAGTTAACAGATAAACATCCATCCAGACTGCAGCGATGCTGTCCTAAAATATATATAATTGTTGTAGGCTTACCACAGTAAATCAGGGTAAGGACTTTTTTTATACTTAATAAAAAAGTATGTATGCGTGGCAGTGGCATATAATCAGCATTGTTCCAAATGACAACATGTATTAACTGTTGATATTATTTGTTACTCGATTCTTTCTAATCACCCCTGTGTTCACTTGATAATACTGCCAGTCAAAGTTGAAATAATTTTTTCTGGTAATCAACATTATGCCTCAAATGCTGTTGGTTACGCTTACTTCAAACCCTGAATGTTCCTTTAAAGCCATTTCCTTTTAGCCTCTGAGCTGAATTATATGGTGGACACATTTTTCTAATTAAGAAGAGTGTTATCAATTGGCCAGAAAGCATAACTCCCTTCCCCACCTTTCATCTGAAATGGTAATAGGGACTCAGCGCGTTCAATTACTCACCACAATTTTAAAGTTAACAAGTTGCAAAGTCAACAATTCAAGTTATAATTTTAATTTGTTTTATTTAATTGATTTATTTTACAATTGAGTTGCATATTTAGGCTGTCAAAAAAGTAAAAAACAGTTAAAAGATAATAGCTAAATTATAAAAATTGGGGACACAGTCGTCTGGCTCAAGGGGTTCCCTGGTCCTTTTCACACTACACTGTGACCACAGCATAAATATCCTTGTGTTTCACGTAAGGCTGGGTATTGATACAGATTTCCTGACGTGATTCAGATTCATAAGCTCTTGATTCGATTCAATATCAATTCATATGGCTATATTTCAGTTATAATGTCCACTTTGCTTACACCTGAAAGACATTCTTCCAGATGATGCTGTTAATTATACAGGGGACCATCTAACTAGGTTGGAAAATTCCAGAAAATTATTATATTCCTTTAGACAATTAGCTTCTAATAGGAGGTGTACTGAATTGGAGGTGTACCTGTGGATGTATTTTAAGGCCTACCTCCGTGCCTCTTTGCTTGACATCATGAGAAAATCTAAAGAAATCAGCAAAGACCTCGGAAACAAAATCATGGACCTCCACAAGTCTGGTTCATCCTTGGGTGCAATTTCCAAACAAAATAAAAGCTGAAATAAATCATTCTTTCTACTATTATTCTGACATTTCACATAGTTAAAATAAAGTAGTGATCCTAACTGACCTAAGACAGGGAATATTTTCTATGATTAAATGTCAGGAATTGTGAAAAACTGAGTGTAAATGTATTTGGCTAAGGTGTATGTCTTCAACTTATTTCAACTGTATGTTTCAGGAAGTAATAAGTAAAAATGTGACAAAATGACATCCCTGTTTATTATATTTATGTGTGTATATGGGAATTTCATACATTAATACTCACTGCAGTTTGGCCTCTGAGTGAAACAAACTACTAATTGAGAATATTAGTTATCATCTACTAATTCTACTAATTGAGACTTTAGAACGTCTAGGTTACGAATGTAACCTCCGTTCCCCGATGGAGGGAACAAGACTTTGTGTCGGAAAAGCAACACTAGGGGTCTCTCTTGAGCACCGAATATACCTCTGATCTATGAAAAAAGGCCAATGAGAAGTTGGCAGCTAGTATTTGCATACCCCGCCCCCGGACATACGGGTACAAAGGCGAGGCAAATACTAGAGTTCATTCAGGATTTTTCTGAGGAGCCGGAAATGGTTCGGCCACTACAGCGGCTCGGCTCAGCAACGTGGCCGGGAAGGACACAACGTCTCGTTCCCTCCATCGGGGAACGGAGGTTACATTCGTAACCTAGACGTTCCCCTTCTGTCGCTCTCTCCACGTTGTGTCGGAGAAGCGACACTAGGGGTCCAATTTAAATTACGCCATGCGCTGAGCCGTGTACGTGGTCTGACACAGGAGCGGGCTGGTGTTTTTACGTGCCAGATGACCAGCTGTATCAGACTGCACATACCCTTCCCCAATGCCCCACAAAAGTCGTCGGAATCCTTTTGGTTACCCAAGCCTGGCTGGGCCTCTTTTCTCTCTATGTTTCTCGCATAGAGCAATAGACAGCCGGGGCCCTTACATGCACTGAGGGAAGGGGGTCTTACCCAATTTCCTATTCTTTCAGGGGGAAAAGACCCTGCGGAGACCACCCCTACCCAGCTGGGGAGGTAAGGTGGTTAATACATCACATGTGTTTTTAGGCGACACGTGGAAGTGGCGCGGTGGTAGATCCAGCCTCAGCAAGGGGGGAGTTGCTACACACGGCGACCGGGGGGCAGCCGAAACTTACCCAAGGAAAACGCGGGTCCGCTCGTAAGGGGACCGTATCATGGAAAATACATACAGGGGGAGTCCGCGTAGGAGTCCTCACCCTGTGGAGCACCTATTCCAGTACAGGGTAGATTTGAGTACCCGCATAGGATTGGATCGGCAAGTTCCTCTGCCGAACTGCAGACCCATGAGGGGCTAGGGAGGAATCGACCAGGGATTCGAGTTGAGTGAAATCTCCTGGGAAAAAAAGACGCACAGTTTTACCTCAAGCGAGGGAAAGGGCGCTATATGCAAGCGATTCACCCGGCCAGCCCATCAGCGTGTTAACGAGTTCTACTGGCTCGGACCTGAGAAAACACGGGATGAAACTGACTCAACCCTGAGATTGTAGTATCTCGTAAAGGTGTTGGGTGTCGCCCAATCCGCTGCTCTACAAATGTCTGCCAGGGAGGTACCCCTGGCCAGTGCCCACGAGGACGCAACACTCCTTGTTGAGTGAGCTCGGACCCGCAAGCGGGGGCACGGCCTGAGTGTGATAAGACAATGAAATGGCATCTACTACCCAGTGGGAAAGCCTCTGTTTGGAGACAGCGTTTCATTTCCGCTGTCCCCCAAAGCATAGAAAGAGCTGCTCAGAACATCTAAAGCTCTGCGTGCGGTCCAAATAGGTACGCAAAGCACATACCGGACACAGCAACGATGGGGCTGGGTCTGCCTCCTCCCGGGGCAGCGCTTGCAGGTTCACTACCTGGTCTCTAAAGGGAGTGGTAGGAACCTTTGGCACGTAGCCCGGTCGCGGACTTAGGATCACGGAGTGTCTGCCGGACCGAACTCCAGGCAAGTGGTGCTGACAGAGTCCAACTGATTCTAGCGGCTCGAAGGGTGGTCTCTGGAGGCCCGTGAGGACTACCGAAATGTCCCAGGAGGGGAACAGGCTTGGCCGGGAGGGATTTAACCTCAGGGCGCCTCTTAGGAACTTGATGATTAAGTCGCGCTTACCAAGGGACTTGCCGTCTACTGCGTCTTCAAGGTGGACAGGGACAGCCCCACCGGGGAACGGAGTGGTCTTACCAGCTCCGGAGCTAACGTCTCGGTCTCTGGGTCGGTCATCTCAGGAGCACCTGGGAGCCTTCCGGGTCCGTGAGATGAGGGGGCGTCCATCTTCCACGGGGAGCTCGACGCCGGGGCTGAGAGCTGAGCCCATGTTTGTTGAGGCGGAGCACCGCTTTTCTTTCTTTCTTGAAAGCCGCAGGAGGACGTCCTCGGCGAGCAGACAGGGCATGGCCCCTGGTGGCAGGTGTTTGCAGCAGGGCAGGATGTGTGAGTAGCCTCCGTCTGTTTCTTCACCACTGAGGACTGCTGGGTGGAGTCGTCAGGTGGTGTCGCCGAATGGACGGAGCTGGAAGACGGGAGAGTTTGAGAAAGCGTGTTTTGTCTACCTCCTCTACTGCGACCAGGTCCAGTCCATGCGTTTCCGGACCACGAGGGTGGCCATTGCCTGTTCGAGTGCAGTTCCTGCGGCACGTCAAGAACAGGACTATCCAAGTGCAAATTTTGGAGTGCCTTGGCCCAGTGGGCTTGCAGGAGGTGGCCATGGCGTGCAGGGGGGAGTGGTCTGCGACCGCTCTACCGCCGAGGGTAGTGAGAACGGAGGAGCGATGCACGTCCGGGAAGAAAGGAACCGGGGGGGGGGTGCGTGGCTGTGAGCGGTGCACATGCCTGTGGAACCAATTAAATAGTCGTGAGGGGTAGGGTGACGGGATTTCTCTGATCCAACCTTGCGCTTGCGGTACCCGGGGAAGCATATCGGACCTCTGTGCATCAGGGGGTAACGCTCTCCGATGCAGCGGTGATTATCGTCATCCAATCCCGGGAGCTCTAGGGACCGGCAGGCCGGCCGTGAAGCGGGCCGTACTCATCCCGAGCAAAGCGTGCCGGGGAGGCGGGTGGTTCGTGGGGATTTACCCGGCGAACAGGCCCGTCATTGTCCCCAAATCGTCTTCATCGCCCGCGGCGCCTGCCTCAATCCCATGGGAAAGAGGCGAGGCGCGGGGGGGGGGGCTGAAGTGGCTTTCTCTCATGACAAAAGAAAGCCGGTGACCGCAATGCTGCCACAGTTATGTTCTCGCACTGAGAACATAACCTATTGGAGAGAAATCGCTCATCCCACCCAGAAATTCATCCTCCACCACCCAGATTGAGGCGAGTCACTACGCCACCACAAGGACTTAGAGCGCATTGGGAATTTGGCATTCCAAATTGGGAGAAAAGGTTACGATTAATCATAAAATCTATATTTTTTACCCAGTCCTTGTTTAATGGAAAAATAAGAAAACAGCACAGGGATTTGGAACGACATAAGGGACTGAAAGGACCAAGTGGATGGAAGACGACATCCAGCCTCTACCTGCTCAAGCCCAAACCTCAGCTTGTTGCTGGGACTTCAGCTCCATCTCTTTCCCGGACCTGGCCGCTGGTAGGAGCTGCTTGGTCAACTTGGCATCTCTAGACCCAACCCTGCTGCCTGGAGCTCTCCTTTAAGACTTGACAGTAAACACCCACTTTTCTGATTGGCTCTCTGATCTTGACTGACAGGTTCTCTTCTTGCCATCTCACTGCTCACCACTACTGGGCGGGGCTACAGAAGTGATAAAGTAAAGTATGTGTTGTTGAGGAGGTGGTCAGATGCATATGTCTACCACAGTGTGACAACACAATGTGGAGGAAGTGGAGAACAAGTCATTTTGGCAGTTTGGTTTCAACAAATGCTCTTTTTACAGTGTAGAGGTTCTGTGCAGAGTTCTGAAATTTACAGTATGTTTTTATAGTACAATGACATCTAATATGTGAAAAGATCAATCCTCATGACATGACCCCTTTAATGAAGGTTTGTATTTTGTCTAATGCATATCCCATATATGATTAAATTAAGTAATTAAATAACATAATACAGTAACATGGTTGTGCACAAAATATGACACAACTGAAGTTTTCCTACAGTGAACTAAAAAGAATGCAACAAACTTTTCCAATAATGTCACATTGTGGTATAAGATAACATTTTTGGATGCAGTCAAGAAGGCCTCTGAAGTGAGACCATTTCACCCAAAAAAAAAAAACATTTATATCTATAATTGTTTATCTAACATTTTTATTTTTCTAAAGTACTTGCATACATGTATTGTTTTTGAAAAAGTGAATGAATTTCTTTGCATGTGACATTTATATTTTTGTCCTGTTATGTACTAGTGAACTGCTGGACCAGATCAACATTATCAAGTTTTCCAGCTGACCTGAGTGTGTTTCCAGGTTTATATAGCCCGCATTTACTATCCATCCCTCCGTGATCAATTTTTATTTTGTGAATAGTTTTCCTAGAAGTCCTGTCCTCATTTGCTCACCCTCATGCCTGATTATCATTCTGATACTTGAATGAATCAGAACAAATCTTTTTAGTGAATCAAAAGCACTTTTACATCAGTAGGAGCGGTTGCTGAATTAATCAACTTAAATAAAAGCTGTGGAAGTCTCACAAGCCTGAAGTACAACATTAAACTACATAACACAGTCTAAACTGTCTCTGGAACTGTTACTGTGTTTATTTAATGGAGTGGTGGTGGTGTAGTGGTCTAAACCACATAACTGGTAAAATGTTAATCAGAAGGTCGGTGGTTCGATCCCCACAGCCACCACCATTGTGTCCTTGAGCAGTGTAATGAAATCCTTAATATAAGTTAGCTAATTTCTTGTTTGTTTAGATTGATTTCATATATAGTTAGGATCAATTATTGTATTCCATTTATGCCTATAAAATGTATGATAACATGCCTTTTACAAGAATTGTATTAAATGTATTTCTGATTTGTTATATCTGATTTGTTAGATCTCATCATGTTGTAACAGGATACTGAGGGCAGTAAATGCAATAAGAACTGCATTTCTTCCAAATAATTCTTCCTGGAAGGAACTGAAAGAATCATTAATCGTTCCATATGATTCCCATGCCTTCTTTTTAGTCGCTTTAGAGTTTGACAGTTCCTGTGCAAACTCACTTTCATTGGATGGAAAAGAGCAGCCAGGGTATTACCAAAATCAGCTTTTGTGTTCAGAAGAAGAAAAAGTCATATGGGTTTATTGACATGAGGGTGAGTAAATGATGACAGAATTTTCATTTCTGGCCGAACTATTCTTTAAACACTATCTGAGAAACTTGATCTTTCTTTCAAAATGTTCAGTCAAATTAGGGTTTTAGATAGATAAATTGCTTAATCTCTGGTGTCTGTTTTCTCAGAATGACCCTGTCACACCATTGGAAGATTAGTTTTGATGTTTCCCAACAAGTCACGGTGGCAGAGTTTAAAAAGAGCCAACCTGACAAGCCCTACACCTGCATGTGTGTTTGCAGGTAAACACACTGACACAATACATTGAAATTAAAGAGACGATTTTTTTTTTATTGCTTGCATTATGATTGTGCACAATGATTGTTTGCACTTGAACTGAATAACAAGCCTTTTGTCATTTTGCCTTAGTCATACAGAGGCTGGAAGATTTGACTCGTTCAAAATTTGTGAACAGCTTTTTGTCTCATAAATTGGCAATGACATGACATATGTTCAATCTTTAATTAAAATGAAAACATTTTTAATAATATGTGTAACGTAGTTCAATGGAAAGGAGGAGGTGAGAACCGGCTTGATAATATAAATAATAGTTTAATATAAAACTGAAACAAAAGACAAACACACACACACACATGAAAAACCTGTTCGTAAATGATCTCTCTCTCCCGCACAATCCTCCGCAGTCGGCCTTTATCCCTCTCGGAGGCTTGATTAGCCTGATAAGGGACTGGGTGTGTAGAATCACGACCCGGCCCTGCCCTCCACCCTACCACATTCCTCTCTCGTTCTCTCAGGCTGGGGAGCCCCCGGCATGACGTACACCCTTCCCCCCCTTTCCCTGGGGGAGGGCGTGCCCTAAGCCCCGTCTGCCGGCAGGTCATCCCCGTCTACCTGGATGAGGGAGGGGACAAGGGGAGGGAAACAGAACTATAAAAAATGGGGGGGGGGGTACTTCCTGTAACAGTGTAGTACCCCCCAAAAAAACACTGTAAAATTGAAATGAGAGGGAAAAGGCCAACGCGGATCGGCAGTGAGAGAGAGAGAGGAGAGAGAGATAAAACAAAAAACACTTACTCGCCAGTTCTCCGATATGCCGTAGCTTGTTCCTCAGCCACTCCTCCACCCTCTAACGGACGACAGCCACGCCTCTCCGGGCGGATCAGAGGTAGTCCTCCATCCCCTGGCGGACGGAACGCCCCGTCACGTTCTCTGGGAACAGAAGTAGTCTCTCCCGCCCCTGGCAGCAGTTCTCCCGCTCCAGGCGGTCGGCAGCGAGCCCCTCCCTGTTCGGTGGTCTCAGACCCCTCCGCGTTTCAGCGGCTGGTAAGGAGTGTTGATAACCTGTCATGCAAAAGTTCTGTCAATACTATTAACACCAGCATTTATGTCATCAAACAATGTCTAATGTTTGGATGTAAAGAAAAATGAATAAAACCTATAATCTCAGCCTCATTTGATCAGCTAATTAATTTTGGTCATCAGGATTCATTTTGCCATCTGGGTTCAGGATTTATCCATCAAGCCAGACTCTGTACAGATACAATCTCTTCAGGTTGGATAAATGAGTAAATAAACTGTCAAGGAGCATCTTGGCATTCCCAAGAAAGAGTTTTGTTTCTATGGACATATTTACTCCATTTTGGAAGTACTGTCTGCCATACTATATTTTTGAATGGTTGAAGTTTGGTATTTGATTGTAATGAAAACTTCTTATAGAAATCTACTAGATGTGATAATGATATGTAACAGAATATGTAACCTATATGTGTCCTATTTTGTTGTATATATTTATATTTGTATCCATTTGAAGTTTAATATACACATAACTTTGTTAAATATCATGAAGAGCACATACACCCAATGGACTTGTTAAGTAATTTACTCAAACATTTAGCTTATTTGTTATATTTTCATGATTTCATTATTGGCCATTTAATTTCATTACCATGTCCTATTTTCCAAACTTGCCAATTCATAACATCTTATGTGATTTGATAGTTGATTAAGAAACAGACCTACATAAAATTTGTATAAAAATTTTCCCAGTCACAGCATATAAATTCGACCTAAAGATACAATGTCTTTGTTTTTGCGAAGTCAGAATAGATTTAACATGCTAGACATGTTAAATGCAAACTAATGCTGCATTCCTGTTGTGTCGGAATAACATTACGATCATGACTGTAACCTTGGTTCTTGAAAGAAAGGAACGAGACTCTGTGTCAGTAGCTGACGCTATGGGAAACTTCTCCCAGGAGTGACGATCCCTGAAGACCTATCCACCTTATTTTGAAAGCAAGCAAGAAGCTGCATTTCTGGCAAGTGTGACTAAGTTCTGCTGTCATTGACTGTAATGTAAATGACTAGAAGTGTAATAATACCAGAATTTAATGGTTTGGGCTTATAAACTCTCACACAACCTTACAGCATAATATCCTAATGTTGGATAATTTTCTAACATCATTTATAGTAAAAGAGTAAGTAGATCATTCCCTTGTTGTGTGTTTTATTGAAGAGATGTATATTAATGAATATATTGAAGAAGATATTGTATTGAAGATGCTTTTACTATTTTCCCAAGATGAAACAAGAGGCAGTTTTTGTGCAAAAAAAGTTAAAGCAGCATTTTCCCAGTGGCACTTGCTCCCTCCTGGTTGTGTAATGTTTGCAGTAGCTGTTACAGACAGAGCTGAGCGTTTCAGAGACTGATCTCTCATTCATTCAGACTTTGCAACAGCATATGATAAAACAATGGCAAACTGCAAAACTACATACACACCGAATATCACATGTATTGCCAGCCTGCAATATAAACAGTGTACATTTTTATTTTTAATCTCTGAAATGGCTGAAGGTGGCTTATAATGGAAGAGGTCCACATTCAAGGTTGAGAATGGCGGTGCCCTAGTTACACTGAAAAAGGTGGTTAAAATCATGCCAATCTATTGGCAAATGGTGCTTGATTCTCCACCCCTGATGCACACATCATCGCGAGCATATAAACCGGAGCACAGCACCATTTCATCAGGATTTTTAAAAAATTTTCTCTTTCACTTAACAGCAAGAAATCAGTAGTGCGTCGAACATACTCAGTTTCTCGTTCCTTCTTTTAAGGGGGAACCAAGGTTAATTCACACACAAGCCCCATAAACCCCTGGGCCTACTGAAATTGTTTCTGCGACAAGGCTCTCTCTGGCTTGAAGCTTGTCAAGAATTTGAGAATAAACTGATTGTGTTCGTTGGTCAGATGCGCCAACATGGTCACCGAGTCTAGTTTCATTCCCAAGAAAGAAACTTGCCAACTTGGCACCAACACACTCTTCGCCCAATTGACTACGAGGCCCAAGCACTCCAAAGGGCAGGACTTTAAACTGCTATGCAGTTTCCTCTAAGGCGACTCTCAAGCATGGCCTGTGATGAGAGGCTACTTGCACATGCAAGTACACATCTTTCAGGTCAATAGACACAAACCAATCCAGGGAACGGACATAAGAAAACATCTTGAATTCAGATTTCGCTAGTGTCCGGTTCAAGCATCTCATGTCCTTTTTGCCACCAAAAAACAACATCTATAGAAGCATTTCTGTGCGTCGACACTGGTACTACCTCTATCGCATCTTTGGTGAGGAGACATCGTACCTTTGAGCATAAAACCGGTACATCACACACTGTCACAGTGGAGGAGAGAACGCTGTTGAAGCTAGACGGCCACCTCGTGAACTGAAATAATTTGCAGCATTCGACTGTGTGCAGTGCCGAGCTGGAGATGTCTGAAAGGATACTGAGGTAAGGTCTGAATGCCACCAATCCTCGAGGAGCAGTCGTGCAGGACAACAGTTTGTATTTGAAACTAGAAATGAGCTCATTTCTGTGCTGATGTTTATTTTTTATTATTTCTGTGCTAAACTGTTTATTTGAATGTGAAAACATTTGGCAGGGAGCTAACAACAGCACAAACAGTAACATTGTTGTAAACATCATCTCAATCCCAGCAACTGGTGGAGGGAAAATTTGGCGGGGACACGGCCAGTGTTCCAGGCCTTCTTCAGAGCCGGAGTGGTAGTACTCTGGTCCACTTTCATGGTAATCAAACATTTAGGAACGCTTGCCTTGCCCAGAATGTTTTCCACAGGGACGAGGTCCAGAGACCACAATCTTACAATTAGGCCCGGCTGCTGGGTCCTAATCTCTGGCTCAGTCTCCATTTTCTGGTGAGCTGGAGTGGCGGGACCTAGACATCTAGGAAGAGCACAAGAGAGCTGGTTGGTCATAGAGCCACCAGGCTTCGGCAAGATGTGCTTGTACGCTTGTGGTTGCTTTTGAATTGATGAGAACTGCTCAGTGTAGGCATGAAAAAGGCCCTGCTGTGACATCAGTGCATCAAGCAAGACAGCTTTGTCCTTATCATGTATCTCTGTCAAGACACCAGGCTACCCATAGATCTGCCAAGGGCTTGGGCAATGATCTTAGCAGCTCGGAGCACCAGCTCAGAGGCATGACGCAGCTCTTTAAAAGACTAGGAGTCTGTCCAGTCCTTGTGCAGGTCAGCCTGGTACGTGTGCAAGATGCCATGGTGTTACTTGCTGCTCTGGAAAAAAACGTCACTGGAAAGCGGGACGCAGAATCGCGCTGACTCTGTAAGAACCGTTTGTCGAGCCAAAAACCCTCTTGCTCACTCAGAGTGGAACACTCAAGCTGGAGCTTCTCGACTGCCTGAAAGAGAACCTGTATCAGCTCAGCGGGAAAATACCAATGAGTTCAGCAAAGTGAAGTGAAGATTTTGAGAGATGTTATTGCGAACCTGAAGAGAAAATTTCATATTAATTGGCCATGTGCTCTGTTTTATAAGCATCAGGGGTGGACGGTTAAGCGCCACATCTGGGAGGAGTATCCCATGGTGTCAGCTATTGATGCAATGTCAAAGGGACTGACTTGAAAGGGAACTGTAATTACGAGATGAAAACTCTACTTGGAGCCGATCATACCCTGGGACATTGTAAGTTATTAATTTCTATGGCATCACTCAGAACTCCAAACCGGCTTTGTTGTTGTTAACAACATAATATTTATCATAACTTTAATTCATTAATTCACCTCTGTGTGTTGTAGCAAAATGTTTAAGAACGAAGAAAGCACTCTTTAAAATTACAGATCAAACAGAAATATGTTCACTATTACCTGTTGATCCCGCTGCCAAATTGGTTCTTGGAGCTTTCATAGAGTTCTGTGTTTAGAGCTTAAATTAAATGACTTTTTACTAGTCGTAATCTTGTAATTATGGTAAATCAGACATGATGTTGGTAATGACGTATCAATGATTTATAAACCAATATAATATTGGTTATATTTCAAATTCCATAAAAAATAAATATAGGCTACAAATATACACTGTAAGGCATCTTGTGGGTGCTATGAAATTAATTAGTCTAATACTTTCAATACTAATACTAATTAGTACTAATTTCAGATTTAATACTAATACTTGTGATGCATAATGTATAAAAAATCATGATAGCATAAAATGGACTATTTAGTAAACTGGTCGACAACCACCAATGAAACTGCACACCTGGTCTTTGAGTCGGCTTATATGCCTCTGTAAACCAACACTGATTTAATACCCCTTGTCTGGTTTTCAGACCAGCTGTGTAAGCAGTGATATATGAAGTGATTAAATTACAGTAGTCTGTCAGTGTAATTTAATGCTATTTGTCACAGCATCCAGGAACTAGAAGAGTCACCCTTATACTCAAATAAAAGTACCGGCAAAATAAACTGACTGTGAAAGCATGCATAGGGAATATGTACAGTATGTCAGTCCGTCCATTCATCTATCGGTCCCCAAGCAATTGCCTAGCAATCACTCAGAAAACCTTAAAAATATTCCATGTTCAATACAAGTTAAGCTCAATCAAAAGCATTCCTGGCATTATGTGGATTAACCCCAAAAATGATTTAGACTTCGAGGCATTTGCAATGGAAGTCAATGGGGCCAATTTTTGGAGGGTTAAACACAGAAATGTGAAGCTTATAATTTTATAAAAGTACTGTTTAAAAGCTGTTTAAAATGTAATTTATTTTGGTTGTTTAAGGGTTCACTGTGTAATGCCGTCATGGCAATGAAGCTGTAAAATTGGATATAACTTAAAACAGAAAAGGGTAGTAAGCGATTTTATCACTAAATATCGAACTCTTATTAACATGCATGTTGTTTATATCTTGTGTCTATACTTTTGAAACAGTGAGTATTTTAACATTTACCCATTGATCCCCATTCACTTCCATGGAAGTGTCTCGCTGTAACCCAGATTTTTGCTTTTTAAAGAAAAGGAGGGACGAGTCAAAATCCTTTTTTTGTGGTAATCAATATTATGCTACAAATGCTGTCAATTAAGTTTTACTTGTATTGAACCCGGAATATTCCTTTAATAAAATGGCCTACCTGCTTATCAACCCCTTAGAACACCGTAGTAAACAAGTTTAGACAAACTTTTTGTTGTCTGTTTTAATAAGCCTGAAACATTTCAGGTGAGTAATGGACAGGTGAGTCTCAGGTATATGAATAATGGCAGCCACGCACCATGACTTTATTTGTGGCTCATTCATTTTTGTATAAGCAAACTACATATTTCATTGATGCCTCTGGAAGTCTATATTGAGTCAATAAACCTACCGCTTTACAATGATTAACAATGATTCCTTTTAAAGGAACCACAGCATTTAAGTGTTTAGGCAGATGTCTACTGGTTATGATGAAACACAATTTGTGCATGATATGTGCTTTGTTCATAAAGTAATAAACATTATACTGTGTGTGTGTATATATTTTTAATAAACTGTAAATTTGTATCTGGCTGAAGAGAATTATACTAATTCTCTTCAGCCAGATACAAATTTAAAGTTTATTAAAATATTTACAGTATAAATTATAAGGGGACTTAAAGGTAACATGTTACTGGATAAATCTCTAGTCAAAGATCAGTGTTAAGAAGAAGGGTATATTTTTTTATGTCTAAAAGTTTTAAAAAGATTCTCAAAGTCAGAAGTATGTAAATATATGGATATAAATAACTAAATAGCACATTGATTTATACAAATGAAACAGACTCTACAATGACAGTCAAAAGCAGTAAGAAGAAACTTTATAAACATTATTTTTGGACATTCTTTTGCACTTTACCTCTAAATTTTTGACATAAAGGCATGATGTAAGCTGTTCATGTTATATTACTAAAAGCACAAGTGGAGGTGGGGCATGGTTTTCACTCACAGTGTATAAATATGAGCAAATGAAAATCTGTTCAAGAGTGAATCGTAATCCTGCAGCAAATATTTTACCGAAACTTGGGAGTCTCTCACTATTGGTCATGTATCTATGCTGGCTAATGTTCTCTTTAGCCTCAATTGGTAAGTCTCTTTTTAAAACCTCCATTTGTAACATCTGTTTTTGTGCTTACAAATTATTTTAGAAAATTAAAACTATATGAAACTGACTTAAACTGACTCTGCTTCAGCAAAGAGTGAGTGAGGTATGTTGGGCCAACTTTTTCTGAAGGGAAAATGTCTGATGTCAACTGAAATTATAATTAAGCATCTATAATATAAGGAAATATAAATCATTTTTAAAATAATAAAATTGTAAATTGAGCAATTTACATTTTATTGATTTTTATTTTAAAGAATATAAACATAATTACAAATTGAAAATGAAAAAAATAAAAAAGCAACCAGAGGGATATGATGAACACCCCTTACCCATGGTAAAATAACTGTGCAGCCCCTTGTGATTTATTTATTTATTATTAATAAATAAATGTACAGCTTAATGTACTGGATTTTGTTGTTTGGATAGGTGACTATACATTGAGAAAACATTGAGAAAACATGATGTATTGTAAAGTCTTCCACAGGGGTCAATTCTGGGGCCTCTTTAATTTTCATTGTGCTGTTAAATTTATACACGATCCCACTGGGCAACACAATTATAACATAAATGATAATTTGATACACAAAATTAAATTTTTGCTGCTTGCCCCATTTTCTTCATTGAAATGCAATTTGACCAACATAATTTGATTTCAATCATTGCATTTCAATCCATTTGAATTTGTAAAATAGAAGTTTATGTAATCTATGTGTGTTGGGACTACAACATTTCTGTCGTTGGTGAAACTCGGCAGGGGATTCAAAAATTCGCAGCATGCTGGAGTAGATGGCGAAAGTAAGTCTTATTTAATGTGCCTTTGAGCACTATGAACAAAGGAGGTGACTTGTTAGGGTTTACTTTTCTGTTCTATTGGAATTGAGAATATTTTCTATTATATTGCAGTTTTAAGGGTTACCATTTTGAAGAGTAGAGCAGTATGTACTTAGATTGAGGCTATGTAAATGTCAGTTGTTTTATATGTTGTACAAATGACAGTGCAGTGACCAGTCTTCTCTTTTTCCTGCCAGAGAGAAGAGATTCTGAATAATTTTTTTGACAATCTTATTTTATTGGATTTACACACTTCAGTTTGGTTCATGCTACACAAAGTATATAAGTTCAGTTTAGTAGCCTACATGTTTTGTTAAGAAAACCCATTTTCAATGTGTAAAATCACTGTCCATAATTGAATTAAGTTCAGTCAAAGAATAATATTGTTCACTGTGAATGACGAATACATTTGTGTAATAGGAAGTCTTATATGTGCAGGCGGGGTGTCTGCTGCTGGCAACTGCAGTTATAAGAGGCTTTTTGAACATCTCGGCTTGGGCAACGATGACATTCAGATGACGTCCCTGCGGCCCGTGTATAACTGGCGGACCCCTACCGAAGTTTTTGTGGATTTGTTTGTGACATCCATCACAGAAGTGGTACATATGAACTCAGCATGACTTACCTCCATTCACTCATCATTCAGGTCAGCATTTGTAGTGTCACTCATCACTTCTTTTTTTATCCACAGAATGAAAAAGCGCAGAGCTTCTCAACACAGGTTACAATTTTACGCGTAAGTGTTTTCAAAACCTCTTACTCCATTATAACCATCTCATACATGATCAGCAGTGCTGCAGAGTTTGTCACTTTGAGATTGGAACTGGCCAACATCTGTATCTGTATAAATGTCCTTTTTTTTAAACATTTGTGTGTTATGAGTAAATGTTGTATAATATGAACATGTTCATTTAAATTAAATGCTATGATGCTATAATGCATATATCGTCATGGTTACTGTTGTAACCTCCATTACCCGATGGAAGGAATGAGACATTGTGTCGATTGTAGAGAATTTGCATGTCGCACCCCCGGACATACGGGTATAAAAGGGAGCGGACGAGCATCTGTCAGACAGGTTTTTGCACTGAGGAGCCGAGAATAAGATTACAGCGCATTACAGTGGTAGGGATAGTGACATGGCAAGGGGAACACAACGTCTCGTTCCTTCCATCGGGGAACGGAGGTTACAACAGTAACCATGACGTTCCCCTTCTGTCACTCGATGTTGTGTCGATTGTAGTGACACAAGGGGTCCCACTTAAAAACGACTTGCACTAACCCATGTTACGTGACTGCCAAGTCAGGTGCAAGCAGGCTGTTGCATCATATACCGTTCTTAGGTTCCCCGTACTCATACGGAAACAGGTGACATGACTTACATGGGTGCCAGCCGGGCAGCCATAGCCTTTTCTCTCTCTATGTTTCTCGTCATAGAGTTAAAAAGCAGCTAGGGCTATCTTAACACTATAGATGCATCAGGGAAGGCATCCTTTTCCGTTCCTATCCTTTCAGGGGGAAAAGGCCCTGCGGAGACCACAACCTTTCCAGACTTGGAGTAGGTAACTTGTGGCTAATACACACAGGGGTTGTCAAGCCACCTGTGGACATGGTGCGGTGGTAGATCCTGCCTGACAAGGGAGGAGTTGCTACAGACACGGTGACCGGGGGCAGCGAGGACTGCCCAAGGGAGACGCGGGTCCTACCATCAGGGGGACCGTACCATGGAAAATACTTCACAGGGAGTTGCCTGAAGCGGGAACTATGCCTGTGGAGCCCAAGCCCATCACGGAGCACTCGACTCGTGGTGGGTCTGGCGACGGATTCCTCCGATGAATATGCGGCCCGAGGGCTAGGGAGGAAGAGCATCCAGGAAGCGAGATCTTACTGGCTAACCTGAGAGATTAGGTGCACTGGATCAGCTTGGTGAAGTGTGCAAGGTGCATTACCAAGTTCTACCGGCTCTGACCTGACAAAACACGGGACGAGACTGACTCAACCCTGAGGTTGTATAACCTAGCAATGGTGTTGGGTGTTGCCCAGCCCGCTGCTCTGCAGATGTCTGGTAAAGAGGTGCCATGGGTCAGTGCCCACGAGGATGGCACTCTTCTCGTAGAATGTGCTTGAACCCGCAAGGAGGAGGGCACGGACTGGGTGTGACAGACTATGGAAATCGCCTCAACAACCCAATGAGCTAACCTCTGCTTGGAGACGGCGTTCCCTTTCTGCAGTCCGCCAAAGCAGACAAAGAGCTGCTCAGAGCATCTAGAGCCCTGCATGCGGTCCACATAGATACGCAAAGCACGTACCGGACACAGCAACGAAGAGGCTGGAGAGGATCACTGAGAGATCCCAGGAGGGGAACAGGCTTGGCCGGGAAGGGTTCAACCTTCGAGTCTGAAGCCAGTGCCGGAGCGGTCTCATATGCATCAACCCGAGCGGCCGAGGATGCCATATGCCCCAGGAGCCTCTGGAACCGTTTGAGAGGAACCGCTGTGCCAGGCTCGAAGAGAGTGAGGTACCTGAACACTGACTGCGCGCACTTGGTTGTGAGGCGTGCTAACATAAAGACTGAGTCTAACTCCAATCCGAGAAAAGAGATGCTCAGAACCGGAGAGGGCTTGCTTTTTTCCCAGTTGACCTGAAGCCCTAAACGGCTGAGGTGCGCGATCCCCGGTCCCTGTGGGTGCATAGTAACTCTCAAGAGTGTGCTAGGATGAGCCTGTCGTCAAGGTCATTGAGTATGCGGATGCCCACTTCCCGTAGCGGGGCAAGGGCTGCCTCTGCGACCTTGGTGAAGCCGCGAGGGGATAGAGACAGGCCGAAGAGGAGGACCTTGTACTGATACGCCTGGTCGTCGAATGCAAACCATAAGAAGGGTCGGTGTCAAGGCAGAATGGAGACATGGAAGTACGTGTCCTTCAGGTCTACCGCCGCAAACCAATCTTGATGCCGAATGCTGGTTAGAATTTGCCTCTGCATGACCATTTTGAATGGGAGTCTGTGTAAGATACAGTTGAGAACTCGCAGGTCCAAGATTGGCCGCAACCCACTGTCTTTTTTGGGTACGATGAAGTAAGGGCTGTATTAAACCTTCTTCATCTCGGCTGGAGGGACAGGCTCTATCGCGTCCTTGAGTAGCAGAGTGGAAATCTCTGCTCGTAAGGTGTCAGTGTTTTCGCCGCACATTGGCATTGATCGAATACCGCTGAAACTAGGCAGGAGCCTGGTGAAATTGCGTAGCCGAGTCGGATGGTCCTGGCCAGCCATCGCGACAGGCTGGAAACCGCAAGCCATGCATCTGTGTGAGGGGCACTAACGGGACGATTGTTTGGACGTACGGCGGGGGAGCAGGTAATAGTGTGGCGGGAGGCAAAGGTGCATCCCGAGGCTTGAGTGCTTAGAAAAAACTAAGCAAAGGGAGGGGGCAGGTTATAGACAGAGGAGGAGGTCCTGCAGGGACATCCTCGAAACTCATCAGCGCTGGCCTGCCAGGGCTGGGCAGTCGTGGGTCCAGAGGCGAGATGGCTGCACCGGGGAGCTGAGACTGCAAGGTTTTGGTACCGGGATGCCGTGAGAATGGTGCGCACCGGTCTGATGACTCAGGAAGTGAGGAAATTGCTCTTTTTTGACAATTTGCCGGTGGCTTCTTCGCGGGGGATGGCCTACGTTGCGACGGCGCAGCATGATGTGGGAAATGGCCTCTATCTGTTTCTTCACCGCCAAAAACTGCTGGCCGATGTCATCGACGGTGTCGCCAAAGAGACCGAACTGGGAGACGAGGGCGTTGAGGAAGCGGACTTTGTCAACTTTGCGCATCTCAACCAAGTTCATCCATAGATGCTGTTCCTGGACCACAAGGGTGGTCATCGCCCGCCTGAGTGCTTGCACTGTGAGCTTCGTAGCTCTGAGAGCGAGGTCAGTGGCAGAGCACAGTTCCTGGAGCACATCGGGATCGGGACTACCCAGGTGCAGATCTTTGAGTGCCTTGGCTTGGTTTACTTGCAGGAGAGACATGGCATGCAAGGCGGAGGCGGCCTGTCCAGTGGTGCTGTAGGCTGGTAGCGATACCATGGCTGGTAGCGGTACCAATCGTCAAGCCACGAGGGTTGGGGGAAGACGGAGGGTTCCAGTCCAGCCCAACACTCACAGTGGTCCGGTAGAGCATGTTGGCCATCTGCACGTCAGACTTTGACTGGGACCTAGGACGGGAGTCTGGTCAGGTCTTCAGCGTCAGACGTCTGAGCGCTCTCCGATGCAGTGCCGATGTCATCACCCAAACCTGGCTCCAGGGATGAGGCAGACTGGCTGTGAAGCATGCCACCGTCATCCCGAGCGTGGACAGATGCAAACGAGTGTACCGGGGGGCGGGTGGTTTGTGGGGCTGTGCCCGGCGAGACCAAGCCTGCTGCAATCCCCAAATTGCCTCCATCGCCAGCCGGGTCATCCTCAATCCTGTTGGAAGAAGGAGCTACACGACCGCAACGTTGCCATGGTCATGTCCTCGCAGTGAGAACATGAACCATCCACAAACACTGCCTCAGTGTGATCGCTACCCAGGCCTATCTATCTATCTATGACCGTCTGATCTGGAGAGATACCGACCACATCCAGGAACTACACAGCGGTCTGACAGGCGCTCATCCGCTCGCCTTTATACCCGTATGTCCAGGGGTGCGACATGCAAATTCTGTTTTCCAACTTGACATTGGCCTTTTCTCAAGTTCAAGTTCAGAGGTACGGGAGGCTCTCAGAAGAGACCCCTTGTGTCACTACAATCGACACAACGTCGAGTGAGTGACAGAAGGGGAACAATTTTTTATGATATGTTTAAGCAATATCACACAAGCAAAAGTTGTTGTTCTGAATAGCAACATGACAGTGATGGGGTACTCAACCACAGCCCAGGAAACTTTTTCCAGGTTTTACATTGTGGTTGTGGGAATGTAAAAATTTCCATTTTTCTAAACGCAAGTAGAACGTTTTTAAAGGTTAGCGTAACTTTCATGAAAATTTTAAAAACATCCTGAAAACATAATTTTCCAACTTTTTCATCAGTTTTCACTCTCAGATTTTTTTTTTAAGAAATCATACGAACAGTGTTCCACTAAGAACATTTGAACTTTTAATGAATATTAATAATGTCATTGGGATGTTCATTTAACATTTTCTTAACCATGTTTGTTCCTAAACTTTACATAACATTAGCCAAAGTTGTTTCAACATCCCCATTTAGGTGGGATGTAATCAAAGCTGTGCTGATGTTCAGACCAACAGCAGGACCACGAGTGTGTGAAAGTGCTTTTATTCAACCTTTCAACTAACATGTAAATAATATTGAATAATTTACGTTTCTACACAAAAATCAAACAGTCAGTTCCTACATTTCTTTTCTGACTATGAAAATAGTTCCAAAAGAAGCCAAAGCATCAATCCATATATAATCAGATTAGATTACCTTAAAAATATAATCCAAGAGATTACTTTACTGATTGCCATTTTAGTCATGTAATTTGTAATCAGCACCAGATTGCAATTCTAAGGTAATGTACTCTCTGTCTCTGCACTGCTCTCATATTCTGATTTTGTTAGAATCGAATATGAGCATCCCTACGCCCTACACAAGTGGGTACTCTGAAGCAAGTAGGGCATTACTGTTTAATTCAGTATTGTAGTATACAGTTATTACTTGTATACTGTCTTTTCATGTGACACTTACCTGTAAACTCTTTAAACTTTGCAGGGTTGGGTCAATGAGTTCACATTGTGGAACCCTAAAGACTTTTGTGGGATCAAGTTCTGTACGATTCGAAAAGATTCGATTTGGACCCCGGACATTGGTATCATTGAGAGGTCAGAAAAATAATTTCTTTCTGAAAAAATAAATAATTACAATAGTAAAATACTTAAAAACTTTTTGTAGTAATATTCTAATAGTCACATCATGACAAATAAAAATGTATACTCAGTGCTTAGAGTGAGCCTGTAAAATGATGTCACAGTTGGGGCAGCTATACTTGTGTACCGGCAGCTCTGCCAGGGGATGAAATACATTTTATGTTTCCACACAATAAGTTTTACGTTTCCTTGCAATTGTTTTCATTCCCTCGCTATGAATGTAGCATTTTCCCACAATAGTTTGCATTCCCTCGCAGTAAGTTTTGTGTTTTTGACTCGTGCAATAGTTTGTTTTTCTTCACAATAAGTTTTGTGTTCCTTCACAATAGTTTGAATTTCTAGCAATCACTTTTGCATTCCATTGCAATTAGTTTTGTATTTAGCTGCAATAGTTTGCATTCCCTCACAATAAGATTTGTGCTTTCGACTCGTGCAATAGTTTGTTTTCCTTCACAAAATGTTTTGCATTCCCTCACAAAAAGTTTTGCATTCCTTTGTAATTGTTTCCATTACCTCGCAAAATTTTTTACATTCTTCTGTAATAGGATTCCCTTTCAATAAGAGTTGTGTTTTCGACTCAAAGGATGTGCAAAATTCAGAATTTTATAAATAACACAATTTCAATTCATGAGTTGGAATTTTAATTGAATTGGCCACGCCCCACAGGAAGTTGAATTTGAATTGGAATGATAGGAAGTGGAATTTACTGAATTGCAATTCAAACCAATTCAACACAGTCAAACTACACAATTTCATTAGTGCATGACATTTTGTGACAAATAATTACATTATAATTTTTTACTAAAAATGCCTATTTATTTCCTAATAGGTAGAATATTTTTTTATCTTATAGACATGCAATTTCTCTCTAAAAAACTAATTAAATTAACATAGCAATCAAAGGATGTTGTTTTTGCTGTACAGCACCTTAAAATACATTCAAAATTTGAATCTATTAACTGTTTAATATTGCACAAATTAGCAAAACAAGTTGTGTTCCCCTTCTGTCGCTCTTTCCACGTTGTGTTGGAGAAGCGACACTAGGGGTCTCTCTTGAGCACCGAATATATCTCTGATCTATGAAAGAAGGCCAATGAGAAGTTGGCAGCTAGTATTTGCATACCCCGCCCCCGGACATATGGGTATAAAGGCGAGGCAAATACTAGAGTTCATTCAGAAATTTTCTTTGGAGCCTATGGTTGTGCATTCTGTTCGCGTGAGATCACACCAGTTCCAGTATTCCTCTGACGCTCTGCATGCTGTTGGATTGATGGCGCATTACAGAGGCGATTTCTCCTTCAAGTGCAATGGCCCCTGGGCACTTCGACAGTGCAGAAACCCAAATTCTAAGAGAGTTGTTTAAAAGAGTGATTTTCTCTAAAAGAGCAATACACAGCGGCGTAGAACGTCCTTTTCAGGATGTGTCTCCTGGGCTGCGATTACACGCAGGCAGCGTTTTTATGAATGGTCTATGTTTTCAGGGCGAGAACATAGCCATGACAGCATTGTGGTTGCAGGCTTTCTTTTGTCATGAGAGAAATCCACTTCAGCCGCCCCCCACGCCTCACCTCCTTCCCACGGGTTTGGGGCAAGCGCCGCGGGTGATGAAGGCGATTTGGGGACAATGACGGGCTGTATTCGCCGATTAAATCCCCGCGAACCACCCGCCTCCCCGGCAAGCTTGCTGGCTTCCGTCCAAGCTCGGGATGAACAATTTCTCTCCAATAGGTTATGTTCTCAGTGCGAGAACATAGCTGAGGCAGCATTGCGGTCACGGCTTCTTTTGTCATGAGAGAAAGCCACTTCAGCCGTCCCCCCACACCTTGCCTCTTTCCTACGGGATTAAGGCAGGCGCCGCGGGTGATGGAGGCGATTTTGGTGGAAAATGACAGGCTGTGTTCGCCGGGTAAATCCCGTGAACCACCTGCCTCCCCGGCACGCTTGCTTGCTCCCATCTGAGCATCGGTGAGCATTACAGCGGCGTCTGATGTTGATGGCTCATCTGCGCCGCCACCTTCGGGTCTGCGCGCCCAGTCTGAGCCTGATGCACAGAGGTCCGCTATGCTTCCCCGGGTACCGCGAGTGCGAGGTTGGACCGGAAAATCCCGTCTCCCTCCCCCTCATGGCTACTTGATTGGTTCCACGGGCATGTGCGCCGCTCACAGCCGAGCCACAGCAAGCCAAGCTTCCTCGCTCCTCCGCTCCCGGTCCCAGCCATGGCCCCCTCCTGCAAGTCCACCGGGCCAAGGCACTCCAAAATTTGTATTTGGGTAGTCCTGTTCTTGACGTGCCGCAGGAACTGCACTCGAACAGGCGATGGCCACTCTCGTGGTCCGGAAACGCAACACATGGACTGGACCTGGTCGCAGTAGAGGAGGTAGACAAAGCACGCTTTCTCAAATGCTCCCGTCTCCCAGCTCCGTCCATTCAGCGACACCACCTAACGACTCCACCCAGCAGTCCTCAGTGGTGAAGATACAGATGGAGGCAAACCTGCCAGGGGCCATGCCCTGTCTGCTCCTGCGGCTTTCAAGAAAGAAAAGGGGTGCTCCGCCTCAACAAATATGGGCCCAGCTCGGTGGGGGGCCGGGAGGAGAATCTTTTGTTGAATTAATTTCATTGGCCGCACCCCCTAACGGGTGCATTCTCAATAATAGAGCTATTTCCTTTTTTGTCTCTGGGTCACCTGGCCCGGAAATGCCATTCTCACGGCACTCTGCCACCAGGCCTCAACAGTCCCGGCGTGCTGGACGCGGCCACAGTCCGCCTTCAGCCCCAAGACTGTCCCCCGGCCGGCCGGTTCTGACGAGTCTAGAGGACGCCTGCACCGGACCTCCTCAGTCACGAACCTGCCCCCTGCCGGGCGCGGTACAAGGTCAGTGCTTTGAGTTTGTTCTCAGCACCAAAGCCTCTGGACGCACCCTTGCCTCCCGACGCCACACTACCTGCGAAGCCCCCGTCAGGTACGTCCAAAATACTCGTCCCCTTGGTACCCCCCAGCACAGAGTTTGGAGGCATGGCTTTCACTGCCCAACCCGTCACGCTGGCTGTACCAGACCATTCGACTCGGGCATGCAATTCAGTTTGCCAGGCCCCCGCCCCCCCTTCATGGACATCTGTTTCCGCAGTAGACGGCGAACGTGCCAAATCCCTGCGCAAAGACGTGATAAGGCCTGTCCCCCCAACCGAAATGGAGAAGGGTCTCTACAGCCCTTACTTCGTTGTACCCAAGAAACACGGCAGCTTATGACCAATCTTGGACTTGCGAGTTTTCAACTGAGCACTGCTCAAACTCCCGTTCAAAATGCTCACGCAAAAGTGTATCTTAACATGCGTCCGGCACCTAGATTGGTTCGCAGGGGTAGACCTGAAGGACGCATACTTCCACGTCTCGATTCTGCCACGACACCGACCCTTCCTACGGTTCACGTTTGACAGCTAGGCATTTCAGTACAAAGTCCTCCCATTCGGCATGTCTCTATCCCCTCGCGTCTTCACGAAAGTCGCAGAGGAAGCCCTTGCCCCGCTCCGAGAAGCCGGCATCCGCATACTCAACTACCTTGACGACTGGCTCAGACTGGCCCACTCCCGAGAGTTACTATGCGCTCACAGAGACCATGTGCTCATACACCTCAGCCGCTTGGGGCTTCAGGTCAACCGAGAAAAGAGCAAGCTCACTCCGGTTCAGAGCATCTCCTTTCTCGGCATGGAGTTAGACTCAGTCTCAATGTCTGCACGTCTCCCCCGAGGAAGGACCTTCTTTCTCAGGGGCAGGGCATGCTCTGGCATCCGCAACCAGACCTCTGGAAACTCCACATCTGGTCCCGGGACGGGACGCGGAAGATCTAGCTGGCCTACCATCTACTGTCATAGACACGATCAACCAAGCCAGAGCCACTTCCACCAGGCAGCTCTACGCCCTGAAGTGGTGATTGTTCGCAGCTTGGTGTTCCTCCCGGGCTGAAGACCCACAGAGGTGCGCAGTTAGGTCAGTGCTCCTATTCCTGCAGGAGAGCTTGGAGGGGAGGCTGTCCCCATCCACCTTGAAGGTGTCTGTTGCTGCTATCGTGGCCCACCACAATGCAGTAGACGGCAAGTCCCTTGGTAAGCACGACTTAATCATCAGGTTCCCAAGAGGCGCCCGGAGGTTAAATTCCTCCCGGCCAAGCCTGTTCCCCTCCTGGGACCTCTCGGTAGTCCTCGCGGTCCTCCAGAAACCTCCCTTCGAGCCGCTAGAATCAGTTGGACTCAGGGCCCTCTCTCTTAAGACTGCCCTGCTGATCGCGCTCGCTTCCATCAAGAGGGTCGGGGACCTGCAAGCGTTCTCTGTCAGCGACACTTGCCTGGAGTTCAGTCCGGCAGACACTCATGTGATCCTAAGACCATGACCGGGCTACGTGCCCAAGGTTCCTACCACTCCCTTTAGAGACCAGGTAGTGAACCTGCAAGCGCTGCCCCGGGAGGAGGCAGACCCAGCCCCGTCATTGCTGTGTCCGGTACGTGCTTTGCGTACCTATCTGGACGCACGCAGAATATGCTTTGGGGGACAGTGGAAAGGAAACAGAGGCTGTGTCTCCAAACAGAGGCTTTCCCACTGGGTAGTAGATGCCATTTCATTGGCTTATCACACTCAGGCCATGCCCCCCCCCTTGCGGGGCCGAGCTCACTCGACAAGGCATGTTGCATCCTCGTGGGCACTGGCCATGGGTACCTCCCTGGCAGACATTTGTAGAGCAGCGGGTTGCCCAACACCTTTACGAGATATTACAATCTCGGGGTTGAGTCAGTTTCATCCCGTGTTTTCTCAGGTCCGAGCCAGTAGAACTCGGTAACATGCTGATGGGCTGGCCAGGTGAATCGCTTGCATATAGCGCCCTTTCCCTCGGTTGAGGTAAAACTGTGCGTCTTTTTTCCCAGGAGATTCCACTCAACTCGAATCCCTGGTCGATTCCTCCCTAGCCCTCATGGGTCTGCAGTTCGGCGGAGGAACTAGCCGACCCAATCCACTGCGGGTACTCAAATCTACCCTGTACTGGAATAGGTGCTCCACAGGGTGAGGACTCCTACACGGACTCCCCCTGTATGTATTCTCCGCGATACGGTCCCCTTACGAGCGGACCCGCGTTTTCCTTAGGCAGTTCCGGCTGTCCTCTGGTCGCCGTGTTGTAGCAACTCCCCCTAGAGGCTGGATCTATCACCGCGCCACTCCCACGTGTCGCCTAAAAAACATATGTGATGTATTCACCACCTTACCACCCCAGCTGGGTAGGGGTGGTCTCAGCAGGGTCTTTTCCCCCTGAAAGAATAGGAAATTGGGTAAGACCCCCTTCCCTCAGTGCGCGTAAGGGCCCCGGCTGTCTATTGCTCTATGCGAGAAACATAGAGAGAAAAGAGGCCCAGCCAGGCTTGGCCTGTTCCCAGGTTGGCAAGCGTCACGCTTGTTTCCCTGTCAGGGTAACCAGAAGAATTCTGACGACTTTGGTGGGGCATTGCAGAAGGGTACTTGAAGTCTGATACAGCCGGTCATCTGGCACGTAAAACACCTGCCCGAATGTAACCTCCGTTCCCCGATGGAGAGAACGAGACGTTTTGTCTCGTCCACGTCGCTGAGCCGAGCCGCTGTAGTGGCCGGACCATTTCCGGCTCCTCAGAAAAATCCTGAATGAACTCTAGTATTTGCCTCGCCTTTGTACCCATATGTCAGGGGCGGGTATGCAAAAACTAGCTGCCAACTTCTCATTGGCCTTTTTTCATAGATCAGAGGTATATTTGGTGCTCAAGAGAGAGACCCCTAGTGTCGCTTCTCTGACACAACATCTCGTTCCCTCCATCGGGGAATGGAGGTTACATTCGTAACCTAGACGTTTTTCCACCACCATCCAAAAAAATTATATTTATTAAATATAGTGAAATAAAAGCAATACAAAATTCTATAGGTGGCATTTTAAACATTATTGTACTTTATTATATTTAATTATGATATATAATAATTATATTATATATAATTATTAATAGTGTAAAAAGTGGTGTTTGTAGAACTTGTAGTTTTAACTAAACTGAACTTACAATTTCAACTGAACTTTTACAAATTAGTTGTACATACAACATATTCATTTGACATATTTAACAAATACATATTTGAATTAAGTAACTTTAAGTAGATTTCTTAAACTCTGTCAACTTAGTCCTTTGAAAGTTGCTTCCTTTATTTACATGGTTTAAATCTCCAAAATCTGATCATCTAATGTACATTCTAAACATGCATTTCATGGAAAGTGATGCACTTGCTGTCTTAAAACTGAAATATCATATCTTTATGAACACTTATGAGAAATAAAAAACATATAAAGTGTTTTAAAATGGCATGCACAGAACTTGACACCTGGTACGTTAAACACGACAAGAGTAACAATCAACAAATTGGGACTGAACCACATAAACATTTTAGTTGATCAATCTGAACTCAAATAAATGCATTGATCCAACTCCCCGCTATGTGTTCCTGAAAGTTGCCAAGCAAAAATCTTCAATAATCTAGTACATTTTTCAATGTTTTTCATTATTGTTTTCTTGATATTAAAAATGTTTTATAGTTTAATGTTTCAGGAAATACCCCATTTGTTATCATTATATGATTATATGATAGCATGTTTCATGTTATACTGAAAAAAATATAGATTTTTTTTAAATGATGGGGAAAAAAAGCATGACTCATTTAAACAAACTTTGTATAACATGGCTGAATTTCAGACTGCACAATTTTCTTTGATTGAAATGTTGTCTCCGGTCATTATCGCTTCACATTATGTCTCGTCTACATAGTATCAAGACAGAGTATGCCAGACTGGAGAGTCCATATGTGCAGTTGCTCAGTCTAGGTATTGCACTCACATCTGACACGTTAGCTCTGACCACTGCCTGTAAGATGAACTTGTACCTGTTTCCCTTCGACATCCAAAGCTGCACTTTAACGCTTCAGTCTGCATTGTATTCAGGTATTGAGTACATGAATGCTAAAAGTCATTGTTCACCTTCTGAATTGACTGTAATATCATTCTAAAGTCTGTTAGTATAATATTCACATTTTCTCTCAGTTGAGGAGCTTAATATCAGCCCATACTCTGATGCATCATTCTTGACGCTGAACTCACAGAAGGCCTTTCAGACTCAGGGAGAATGGGAACTGCTCAGTATAAACACGTCTGAAGCCAATATATCTTCTAATCAGAACACACAGGATCAGCTGACATACAAGGTACTATGACTACTGATAATAATACTGTAATAATAATAATGTTGTTTGTATGGCACCTTTCATACATAAAATGCTCCCATAAATTCTTCACATTTAAAAAAAGAAAGCATAAAAAAACTACCCATTTATTAATAGACTGAAAAAATATTGCTCTGATAAAGCATTCAAAAAACATGCAGGTATCTTACAAAACATACAAGGAGATTTGTTTTCATTGCTGTATTGTTCTGATGGTTTCTGTGCTTATTCGCAGATCACAATAAAGAGGAGACCTCTACTGTACATTGTGAACTTTTTAATACCCGTGTTTTACTTCCTTGTGCTGGATGTAGCCTCATTTTTCATGGATGGAGGAGGAGAGAAGCTAAGCTTTAAAGTCACTTTACTCCTGTCTATTTCTGTGTTGCTGCTGATTCTTAATGACATGCTGCCCTCTACTGCCAATGAAATCCCATTGATTGGTGAGTCCAACACAGACGGTCATCTCTCATGTTGTCCACATTGTTAAGAAGGCTATCCTTATTCAATAATTTCACAACTGACATGCTCATAATACAGCATAGGAAGTATGCATTAAATGTAGAGTACTCTTAAAAAAAAATTATTATACGTTTTGGAATGATGAACTACAGTACAGTTTGCAGTCTTTGCCAGCAAAGTCAGATTTCAGGGATGTGAGCACCATAGACATTGGGGGACCACCATAGCACCATTTAATTATCAAGTTTAACGAGGTCAATGTATGTGTAAATATAATGGATTTATACACAGCACCTAAACCCATTACTGTAACTTGCCACCCACAGTAGATCCACTCTTTCTCTTCTCATCCTTGTCAAACTGCCATAAACTTTAGTAAAAGAAACTGTTATAAGTGGAATACAAAGTCAGTGTTTGTAGCCGAGGAAACCGTCTGTAGTCACAGCATGATGTTTTCACAGGGACTTACTGCAGTGTGATTTTCACTCTCATTGGCATCAGTATCCTGGAGACCATCTTTGTGAATTATCTGATGTCTAAAGGAGAGGAGGCCAGATCAGCGGCACCAGTGCAAACCACAGCTGCTGTTAATGGTAAGCATTTACTCAGAATCTGAATACAAGGAGCATTTTATTGTATTATTGTTTCAACATTTCTACGTCATTCGTGTTGCCAAGTAGAATTTCAGAAAAATGGGAAAATTACCTTGTGCCTAGTTTAGGATGGTTGGTTCAACGCCTGATTAGATTTACCATTATTACAACTGACTGGCACAGACAATAGACCTCATTCATGAAAATGTCCTAAATACATGTAAAAGTTGGGAGTAATTTATGCATTAAAATGGAGCATGGAGCCAGATTTGTTAGTAAAACGTGTGTATGTTTGTGCATTTCAAAAGTTCGTAAGTAGAGTGGGCGTGCACGTTCATTCAAAATGATCATAATCCATGCCCATGAAAACGTCATATAAGTATGTTTTCAGGCTTGCTAGTACAGGAGAATAGGAAGCTATTAACATCTATGCGAAAAGTAATAACATTTTCTTTTTATAAACGTGCTTCACTTCGTAAGATATTGATTTAGTAAACACTCGCATGTTTATTCTAAAAAGTAAGAGAGGAACTTACAGTCATCGCATTCGTTTGCTGTCATCAGAGGTTCTTTTGTGAATTAAATAGTCAAAGAGGTCAATAAATATGGTTTGACATGAAGCTTTAGTGTAAAAAATGTTCAGTTTGGATGTCCACCACCATTAAGCTTCTCTGGTTCAATTGAGCGCATCGCCAGCATTGGTGAAACTTCTTGAGTAAATCCAAGAATGTACAGTGATACACTTCCATTGCAACAGGAACAATATTTAAAGATATTAATTGAATGTCTGGAGAAGGTCTTTGACTGTAAGATATTACAGATATGCAAGCTATTCGACATTGTGCAGGCTTTTTCTTTTTTGTGCCCCGTTGTATTGTGTACGCACCTGCTCGCGATGTGTTCATTTATGGGTTTAACAGCATTAGCATTGACCACACGTTGTCAACTGAACTTGATTTACTGATGCCTATACTTAAATATGAAACCTAAATTATAAAGCTCAAATAAAAAATAGTACATCCAGTCACGTTAGAGGGCATTATTTATTTATTTGGAGAAAATAAAACGCAAACTGTGCATTTCCATGAACCTTTCACGACATGTCAAGATCTTCTGCTGGAAAAACAATAAGCTTGTTTTTGTTTCATGAATGATTGAGTGTTGGGTAAGTTGATCAAAAAGTAATCCACAACAAATGACAAATTACAAATGACAAGAAATAACAAGTTTTTCAAAACACTAAATAGCATCAAAAACTACCACAGAAATTTCCAAAACACCTGTTTGTCACAACGAACTGCAAAATGTTCCTGATTCTTGAGTTCATTGTGTCTAATGGTTGATTTTGAGGCAATTTGATCTATTTGTTTTAAATGTTGCAAATGTATGTAGCTAATGAATATCCTGGAAATTATCACATTTAATATGAGACAAAATATTATTTGTCATTTTCAGTTTTGTTTAAGGTCATTCAAGAAAAAGAATTTTTTTTTCAATAACTGTACCATATGTGAAAGGATAGTATTTGGGGTAAAAAAGCCCCCCTGTTGCATTATAAAACACACTGTTTTTTTTAAATTGTGCAGAATAGATTTGTTATGAAAAATGTTCAAAGTGGGCTCACATTGACTCATCTAATCATATTGGAGATTAATTTGTTTATAGAATACTTGAGATGTAATAAAATGTCAAATGAGTTTGAAATGAACAGTGAAATGGTGCTCCCTTTTCTGAAGTAGTTATTTTGAGTAAACATTATCTTAATATGTTACTCAAAAAAGCATCTTGCTGTCTCTAAATGATTTGCATTAGTTGACAAATTGTGTCCTTAATCTATTGTCCCTGTATCTACACGATATCACTTTAAACCCCCTAGGGACCTTTACCCCATGTGTGGTGTCAAAGGCTCCCTCACCACCTTTTTTAAAAATTTAATTCTAATCAAAACGACTTTCCGTTATTATTTATTTTCACACAAATTATGTTGCTCCATCAATTTTCAATACAAATAAATCTTGATACATTTTGTGACCAGAAAAACGCAAAATTTCCTTAAGGAGTGCCTTTATCCCCGTTTGTTCGCCTACAAATGATGACAAAGTGCAGCGACGTTTTTTGTTCTGCCAAGGTGTTCGTTTGGTGAGATTTCTCCTGTTCGCGCACATCTCTGAAATTCTTGACCCAAGAGAACTTGGCCGGTCGAAGAGCATTTATGATTGGTTAAATCTATTCGTGGTTGTGGTTTGGATGTGCTTATTTACAATCGCATGTACAAGCTGAGGAGTGTTACCTTGGTTACTGTTGTTAAAATGGATAACTTTGAAGCCGGTCTCTCAGAGATTGTGCAGAAGTATACTTTTTACATGATTTGCAACACAAACTCTTCAAATACACCTTAGCCACGAAATATGAGTAGGTAGCGATTGGATTCTTTAAAACTTGAATCGACAAAGAAGCGACAGCCCTAAAATTGGCTTTCCACAGAGAGAAAAAACTGCATTATTGGCTTTACTTGTGGCTGGAAGAGTATGTTAAACACCATGACAACACCCTAAATGAACTCATCATATAAACACCGCTTTGTTCACCTAGGGTGCTTTAGTTCGTCCAGCAGAAAATGTTTGACTTCTTCCATAGTGTAAATCAGGCTTAACTGCATTCCACTACAGTTGCAATTTACATTTAAATCATTACATAGAATGCAGTTCATTAAACAGGTAATCAGAAAGGATTACTTTGTATTTTATTGTCACTTGTTTCATTTAATATTTAGTCTATTAACTTGGAAAAAGTTTGAAATATCCCATTTGAAATATGCGTTTTGAGGAGAGTGGTGGAGGGGTGGAGTGGTGGAACGGAAAGCAGTGGAACGGTCATCTCTAGAAGGCAACGCCAGGTTACCTAAAGTCTTGTGAAAGCCACATGCAATATTCACACACTGTGTTTATGTAACTGAAAATCAGTACCTGTTATCTTATAACTAGAATTTGAAATGCAATGCATTACACTACTTTTTTGGTGGCGGTTTGGGTGGAGTAATGACATTACAGTAACTAATTAATCAGATAACACCCATCACTAAAATATTGTTGCAAGGCATGTGGTGGATCTTGAAAAACTTGTAATTGTAGTATTCTGGAAGCCCCTAGGAATATATGGAGAGACAAAGCATGGTTTATGGGTGTGTTTTGTGACCTCTTGACCTGTACACTCAGGGCATTATGGTAATGATGCAAAGCAAGTTTCATGTAAATACACCATGTGTAAATGTGCATATTGTATCATTTCCTTTTTTGGAAAAGTGGTTGATACATTACCAACATAGTCTCACGACCATTTGTAATAGTTTGTATGAGATGGCAAAATTGGGAGACATTGTACTATTTGGCTTGTATGAAAAGGTACAAATTTGATTCCCATAGAGACCAACCAATCAACAAACAGATTTTAAAATAGATACATGCATCAAATTTGAGCTAGAATGGAAAAGTCTGTGAACAATTTACCAAAGTTCAGCCATGCAACTCTATGAGGCTCAAGCTCACAGGTTCTTTGACTTATCTATTAACCAACTAGCTCGATCACATGTGACATGTTATGCCAATCGGCTCGCATTGTGTAAAATGATTGGTCCTTTGACTTATAAACTAATGACTTGTAAGTGTATAACTGTAGCCAATCAGCTTGTGTCTCTCTCTTTGTCTAACATTTAAATTGCTCAGTTTAGAAGATAAGCCGTTTTCACTGCAGTGCATTGCAAGAGTTTTTTGTCTGAAAATGCTATTTGCTCAGTTGGTTTGCTTGGACAAACACTTTCTTCTGTCAGTTTGCACGATAAGGTTTGTGTGGAGAGGGCGTTGTTGAGTGTCCGTCCAGGGAGGGGGAAGCGATAAGGATTCATCCCTGGGTGCCAATTAGGTCTAACAGCTGTTTTGTTGCAGTAATCCAGGAAGAGCGATAAGAGGATCCCACGCCTGAGCCCAGGGAGAGAGACAGTGATCCACAGCAGTGTTTGAAGAAAGCTACCTATGAGTCATAATTGTGTGTGAATAAAGAGTTGAACTAACTTGAACCTCGCTTCCTCTTTGCCCTACTAACCAGTCTTACTACAGTCTGCTTTTGACCATGACACATAGAAGCGTGTATTTAACAAGCCTTAGCCAGATCTGGCAATGGTACACATTGCTATTTTAGGTCATTCTATTAAATTAATCCACACATAGATGGTTTAAGTCACTAGTGAAATAAGCTCTGGGCTTCCTAGTCCAGTTACACATTATGGGTCAGGTCACTAGCCATTTAAGACATTCAGCCAAACAGCCAGGCACACATAGAAATTTAGTTTATGTGCATTATGCCGTTTGGCCATTGGCCAAAGCTCAACTAGCTTGCATACACTCGGAGCACATGGTTCTTTGGAACGGCAGCAGAACATAAGTTTGCTGATAGATCTGCTTAGCTGGGGGGTTGGGTTTTGTGTTTGTGTTTTGCATTTTGTGCAGCTTCCCTGCTTTGTTGGGGGATTGTTTGTCATGTCTATTCGTGCAGTAGCATGTCTTAAAGGCTTAATGCAGTACGTCTTGCATTTTGTCTAATTGGGCAACAGCATGTCCACATGCTTAACTCAGTATGTCTGTGCATTTTTTGCAGTAGCAACTCTCTGTACTTGCTCTGCAGCAGCAGCTGCTGCAGTATCTGCAACATAGCAGATCTAGTCTGCCAAGATCAATATCCTATAAATATGTCATACCCACATTAACATGCCAGATCTTTCAGTGAGTCGTTTAGACAGTAATGACCAAAGTTCAGCCATGCAACTATATGTAGCGCATGCTCATAGGTTCTTTGACTTGTTATCTTTTAGCCAATTGGTTTGCTCGCATGTGACATATTAAGCCAATTGGCTCACATGGTGTAAGCTGATTGGCCGTTTGACTTGTCGTCGGGTAGCCGATTAACTTGCATCTCTCTCATTGTCTAACATTTAAATACCTCATTTTAGCAGATAAGCCGGTTTCACTGCAGTGTGCTATGAGGGATTTTTCTCTGTAACCCTCCTCCATCCCATTTCCACTTCTAGATCTTCTAAATGGGAATTGTTTGTAATGACTATTTGTGCAGCAGCATGTCATACATACTCAAAGCGGCATGTGTTGTGTTTTGTCTAATAATCGTCTCATTCCAAATCCCAATGTTTTCTTTCGTCTGTGGTACACAATTATTAATTTTTTTCTATGGAAGTAAAAGTTGTACATTTTATATGAGCCAGCTCACACAATTTTTACTGATTCACACATATATATATATATATATATATATATATATATATATATATATATATGTATGAATATAGATATGTGGTTTATAAGTTACAAGCAGAAATGTAATTGAATATTTTAACTGTTGGTTGCATTGAAAGTTTTGGGAGACAGACCCCAAAATTGGCAGCAGGAATGTTCATACACTGCCCAATCACTGCATTAAATTTTACACCTTTTAACTATACTGGGGCTCTCATGGTCCCTAGTTATGTGGGCCAGGGAAAAAGATCGAATTATCTAATGTAAGGCTTTATATTTCCTGTCACAGATGTTGTAAAGGACACAAATTGCTCTCCAGAATCAGTTACTGAAAGGAATGAAGAGCAGTCGTGCAGCCTCATCATTCTCAAGCAGATTCTCATGGAGGTTAGGGCTACAACTCATCAAAACCAAGACAAGAATACATCCCTGAGCTGGACAAAAGTGGCAAAAATAATAGACATTACCTTCATTTGTCTTTATTTAATCACTGTTGTTGTCTTTATAACAGTGCTTTGCAATGCCTGGTTCCCTGAGTGAAATCCTCTTATAGCCTTATTCATGAGATGGCACTATAAAACACTAAAATATAAATATTATTATACTCATACAGTCTAAAATATGATTATAGTCTATAAATATTAAATGTAAAATATATACTCTGTATTATATATACTGTATTGTGAATTACTTCACAATACAGTTTTTTGTCAATTTGTTCAATATTATCAATATTATTCAGCCGTGGTAAAATGCCTGATATAGTGTCAGAAGATGTGAAATAACTGTTCTCATCCCCATCAAGTATAACAGCCTGCTTCAGCCATAACTATTCACAATATTGCATGACTTCTCATACTTTATTGCTTAATTAAAATGTGTAATTTATATATTTTGTCAAATAAATTATACTCCATAATAGAATATACATTGGCCAATTATGTTTTCCTCTTTTTTCTTATAAAATGTTCTTGTCTCTTATTCTAGTTCTGTTTCATGTTGTTATCCTTGCACTCTGCGTGTATCTTGTTTAGGGTAATTTGCATTTGTATAAAACCCTGTTGTTTGCTTCAGTGTTTGTATTCAATGCATTGCTTTTTTGGTTTTGTAAATGTTTTGTGAACACCTTTATTTTTGTTCAGTTATAAACACTGCATTTATGACATCATCTGAGCCATTCATAACACTACATTTAACTTTTTAAACATACTGTGAAAAATGTAGTAATGTGGAGCAGTGAGTTAAGTGACTGAATTAATTAACTGGAGTAAATTAAAATTTTTACAAATTCATATAAAAGTCACTCTACATGAACTTTCTAGACCTCTAAAAGACAAAAATGGTTCTGTGATTTAACAGGCATCTCTTATCATGTTTTCGATTAATTGCTTGTGTTCACTGCAGTCTCATTTTATTCAATAAACTGGCAAAAGACTGCTCCCTCTCTTGCCGACAATGTCCATACAATATACAACTACTGACTGTAAGTCATTGACTATAATTACAAGATGGTTTTTGAATTGTCTCAGAGCTCTTATTTATTAAGCTTTATTTGAATTAGCTTATTGCTAGTTTACTTTAACATATTTATCCTGTATACCAGGGGTATTCAATTAAAGTTCCAAAAGGTCCAGTCTCGACATTCCCATCCCACCAAAGGTCCGGACAATAATAAAATGTTTCGTAGCCATTCTGATGAATGACAATGTGTAAGAAATGCAAAATTTTTGGAAAGTTACAATAAATTTCCAGGTTGGCAGCAATAGTACTTTGTATAATATGATAAAATCATAAACAGTCAAAAAAGTCTCTTAATAACTGGGCAAGTATGAGGACAATGGGGGCCCAAAGACAACCAACGTAGAGGTGTCACGGAATTGGTTAAATTGGTTAAGTGTCCACATGAACATAAAACAACGAACAGAGCATGCAGGGAGAGTAATTAGGGTAATAAGGAAATTAAGATGGTAATGAGGGAAGGCAGGTGAACGAAATGAAGAGGGTAATGAGAGAAGGCAGGTGAAGCAAATTAACTAATAACAAGGTAACAATGGGGCAGGACCAGAATGTCTGACAGGAGAGCACATGGCAAACAAACACAATAGACCAGACAGGAGGGGCTTCAAAAAGGGGACAGGGTCTGGTGGCCAGGGAGGAGGCTTTTGGAAGGGTGTGGGGTCTGGTGGCCAAGGGAGTGGCTCCAGGATGGAAGTAGGAAAGGGGAAGGGTATGGCAGCCTTGAAGGAGTCCTCAGGAACGGAGTGGAGATGAGGTCAGGCAGCCTCGGAACAGGGACGAGGTCAGGCAGCAACGGAACAGGGATGAGGTCAAGCAGCCTCGGAACAGGGACGAGGTCAGGCAGCCTTGGAACAGGGACAAGGTCAGGCAGCCTAGGAACAGTGACAAGGTCAGGCAGCCTAGGGAAAGGGATGAGGTCAGGCAGCCTCAGGAAAGGGATGAAGTCAGGCAAGGCAGCGGCCAATGGACAGGCGTCAAGGTCAAGGTCAAGTTTATTTATATAGCACCTTAAAAGCATCATGAGTGCTAACCAAGGTGCTGTACAACAGTCATAAAATAACACATCCCCCTACAATAATAAACGCTGGACAGGCATCAGGCAGGGCGGCCGTGACCGCTGGTGAAGGGTACGACTGTGCAGCAATGGCAGCAGGCAAAGGGTCTGACTGGGCAGAGACAGCAGCTGGTGAAGAGTCCGACTGTGTGGCGACGGCAGCTGGCGAAGGGTCCGACTGGGCGGTGGCTGCGAAAGCTGGTGAAGGGTCAAACTGGACGGCGGTCACTGGGGTCTGGACAGGCTTGTCAACAGCCACAGGGAACTGGATGTTCTCCTCCCTAGCCTTCGAGCCGGCGATTTCAGTGGAGTAATTCACGGCCAGACCCACTACGAGTCACAGGTGCTCTGTACTGGGGTCGGGCTCTACGGGCTTAGTTCCCTTTTCAGGCAAACTCCCTGTGATGTATTTCCCGCGGTACAGTCCCACTGTCGGTGGACCCACATTTCCCTTGGGCAGCCCCGCTGCCCCGGTCGCCGTGCTTGTAGAGTCCCCCCTCATTAGGCTGGACCTACAACCATGCCATTTCCCACGTATGGCTTCACAACCCTCGTGCTGTATTTACCACATGTTACCTCCCCCTAGACTGGGCAGGATGTGGCCTCCGTAGGGTCTTTTCCCCCTGAAAGAATAGAACCGGGAAAGACCGCCTTCCCCGAAGCATTTTATAGTGTTAAGGTAGTCCCAGCTGCTTCACGTCCTATTTGAGAGACATAGTGAGAGAAAAGGTGCGGCTGCCGGGCTTGCTCCATGCTAGTCATGTAGTGTCTGTTCCCCCCTTAGGAACAGTTGCCTCTAGCACACAGTAGCCTGCTTGCACCTGTCTCGGCAGTTCACGTAACATGGTCAGTGCGTGACATTTTTATATGGGACCCCTTGTGTCACTTAATTTGACACAACATCTAGTGAGTGACAGAAGGGGAACGTCATGTTACTGTTGTGACCTCCGTTCCTCGAGGGAAAGAACGAGATGTTGTGTCCCTCCTGCCACAGTACTAGACCTACCACTGTAAACGGCCGTACCTTATTTTCGGCTCCTCAGTGCAAAATCCTGAAAAAACTGGCACTCGCTGCCCCGCTTCCCTTTTTACCCATATGTCCGGGGCGGGGCATGAAAATTCTGTCTGCCAACTTGACATTGGCCTTTTCTCAGGTTCAGAGGTACATTTGGCATCCCAGAAAGTCCTCATGTCCAGTAACCATGACGTTTTTTTGCAATTTCAAGCATTATATAGCCTTCATTCCTCAAAACAATGATTGACTGATGAGTTTCTAGAGAAAGCTGTTTCTTTTTATGCCATTTTTAACCTAATATTGACCTTAAGACATGCCAGTCTATTGCATACTGTGGCAACTCAAAAACAAAACAAAGACAATGTTAAGAACAAAGACAATGTTAAGCTTCGTTTAATGAACCAAATAGCTTTCAGTAGTGTTTGATATAATGACAAACAAACAAACAATGTACATCTAAATAGTACAGTTTAAAAATACTGTTTTCTATAGTTAAGTAAAAAAGGGGCTGATTATCAAATAATGGAAATATATTAGAAACGTGAGATGGGGCACCCCCATGAGACATGATGTCTCATGGTCCGGATGGAACCAATACGCTAATTGGTGATTGTTGCTGTGTACTGTATTTCTATTTGTCTTGGTCAGATGCTAAATGTATAAGTCATGTTAAAGATTAAATACAACTTCAGTTAGGAAAACTCTCAGAAATAGATACAATATTTTTATTGATGGTAATGACAGTGGAGTAGGTTTGGTCTTGGCAGACTAGACCTGCTTTACGCATGCTGCTTCACATGAGTCAATATGCTGCTGCTGTTGGCATGGAAACATGATGCTGCTGAGACAGAAGGAATATGCTGCAGTAATTGTACACACATCAAGATAAAATCCACGTAAAGCAGACCTAGACATGAGGTGCTGTGGAGGTGGAGGGAGAATTCTACATGTTACGGCGCTGATGTAGCTAGTTCCATGTGTATTGCATGAGGTGAGAACCGGACCTACATAGTCTAGACTATGTGTATGAGACTTGAGTGGTAAAATCACTTAATCTCTTGTCTGTGCAAAGTTATATGAGTGTCACAGCTCAAAGCACCTGCAATAACCTCTATGTCACAGCTTCTACCATATGTGACCTGTTTTCAAAGTCCCACACAAGACACAAAGCATGCAGGATTCAAGGTTCAATCTCTTTATAGTCATTGAACAGGTAAGATACGATTCGTTTTGGTGTTTCCACAAGATAATTAACATAAATATGGACAGGCAGGCAGGTGGAGGGGCAGGCAGGCAGCAGGTAGGTTTTTTATGTATGTTTAATTTAATTGAGAACAAATGTAAGGTGACACTTGATTTTATCCTTTTGGAATTGAGTGGATAGTGAAAAGTGCTTTACTTACATTAACAGGATGTAAGCATTGTTTTCCAGAAATGGCATACCCAAGGATTTGGTATGTGACCATGTGCCCAAATCATGAAATGATGCAGATTACTGCAGAGTAGTGCAACAAATGAAACCACTCCTGTCCATGCTACCTCCATCAAACAGGCTAGCTGGAATACCATGAAGAATCTCAAATATGTCCTGAAAAATGCATTACAATCAACATCTAGAACAACATCTTGCCCTTTACTCTATGAGGAGCACTTCCGTCACAGGGATGACATTACTCATCAGCCCAGATCCTGATGGGCAGAGTCCTGAGGGGTACCTTACCATGTATGATGCCTTGGAACAGACCAAATATTTGTTATGGACAGACTTTAAATCTATGTTTTTGAGGCTTTTGAACCCTGTTAATAATTGTACTAATAACCTAAAGCCAGTCAGATTTCTGAGAAGTTTAATACCTTAACTGCAGCCAGTCAGAATTCTGTGAAGTACTTTACCTCCAGCCAGTCAGAGTCCTGAGGAGTACCTTACCTATAGCCAGTCAGAGTTCTGTGAAGTACCTTACCTCCCACCAGTCAGAGTCCTGAGGAGTACCAATCCTACAGCCAGTCAAAGTCCTGAGGAGTACCTTACCTACAGCCAGTTAGAGTTCTGTGAAGTACCTTACCTGCAGCCAGTCAGGTCATGGAACCATCTACACCCAGAGGTGCTCATGCTGCATTTACAGATCTGTAGAGAAGCAAGAGCACTTCCAGTGCAACAGTACAGGCATGCAGCACAGTACATATTGAAACGGCACATGGATGGAAACCTGGTGTCATTGTGTTAAATTGTTGCGAGTGGAGGTTATACAAAGTTGAGACACTATCATGTCAGCTGTTAATTTGTAACAGATGTCACCCGCTGAAAACATCCAACAAACATATAACACAGATGTTATTGCACCCACTGAACCAGAGGAGCTTCAGAGGGGAAACAGCTCCATCTGTACCTGCTGCTAGTACCACCTACACCTACATCAGGACTGGTAGGGCAGTCAATTTCCTTTGAGGTTTCAGGACTACTGCATGGGCCAACGGAGGTTGTGCTCCAGCGATTGGTTAAGAGCTGTTAATCTCCAACCCTACCAGGCATGTATGATGCCTTGAAATGGACCAAATGTTTGTTATGGACAGTCTTTATATCTTTGTTTTTGAGGCATTTGAACCCTGTTTTAGGTTACTAATTTTCTTATTAAGTTATACAAAGAACCTGTTTCAAGGGGCACTGTTTATTGTGAAAAAGGGGATGTGGTGTATTGTGTTATATACACTGATACCATTAATAGTTTGTTCTAATACAAAATGGCATGTTAGTGCATCATTATGGCTTTCTCATTCGATTGTTTTGCTCCGTGTTGTGCTCAAGTTAAGTGTAAATTGCTCTTCTAAAAAAAAAAAGATTGTTTGTTGCTAATAACCTCATCATTGACACACAACAGACAAGGAATACTACAACAGAATCCAACAGAGAATGTCAAAATCGTGACATGACCCATGTCGCCTAATGTATACAGTGGCGGATTTAGCAAATTGGGGGCCCAAGGCGAAGGTATGTATGGGCCCCCCCTCCCCCCCGCCAAAAAAATTTACAGACTGAATGGTGGATAGGCAGGTAAAGCTAATCTACGGCCCGTAGCAAGCCTACAGTGCTTTGGTCGGTGGCAGCAGGATTAGCACAGCTAGGGCTTGGGCTATTACTACACTGTAAAAAAAAAAAAAAAAAAGGTAAAAAATAACAGTGAGATTTACAAAAAGATTTTCTCTGGCTGATTATAAAACACATTCGTTATGGCATGAAAATCCGAGAGAAAATGTGATCAGGTGTTGTTGGCTATTTATTGATGATGACATAATCATTATGCAGTGGCCTGATTCACTGATCTACAGAGAGGAATGCTTAATCACGAATTAATATTTCACGTTTTTGAGTATTAAAGCACTGTGAACCTACCGCATCGCGAGCTAGCAGTGACAAACAGGTAATCTGAAGAACTTTAAAAACACATGGTGTACAATAACGGTTTTGAACTACAGTATGATGTAGACCAACACAGACATCAAGGATCAGCATATGAATCTCAACAACGGTGACAATCAACAAAATAATCAGATAAAACTCTGAACATCACAAAACAAGCTACTAAAAAGTTGCAACAATAACAACAGCAAAAATAAAAGCAGATAATAATAATAAAAGAAAATACTAAAGGTGATGATACACAGGGCAACTTTTTGAGCCATGTTGCCGTCAACAGGCAACCAGATGAGACACAGGCCCTACGACCCGATCTAAAATATCCAGATAGAAATGTATTGCCCATTTTCAATGGGAAAGTGCCTAAGCAACATTGCTCAAAAAGTTGCCCTGTGTATCATCACCTTTAGGCAATTCAGCATAATTTATTCATGCTGCAATGTATGCTGGGAGATATTGATGAGTTTTGATTGATGGCTCCCATCATGCACTGCACTTATATCATCACAGTTGTTGATAATGATTCATTATGCTGAATCTTGATGTCTGTGTGTGTCTCTGAAAGTTCAAACCTTCATTGTGCACAATGTTTTACAAATTCTTCAGTAAGCGTTATCACAACATATGATGGATCACATGCTGTAGAATCATAGGGCTACTACAATTACGTTAGTAAAAAAAAATTTTTACCGTAAATTTCACAGGTTGACTCACCAAAGCCTCCTCATCAGCTGTCAAAATGGCCATCACAGGACAACTCTTCCTCAGTGTCAACCTCGATAACACTGTCGGTGGCGGGCGGCAACAACACGATGTCCTCTTCAATTTCTTGGTTGACGTTATCCTCACCTAGCACCACTTCATAGCTAGCTGCTGCTGTAGCGGCATGTTCAACTTCGTTGGACGTTTTTATTCCTGTCTGTATCAGTAACGTTAGCCGTAAAAAGTGTGTCATCTTTGGCAGCGTTGCCAAATACTTATCAGCGTCTTTTACGCTTTTTCTTTTAATTGAGCCGCTTGGGTAACAACTTTTCATTTTCGCGTTTAGACTCGTCTTGTTTCGTCTCTGTTTGTGTACATCCCTGTCCTCCTGTCACTGTGTGTTTATCTTTCGCGGCAAGCACCGTTACGGACTAGTCCATTTCATTGTGAAAATAGGGGGTGTATGTGTAGGGACAGATAACCATGAACTGGACATTTTAACCAGTACTTCAATGTTTCAACGTATTTCTTAAGAATGTTAATAAAATGTACTATGCTTTTGAAGCGTTCATGATGATAAGGGGCCTTTTATTTGATTATTTCTTATTATTTGTTTTAGGTTGGTTGGGGGCCCCCCTACTTCGACCGCTGGTAGGGGCCCCAAGCAGCCGCCTACCTATGCCTCTATGTTAAGACCGCCACTGAATGTATATGTGTGCTAACATGATTTTAGTGTAATAAAATCGCTTGCTAACCTTTTCTGTGTAAAGTTATATAGTGGAAAAATTATGCCACAAATGTGGTTGATTAAGCTTAACTTGTATTGAACCCAGAATATTCCTTTAACTTTTGACAAATTTATCTCACATATGGAAAAAAAACTAAAAGGGATAACTTTTGAGACTTTTGAGCAAGAAATCAAACAATTTAACGAAAATGTAAGAACACAAAAATATAGATAAAATATCAGATGAAAAAAAAAATATTAAACCAGCCTTTCAACTGTGATTTCTGTAAAATAACACTAATGTGTGATTTGGTGAAATGTGCTTTTAAGTTCATTAATAAAACACTAATAAAAGAAATAATAAACACTTAATCAAAAATATGGTATAAGGGAAAGGAGGAGGCGAGAACCAATATAAATTGGCAATATAAATAATAGTTTAATTACAAACTGAACCAAAAAGACACAAACATAAACACACAGAGCAGCTGCCTGTAATTCTCTGTCTCTCTCGAATCATCATCACCGGCCACCTTTATCCCTCATGTGCCCCATCAGGCTGATTGGGGACCAGGTGTGCGTTGTTCCAGCCTGGCCCCACCCTCCTCCGCTCTACATATGTATAAAATGTATCTTAAACAAACAAAAAACAAACATGTAAAATGATTAAGGCAAAGATTAATTTAGATTAATTGGAGATCAGCAAAAATCTATCTGCAATAACCCACCAATCTATGGTAAATTAAAGGAAAATTTTTAATCATTTGTAATATTCCTGTGTAAACACTTTAAAACCAAAGTAGAAATTGACCATAAATGGAGGAAATAATGCAAACAGTTTATTTGTCATTTTTGAAGCACTCGAAAAGATGGTCAGAAGAAATAGTCAAATTCAATATTATACCATACTAAGAATTACAGTTTATGATCATAAGCATAAAGACTAGTTATATTAGGCTCATTAAATACATTTAGTTTAGACTAGCCAATCGGCTCACACACAAGTGACATGTTAAGCAGGCAGGCCAGAACCGTTCTAATAGGGGAGTCTAAAAGCTTAGCCTAAAGGACTCTCAGGATCCTCTCTACCCAAAAAGTACCCAATTAGCCACCACCAATGCCACCTTTAGGGGCACACATAGGGAAAAGGTAAAAAGACATCTGTCTAGCTCATGTTTACATTTAATATACAGTTCAAACGGACACAACAATACAGATTTTCTGTTGACCCAGAGAACAAGTTCAGTTGCTTTATTATGCTACTATACAAAAACAATATCGAGAAACGTGCTTTAAGTAAAACAATATTGCAGAATGACACACGATTTGATTTTGACCCAAGTTTAGGAATAAATCATGATACACCCCCTCCCCACCACCCCCGCTAGAAGTCGTTTGCTTCAGAAGACATTAATTGATCAACTGGAGTCCTGTGGATTACTTTTATGCTGCCTAAATATGCCCTTTGGACCATCAAATAGCCAGCAGACTGATCCCTAAGATTTACATGCATTGTATGGACAAACTGAGCTGAAATGTGCTTATAGAAATCTTCACTGCGGATTTGCTGAAGAAGGAAAGTCTGGCATTTGGAATGGCTTAAAGGTGAGTAAATCATGAGAGAATGTTCATTTTTGGGTGAACTAACCCTTTAACCCTATCCTGACACTTAAACCTAACCATAACGGTAAGATTGTTGTTGAAGCCCCAACCCCAGTCCTAAACTTTTTAACACTAACACTAAATTCTGATTGGTTGGTATGAATGTTGTTCCAGGACTAACCTTCTACAAACATACTTGGGTAAAAAGTACTGATTCTGACAGGAAAGCAGAATATACTCTCATGCTGAAGGATATCTTATTTACTTGCTACTCTCTAATTTGTTAAAGATATCTTTTCAAGATTTGATGCCGCAAACTTTGTCAAATCCAGTGACTAGTTCTTTTTTGGAAGTGATAATCGCATCAGCCTGTTATCTTGAAAAACACATTTTAAACATAGGTGAACTAATAAAATCCTGAGTACAGAAAAACCTGGAAATTGTTTGTAAACAACAAGTTAAAAATGGCAATGTGACAAAATTATTTATTACCTTGAAATGTCCTGCAGTGTGACAAGGGGTGTCATGAACCTATTTTTTTGAAGGGGCACCAGGGTCAACCAACCAGAACAAAATTAGGAACTTTGTGGCAGGGTATATTTACAACTGCCAGCATTCATCACCAATAATATGTAGAAAATTATGTGTAAATTAATTTAGGAATCTTGGCCTAAATCTTGGTGTTAGACCACCATTATTTGAAGGATAAATGACAAACAATCAGATTAGAAATCTGAATAAAAATTCTCCATCATTAAATATGTAATACAACATGCTCTTTGTATCTGCTCACAATTTATATGTAAGGGATTTTAGGTCAAGAAGGGAATTATGATTAATTCAGGGATCACTGGAAGAATTAAGGTGTACATCTGATCACTCGGTTACGCTGAGTTGATATGATGCATCTGTTAACTCTTTAGAGTAATACTATTTTCATGGCCATTGAAAATAATATCACAAATATGTTGAAATATTGTTCGAGCAAAGAGCGTAGACCTTTAAGAATCAACTGATTATTTATCAAAATATACAACAGTCAAATCCTCTTTGAATACAACCAAGGTTTTATTTCTAATCTACAATATCAACAAACTAACACACACAGACAAAGTGTGTTGGTGAGTGAGCTTTGACAGAAGGTGAAAGGAAATAATCTGAAACAGAGAAAATTGAATATTATGGAGTCTAGAGACCATGCCCTGAACCCTCAATACTTCATTCAGTATACCTTGATTTGCAATCGGGTTCCCAAAGTATTTAAATAAAACACCAGCACTTTCTAGCGAAAGTCTGGAGGTGTACTTGAGTTTCGTTGTGTTTCTTTGCATTGCTTTGGTTATTTAGCTCTTTGGCTGGGTCCATAGAAAGTTCTGGTCGTCCCGTTGATGTTTTGGACCCGTTAAGACTGTGGATGCCAGATAGTTTGGTACAGGAATGATCAGGTGGGGCTTTGAAGCAAGGCCTCCACAGAGGCGGCTTTTCAGATACCATGTGATCATCTCTCTATCCCTCCTTCTGAAGGTGATTAATGAGTCTTTGTTCTAAAGGTTTGTCAGTTTTCCTGCTCAAAATTGAACATACTTTTATCCAGTCAGTTATATAATGAAATTGGTGGAAGAGACATGACATCTGTTAACATCAACATTCTCTTCATAAACAGTATTTACATATGAAACATAACATACGTTCTCTTTATGGTTACTTCTCTACATTAACATTTGAATATACCTTATTATACATTGTTGTGGCAGGGCGGAGGGTGGTGCCGGGTCGTGATCATACACACCTGGTCCTGTATTAGGCTAATCAAGCCTCTGAGGTATAAAGGTCGACTGCAGAAGATCATGCGGGAGAGAGAGACCAATGGAAAGGAGGAGGCGAGAACCGGCTTGACGATGTAAATCATATTTTAGTAGTAAACTTAAAACACAACATAAACACACACATGTCGGACATGTCCGTAAATGATCTCTCTCTCCCGCACGATCCTCTGCAGTCGACCTTTATACCTCAGAGGCTTGATTAGCCTAATACAGGACCGGGTGTATATGATCACGACCCGGCCCCGCCCTCCGCCCTCCGCCCTGCCACAATTGTATAATTGAGCATCATGTATGAACATTGTCAGAAAAATGCATCCTATGATTCTAACCAGAGGTGGGACCAAGTCATAGTTTTCCAAGTCACAAGTAAGTCTCAAGTCATTGCATTAAAGTCTCGATTCAAGTCCCAAGTCAAGGCAGGCAAGTCCAAGTCAAGTCCAAGTCAATTTACAAGTCCTCAACTTTTAGCTTCAAGTCTTAAACAAGTCATTAGTGCGCTTTGCGCAAATTAGTAACAGAGTATTAATTACTATAGTAAATGTATACTAATTTTATCTAGAAGTTTCTAATTTATATCTTCTTTTTTTTATCGATATCAACCTGTAAAGACCAAAGAGGGTAATAAAGATGATACATGGATCTTATCTTTGGACACACATTAAGGCAAACCAAACTTTTACTCTAAACACGCAGTGAAAGTATGGAGGAAAAAACATGAAAAAATAATAAATAAATACATAAATAAATGTAATAATAAGAAAATAAATAAAAGGAATAAATGTCTTGATAAAACAAATATAATTCGTTTTTAATGAAAGTTATTCCTGAATTTATTTTTGTATGACATTTTTTCCTTTATTTGTTATTTTCTCTTTTTATTTTTATTCTTTAAAACATTTTTTATTCTTTCATTTGTTTTAGTTTTGTTTTATTATTTAGGCATTCATTTATTTTTATATTTATTTATTCCCACATGTATTTATTTCTATATTTAAATATTCCCACATTTATTTATTTTTGTATTTATTCTTACATTTCTGTCTCTTGTATGATAATTATGTGGGCGGGTCCTGCTTACCATTGGCTTATTGTAAAAACATAAGAGCTTAAGTCAATCCAAGATTTATTGGTTATACAATCACAAAATAAATGGGGAGCTGTTTCTTCAACAAATCCACAAACTGAGCAAGTTTCATAAATGATATGATTTAATCTTGTCCCTTTCTTTTTATTTCTGTGTATATAACTTCATATTTTGATGTCTGCAAATCCATAATATTAGAATGGTTATGATCTATAGCTAGAGTTGCGCGACATGCGAATGAAGTCGATAATCACGCATCAAATAACTATGTTTCATTTAGAGTAGAGGTGCTTATTGATGTTTAGGAGAGCTGTGTCCGGTATGAATTTCATTTCATTTTCATTTATTGTTTATTTTTACAGGGACAATGCACAATTAAAAGTAATTGCACCAGAATTAGCTAATACCATGGAAACCATGGAAAACTCTGGAGGCTCAGGGGGCGGAGCCGAGGGAGACTCAGGAGGCAGAACTGAGGGAGGCTCAGGAGGCAGAGCAGAGGGAGGCTCAGGAGGCAGGGCCGAGGGAGGCTCAGAGCCAAGGGAGGCGGAACCATGGAAAACTCTGGAGGCTCAGGGGGCGGAGCCATGAGAGGCTCAAGAGGCAGAGCAGAGGGAGGCTCAGGAGGCGAAGCCGAGGAAGGCTCAGGAGGCGGAGCCGAGGAAGGTGGCGCCGTAGGAGGCTCTAGAGGCGGAGCCCTGGAAGGCCCTGGAGGCGGAGCCGTAGGAGGCTCGGGAGGCGGAGCCGAGGAAGGCGGCGCCATAGGAGGCTTTAGCGTCTCTGGGAGCAGAGCCGTAAGAGGCTCGGGAGTTCCTTGGAGAAGAGCCGTAGGAGGCTTGGGGGGCGGAGCCGTAGGAGGCTCGGGAGGTGGAGCCGTAGGAGGCTCGGAAGGCTCAGGATGCTCGGGAGGCGGAGCCCTAGGAGGCTCTGGGGCGGAGCCCTTGGAGGCTCGAGAGGCGGAGCCCTGGGAGGCTCGAGAGGCTCGAGAGGAGGAGCCCTGGGAGGCTCGAGAGACTTGAGAGGTGGAGCCCTGGGAGGCTCGAGAGGCGGAGCCCTGGGAGGCTCGAGAGGCAGAGCCCTGGGAGGCTCGAGAGACTTGAGAGGCGGAGCCCTGGAAGGCTCGAGAGGCTCGAGAAGCGGAGCCCTGGAAGGCTCGAGAGGCTCGAGAAGCGGAGCCCTGGAAGGCTCGAGAGGCTCGAGGGGCGCAGTCCTGGAAGGCTCGAGAGGCGGAGCCCTGGCAGGCTCAAGAGGCTCGAGAGGCGGGGCCCTGGGAGGCTCGAGAGGCGGAGCCCTGGGAGGCTCGAGAGGCGGAGCCCTGGGAGGCTCGAGACTTGAGATGCTTGAGAGGCGGAACCCTGGGAGGCTCGGGAGGCTCGAGAGGCAGAGCCCTGGGAGGCTCGGGAGGCAGAGCCCTGGAGGGCTCGAGAGACTTGAGAGGCAGAGCCCTGGGAGGCTCGAGAGGAGGAGCCCTGGAGGGCTCGAGAGACTTGAGAGGCGGAGCCCTAGGAGGCTCGAGACTTGAGATGCGGAACCCTGGAAGGCTCGAGAGGAGCCCTAGGAGGCTCGAGAGGAGGAGCCCTGGGAGCCTCGAGGGGCGCTGGCTCTAGGACGGGCACAACCACTGGCGCTGGCTCTTGGACGGTCCTGGCTACTGGCGCTGGCTCTTGGACGGTCACGGCTACTGATGCTGGCTCAGGGACGGTCACGGCTACTGGCGCTGGCTCAGGGACGGTCACGGCTACTGGCGCTGGCTCAGGGACTGTCACGGCTACAGGCACTGGCTCAGGGACGGTCGAGGCTACCGGCACTGGCTCAGGGACGGTCGAGGCTACCGGCGCTGGCTCAGGGACAGTCGAGGCTACAGGCACTGGCTCAGGGACAGTCGAGGCTACAGGCACTGGCTCAGGGACATCGGGGCCTAAGGGCTCTGGCTGGTTGACCGTGGCTGAAGGGGGCTCGGGCTCGCTGACCGTGGCTGACGAGGGCTCAGGCTCGCTGACCGTGGCTGACGAGGGCTCAGGCTCGCAGACCGGGGCAGGCGTGGGCTCAGGCTCGCAGACCGGGGCAGGCGTGGGCCGGGAAGCGGAAGCCCGTCTTCTCTTCATCCTCCGAGCAGATGAAGTGGACCGTGCAGGTTCATGGGAAACGACTGGTGTGGGGGTTTGCTTGCTGGCAGGTGGGACAGGTGTGATGGGAAGAGCCATGGGCGAGTGGGAAGTCACCACTGCGGGAGGTGAGGTTGGGTCCTCCTCTGCCACGCCCACAGTGAGTGGTGAGCCGCTGACCAGCAAAGTCTCTTCCACGATTTCCTGCAGGGTCCAGCCGCGCGTCACCGGGGACAGCTGCTCCTTCAGCGTTGCGTTCAAATTGCCCCTAAAGAAGACCACCAGAGCTGAATCCGGGAAGTCCGAGACGTGAGCCAGCTCAAGGAAGTCCTGGATGTGGTCTTCAACCGGTCGGTCCCCTTGCTTTAAACAAAGCAGCTGATAGTTGGCCTGTTGGACCGCTGGATCCATTTTAGGGTCGATCGTTCTGTAACGTTTGGTGTGGAAGCAGGACAAGACAGACGAGATGTGCGGATCCAGATGCGGTATTATTGTATGTTAAAGTTGACACAAAACAAACAGGAACAAATGAAAACCTCCACATGGGGAAAACAAAACTAAATCAGGAAAACATTGAGGGTACACGGAACTGGATGAACAAACAGGAAGACAGGCAATGGAGCAAAACATCAACATGCATCAAACAACGAACGACAAGGACTGAACAAAGAACCAGGGTTTAAATACAAGAGGAACAAACAAGGGAATGAGGGACACCTGGGGGGGAACAATCAGGGAAGGAGAAGCAATCAGGGGAACACCAATCATAAAAAGAAACTACAGAGGACTACAAAGACCAAACAGGAAACAGGAACTAAACTAAACTTCAAAATGACAGCACAAAACAAAAAACAACAGTGAACATGACAGAATAAAAGAAACTACAAAAACCAAAACAGGATCTAAACTAAACTTCAAAATGACAGCACAAAACCAAAAGACAACAGTGAACGTGACAGGTTCCAAAATTACAGACACCTCATCGACAACGTCCAATTTTGTGAGGCATCTGAAAATCCACAGACAGAGGTAAGTTGTTAACTAATTTACGTCAGCTATGGTTCAGTAACATACATGTCTATGGCAGCACATGGCAGATTTACAGGCTAACAAAGTCTGCATATCGAACCGCAAACTATTTTTTACTGCAGTCAGTAGCATTTAACATGTTATAGCTCTATCCAAATCTACCCAGTGTTTTATCACGCTGTTGTATGACCTCGATAAAGGAACTGCATGACCACACACATGTTGGTGCTTTTTGAGCATGTATATCCCAATTATATCACCTTTGGAATAATTTTTGCTGTGTCCTTGTCCATAAATGCGCGCCGCGGTCTTCAAACTTGGTCCAGCTTTCGTGGAAGCTGATTGGTGATTGGTTGAATAAGCTGATTGGTGATTGGTTGACACATTTTTAATTATACAACTCTTATCTTTGGTTTTAAAAAGTATAAGTATTTCCAAGTCAGACGGCTAGTCAAGTTGCAAGTCATTGCTGTCAAAGTCTAAGTCGAGTCGCAAGTCTTTTTTGATTCTGTCGAGTCGAGTCGCGAGTCATCAAATTAGTGACTCGAGTCCGAGTCAAGTCCAAATCACGCGACTCGAGTCCACACCTCTGATTCTAACCACAGTTATTCATCATGTGATGCCTCTTATAATATTAAAATTAGGTTATGTGCATTGTGAAGTGTACAATGATGATACAATGGAGTATTTTTATAGTGTTATAGTTCATAGTATATGTACATACATTGTAAAAACCCAAGAAAGTTTGTTTTGTGCTTTTGGAGAAGATAGAAAAACACTAGTTTTGGTCCGAGTTTCCAAAAGTTCTGATCTAGTGAGAGTCTGTCTGTCTAGGATGAGTTTCAGCATGTGATGGGTATAACGGCTGTCGCATGATGGTCATTCAGTATATAATTTTAAGTGTTCATGTGTTTTGACTGAATAAATGGAACAAAGGAGCTTCTTTTGATTTCTGGAAACCCCAGGTTTATATGGCCACAGCTGAAATGTGCTTGCCAGTTATGGGGGTTTTGTGGAAAGGCTTGGTTTTTCTGGACACCCTCCCTTGTTTTGTGACAGTTACATTGGACAGATGCAGGTCAACTCATACTCAGCCTGAGCTCAGAATTTCTAGCTTCTTAATTCTTAGAGGATTTTCTGGGAATTATAGGCCATCATGGTGTATTTCTGTCTTAATTCTTCTTAATTTTCTTCTGCCTGGCTACAACCCGTATCCGTGGCAAGATTTCTGCCACAGACATTCTTTTTTCTCTTACATGCAATAAGCATTCCATGCGATTATGGAAGGAACAAGTACATTTTTGGAAATAATCCATTCAAAATTCACTGAGGGGGCACATGCAGTTTCAAAGGTCATGGCGCCTCTGGGTGTGACATGCAAAACTCCATCTAAAAAATTACTTTAAACAGCATTTTTGTAATTTATTATTGTGCACATTGTATAATTATGCATGCCATTTTCATGACCTCATGATAGGGAGGGTCTGCAATAAGTTAGATGCATTGCCGGACCCACATCTCGACGCAAGTTAAATGCACCGCCGGGGATTGGAGCACGTGTCACGGCTGATGGGCCAGGATGCCGGGCCTCTATTCCCCTCAAGTGCTGAGGCCCAGGGAAGCTGGGCTGCTCGAGTGAAGCCGCCACCCCACGCGCCTCAGACCAAGGAGGGGAGTGCGTTGCGACCGCCGGGCCCCCACCCACTATCACCTGGACATTCCCGTCTTCACTAATCTTCATTCACATAGCCCTTTCCACTGCAAAGGCCCCAGATTCTCCTTTGTTTTGGACATTATAATTAAATGCCTTTCCGAGGCCTGAAGCCACACCCACTGTGTCTGTCTCTTGCTCACCCCACCACACAGTGTTGTCAGATTTTACAGCTTATTTGAAATATGTTCTTTTATCGTAATCTTGACCAACCATTTTTTAAGATTTCTGTATTTCCCCACTTAAGTAATAGGAGCATCACTTTCATGACACTTGTTTACATGGAAAAAAACTGCCCAAATTGCCCAAGAGTGTTCCAAAGACATCCACTTTGATTTGTTTACATTGTTAAAATTGTCTGTAGGCTATAAATTGATAAATATACACTGTCTAATTATATAATGTGTTCAGGAATTACTTTAAATAACAAACCATACATTTAGTCCTATAGTGAATTCCATGAGGGTCATAAATAGATGGACAGATTGATTAAGTGATTTCATATATAGGCCAAAAAACACACTTCTAAATAACCAGTGTCATATACACCAATCAGCCACAACATTATAACCACCTGCCTAATATTGGGTGGGTCCCCCACGTGCTACCAAAACAGCGCCAACCTGCATCACAGAATAGTATTCTGAGATGATATTCTTCTCACCACAATTGTACAGAGTGGTTATCTGAGTTACCGTACACTTTGTCAGAAACACACAAATCAGCCCATCTCGCACCAACAATCATGCCACGGTCCAAATCATTGAGATCAAATTTTTTCAATTTTCTGATGGTTGATGTGAACATTAACTGAAGCTCCTGACCCGTATCTGAATGATTTTATGCACTGCCCTGCTGCCACAGGATTGGCTGATTATATAATCACATGGATGATTATTGGTGCCAGACGGGCTGGTTTGAGTATTTCTGTAACTGCTGATCTCCTGGGATTTTCACACACAACAGTCTCTAGAATTTTCTCAGAATGGTGCCAAAAACCAAAAACATCCAGTGAGGGGCAGTTCTGTGGACAGAAATACATTGTTGATGAGAGGTCAACAGATAATGGCCAGACTGGTTTGAACTGACAAAGTCTATGGTAACTCAGATAACCCCTCTGTACAATTGTGATGAGAAGAATGTCATCTCTGAATGCTATTCTGAGATGCAGGTTGGCGCCGTTTTGGCGGCACAAGAGGGACCTACACAATATTAGGCAGGTGGTTTTAATCTTGTGGCTGATCAATGTGTATGTATATATACACACAAAACCATATCTGTTTTTAAGTTTACATTTATTTTACTTAGTACATGAATAATATATTTTCACTGGTGTATTTTGTAAAACTACATTTGTATTTAACTAAAAAATATACTAGTACTTGCAAAGTAGTAAAAGAATGTAAGAGTTGTTGTTAGGAATTCCTTGTCTTGTTTCACTGTTGCCCTCTGTCTGCCATTTTTGTCACCTTTGCATTCCATAGTTTTCACTTTTGTCCCTTGTTTAGCTCCACTGTCTCACTTGTCATTGTTTAGAACTACACTTCCCAGAATCCACCTGCCATCATCACTGCCATTTTGTTCATTGTTTTCACCTGTGTCTCATTCTGTCATCACTCACTGTGTATTTAAGCCCTGCTTTTTGTTCACTCCTTGTCGTTTGTTGAATGTTGTTAGCCTGGTGTGTGTTCCCTGCCTGTGTTTTCTAGTTTTATGTTTATTTCCCCATTGAGGGTTTTCCTTTGTGTTTTTTCTTGCTTGTTTATTTAATAAAGTGTAACTGCATTTAGATCCGCATGTCCTCGTCTGCCTTGCTTCTCAATCGTGACAGAACGAACGACCCAATATGGATCTAGCAGCTTACCTGATGGAACTGACCCAGGCGGAGTTGACCATCCGCGAGTACTCCCACTTCTTTTCCGCTGTTGCCATCCACACCGGCTTCGACGACACATCCCTGAAAACCATCTACCAGCTCGGGCTACCAACGTACCAGCTGAGGAGATTGCCGAACTCCGGAGACCTCACGTGGAGGGAATATGTGGATCTAGTCTTGGGAGTACTCGCTGCCGGAGAACCACCTCTCTCGATCCAGGTTTCCGCCACTGGGCTTTCCGTGCCTGCCCCGGCCAGCGAGCCAGAGCCCACGCCTGCCCCGGCCAGCGAGCCAGAGCCCACGCCTGCCCCGGCCAGCGAGCCAGAGCCCTCGCCTGCCCCGGCCAGCGGGCCAGAGCCCTCGCCTGCCCCGGCCAGCGGGCCAGAGCCCTCGCCTGCCCCGGCCAGCGGGCCAGAGCCCTCGCCTGCCCCGGTCTGCGGGCCAGAGCCCTCGCCTGCCCCGGTCTGCGGGCCAGAGCCCTCGCCTGTCGCCTCGACCGTCCCTGAGCCAGCGCCTGTAGCCTTGACCAGAGCTCCGCCTCTCGAGTCTTCCAGGGCTCCTCTTAAGCCTCCTAGGGCTCCGCCTCCCAGGGCTCCATCTCTCAAGTCCTCTCGAGTCTGCCAGGGCTCCTCCTCTCGAGCCTCCCAGGGCTCCTCTCGAGCCTCCCTCTGCTCTGCCTCCTGAGCCTCCCACGGCTCTGCTCCCTGAGCCTCCCGAGCTTTCCATGGTTCCTCCTCCCTCGGCTCTGCCTCCTGAGCCTCCCATGGCTCCGCCCCCTGAGGCCCCTGAGCCTCCCACGGCTCCACCCCCTGAGGCCTCTGAGCCTCCCGAGCCTCCCTCAGCTGAGCCTCCCGAGCCTCCCTCAGCTGAGCCTCCCGAGCCTCCCTCAGCTGAGCCTCCCGAGCCTCCTGCGGCTCCGCCTCCCGAGCCTCCTGCAGCTCCGCCTCCAGAGCCTCCCTCAGCTGAGCCTCCCGAGCCTTCCATGGTTCCTCCTCCCTCGGCTCCGCACCCCTGAGGCCTCTGAGCCTCCAGAGCCTCCCTCAGCTCCGCCTCCAGAGCCTCCCTCAGCTGAGCCTCCCTCGGCTCCGCCTCCTGCGGCTCCGCCTCCAGAGCCTCCTGCGGCTCCGCCGCCAGAGCCTTCCAGGTCACCGCCTTTAGGGCCTCCTCCCAGGGGTCCTGACCCTGTCCCTGACCTGTGGCTTCCTCCCAGACCTTCTGACCCTGTTCCCGTCCTGTGGCCTCCTCCCAGGCCTTCTGACCCTGTTCCCGTCCTGTGGCCTCCTCCCAGGCCTCCTGACCCAGTCCCTGTCCTGTGGCCTCCTCCCAGGCCTCCTGACCCTGTCCCTGTCCTGTGGCCTCCTCCCAGGCCTCCTGACCCTGTTCCCGTCCTGTGGCCTCCTCCCAGGCCTCCTGACCCGGTCCCTGTCCTGTGGCCTCCTCCCAGGCCTCCTGACCCAGTCCCGTCCTGTGGCCTCCTCCCAGGCCTCCTGACCCAGTCCCCGTCCTGTGGCCTCCTCCCAGGCCTCCTGACCCAGTCCCTGTCCTGTGGCCTCCTCCCAGGCCTCCTGACCCAGTCCCCGTCCTGTGGCCTCCTCCCAGGCCTCCTGACCCAGTCCCTGTCCTGTGGCCTCCTCCCAGGCCTCCTGACCCTGTTCCCGTCCTGTGGCCTCCTCCCAGGCCTCCTGACCCAGTCCCTGTCCTGTGGCCTCCTCCCAGGCCTCCTGACCCGGTCCCTGTCCTGTGGCCTCCTCCCAGGCCTCCTGACCCGGTCCCTGTCCTGTGGCCTCCTCCCAGGCCTCCTGACCCGGTCCCTGTCCTGTGGCCTCCTCCCAGGCCTTCTGACCCGGTCCCTGTCCTGTGGCCTCCTCCCAGGCCTCCTGACCCGGTCCCTGTCCTGTGGCCTCTGCCCAGGCCCCCTGACCCAGTCTTGGACTTCCTGCCTGCCATCTGTGCCCCCTGGACTGTCTGTCTGCCCCTCGTTGCCCCCTTGGTCTGTCTGCCCACCTCAAGCTCCCCCCCAGTCATGGACATTTTTTGTTTTGTTTTATGTTACTTTGATCATCTGGAATCTGATCCTTGAGGGGGGGCTATGTTAGGAATTCCTTGTCTTGTTTCACTGTTGCCCTCTGTCTGCCATTTTTGTCACCTTTGCATTCCATAGTTTTCACTTTTGTCCCTTGTTTAGCTCCACTGTCTCACTTGTCATTGTTTAGAACTACACTTCCCAGAATCCACCTGCCATCATCACTGCCATTTTGTTCATTGTTTTCACCTGTCTCTCATTCTGTCATCACTCACTGTGTATTTAAGCCCTGCTTTTTGTTCACTCCTTGTCATTCGTTGAATGTTGTTAGCCTGGTGTGTGTTCCCTGCCTGTGTTTTCTAGTTTTGTTTATTTCCCCATTGAGGGTTTTCCTTTGTGTTTTTTCTTGCTTGTTTATTTAATAAAGTGTAACTGCATTTAGAGCCGCATCTCCTCGTCTGCCTTGCTGCTCAATCGTGACAGTTGTAAACCCAAATACAGAAAGAGTTGAAAGGGAGAGACATTGATAACAATATGCAATATAGATTGTCAAAAAGATGAAAACAAAAAAATCTATTGCAATTTGGTATACAAATAAATATAAGAAACTCAAGCACAATCATTTATGTAAATATTACATGAATGTCATGTTTGTTGGTTAGATTTTAAATTCAGGGAAATGTTTAATGTTTATTCTTAAAATTTCTTAAGTATACAGTTTATGAAAAGCAAAAATAGATATGCACTTACAGTAAGTCTGAAATTATGTACAAAACAAAGCTTGAACTGTGTCTGTGCCTTAAAGGGATAGTTCACACAAAAATGCCAATTATATCCATGGCTGTCAAGCAATATATTTTTATAGTTCATTTTATTTTTAGTAAACTCTTAATTAACTTTGGGTATGCTCTTTACAAAAGCTATGGTATGTCTTCAGAAGACTTGGAATGTAGTGCACAAGACATATGGACAACTTTTATAATGTTTTTCTGTCTTTTGTAAAGCCTTTTCAAGCCTTTTATACAACAGTTAGTTACAGTCCTTGAATCTGATTGGCCAATGAGTATTCCAAGAGTGCTGATATTCAATATAAAAGCACTGGGATTCTTCACTATTTGTATCACTCTGCTTGTGTGTGTTTGCGGCTTCACAAATAGTAGTGATTATTTTGATTTATTGTTCATTTTGATTTTGTTCACCGATTCGTTCAGTAACCATTTCTGTATATAAAATGTTTTCCACTAGGTGACGACGAATGAGTGTCTTTTATGTTATGAGTAAGTAAATGAGTAATTAATTCAAGTGATTCATTAAACAACACAAACGAAACAATGGAAGTGAATGAGAATGGTTTTTAAATGAACCTTTTAAGAGAACAAACCAAAGACTGGAAATGATTTAACAAACTGGACGGTGTTTGTCTGAAACATAAGTTATTCAATATTATTTGCTTGTTGGTTGAACTGTTGTATAAAAGCATTATCAAGCAATATCACAAAGAGCAGCTTGGATTTATTTAAATATATCTATTTGTATTCCACTGAAAAAGTAACATCATGTAGTCTTTAGAATGACAGGGTGAGTAAATAATTACATAATTAAAATTTTCTGGTGAATTATGATTTTAAAGAAAAGTAATTGCAAGCACTGTAATCACTCAAATCATAAAAAGTGAGCTATGAGAGAAACAAGAAACATGCTTCATGTTATTCTTAAAAGAAGCTATCCTTCATAACACCAGACTGACCCAGGACAGCCTTCCTGCGAGCCGCTGCATCCAGAATCTTTTTGCGTGGCCCCAGATGGATACGGATGCTTTTGAGATCATCATCTGAACAGAGCATCAGGGCTTCGAGATCCAGCTGCTCACGAGAAAACACAGGAGCAAAGTCCAACAGGCTGATGGATGCCAAGAATGAATCCAATGGTGATGTCTCATCTTCCTCATCCAGACCTATATCCTGTTCATTCCAAGGAAGTTCTGAATCCTCCTCAAAACCTTCCAATCCTACATTCACATTCTCAAACACCTCTTGTCGGATGAGAAACCCCAGGTCTTCTGTATCACCGCTTGGATGGTATTCTGGTTCAATGCCCATCTCCGTGGTGAAGTTCTTGCGAAACACCATTTTACCAAGACCAGGCCTTTTAAAGATAGATTTCATTGGACTTGCTCCCTCTTCATCATTGTCAAAACCTCTCTCACCATCTTCATCCTCCTCATTTTCATCCTGCTCATTGAAGACGTCAACAAACTCAGGCTTTCCTTGAGAGCCACCATCTTGTTTGACAAAAATGACATTGCTGTCCCCCTGTCTACTCATTGTCCCTTTGTCCTTTTTTCCAAACTTGCGTTGGAGGGTTCCCTTTATCGTTGACTTGATAGATCCATTGGTGTCTGCTGCAATGAGTTTTGAGAATTGTTCCCCAGTCACGCTGTTTATGGTGCCCATGCTGGAGGCTATACTGGCTTCCGACACAGACCCACCACGGTACATCTTGTCCATCCTATTTTGATGCCTCTTCTTAACCCGTTCGCACTGCTTGACTCTACGTTCTGCATCTTTGGTGGCCTGCTCTTTCAGACGTGCTACCTTTTTTGCATTCTGGCTTGTCTGTTGGGAGGCACTGCTGTCTAGGAAGCGAACGCAGTCCATATAGTCTCGAGAGGCAGCAACATCCATGGGAGTATGGAAATCATTGTCCAGTGCGAAGAGGTTAGCTCCAAAGTTCACTAGGAAGCTGAGGATCTGCATGTGACCATTTGCAGCAGAATGATGTAAGGGCGTGTTCCCCCATATGTCACTTTTGTTTGGATCCCCTCTACAGAAGAGATAAAAATGAACAATCACTTTACAGTCACTTACTAGACACATATAATACAGCAAAGCAATATTGTTGCTCATAGTGGCAAGGATTTAAACAAAACCCTAACCCTGGGTATTAAACTTCACTGTCACAGGGACAGTACCCTCAAAGGTACACAAACTGTACCCTACACATGTCAGTCAATATGTCTTTGTACCATATCTGCTCTTAAAAGATACATATTGGTATATAAAGGTGTAAAGAAGGTACAATAGGTGAACCTTTGTGAAATTGCTGCAATTACTGACAAGCGTCATCCCCCATTCTACTCTTCTGATAGACATAGAGGAAACTCTTAGATATGGGATGTGGGTTCTTGTCCCATGGAAACCAGGAAGTAATCACATTCTCATAAAGACATAAACAATGGTGCGCAATTCTGAGATTACATTTTTGTTGTAAAGTTACCTTTTTAATCCATTGACAGTTGGATTTAGGGTTGCAGTTTGAGTTAAGACAGTGGTTCAAAGTGTGGGGAGGGGAAGACTGGCCCTTCCTCAAATCTCGTTTCACACATTCAACAAAAATATTGACAATGAACACAAGAAACAATGTGTGCAATTTCTTTTCCTCTGCCTTTTTTCCTGTTTAAACTTTCACCTGGCACCACAGCGTGTCCTGTGTGCACAGCTCTCGACACGCCAGCTTCTGTAAACAAGCCGTTCTCGCTTGCGTGGCAGTTTCAAATGGGTGGAGAGGTGAATTGACACTTAGATTTTGGTCCGTTCCTCTCACAACACTATCATGTGGCTTCAAAAGAATTTAGAGTGTTATGGATGACTTTAAGTTGCTTTGATGTGTGCTTTTGGTGCTTGGAAAGCCACAAGCATGATCCTCTCATCCCTCAATCTTGTGATTCATGGATAAAAAAAAGTCCTACTGTTTTTGAAAGACAAGGGTGAGTAAATTATGGCTGAAAGGTCTGTTTTTAGTTCAGTGGTGTAACCAGGTGTAAATTGTTGTGGCCAGGGGTTGCTCCTGCAGCAATATCACTTTTTATTATTAGTTTTATTTATGTTTTGAAATTATACAGGGATAATTCATTTTTGTATGTATTAGTGTAACACAGAAAGTAGTCACAAAATAACAGAACAACCTGTGGGTAAGGTGTAGGGTTAATAAAATACACAAATCTGTTGACTGTATTAAACCATTTACAACTAAAATTATTACTCAGTTTTGGCTCCACCCTGTGGACATTTTAACTGGAAACTGGTCAACAACACTTCCAGGTTTGGCCACTGGGGGCAGTGAATTTGAATTTTTGTAAGTATTTAAACAAATTTGAATTCACTGAGTGTTCAGTTTGGAATATCATTGAGTCTTGAGGGTGGGCTCTTTTGACAGGGGCCATTAAGTAACACCCATACCACCCTAGCAACTTCATAGCAACACACTAAATACCACTCAAAACACCTTGGTAATCACATAGCAATGCCCTGGCAACCACTTAAGCAATATTGTGGCGAGTTTTGCACGGACAAGCACCACTCACATTTTCTTTAGAAAATATCTACTCAATTGTTTGTAATTCTAGACAAGGGAATAAGGCGTTCATAATCAAAACACCTTTATTGCATTTTTAATAATCCAAGCAGGTTTCAGTGCTCACTTTTCAAACTCTTTTTCTCCTTGGTTATAGTTGTTTGTCTCTGCAGCAATTAAAATTCCATTCTCATATTTTTCCGTAATACATATGATGCTGTACTATACTATAGTGGTCCATAAACATCACCAAAAGTGAATCTGTAACCTGCTGTAAAATGAAAGTCCACTGGTATACCCATAAAATCTCTGAATACAGTATCTACAAGAGCTTATCTATCTGAGCAGCATCTGTTCATGGATAGATGTGACATGCAAGGTGGAAAAGCCCAATTCATGTTCTCTGAGTATCCATGACAAGATACATCCATTATTCATCAGCTCTATGATTTTTACTAATTATTTGGGATAACTGCATTCCTAACTAATTTTTTCTTCTGTAATGTGACATATTTTCGAGTGCAACTTGATCAAAAAAATAAATAATAATAAATGAAGGGCAGAACTTTAAAGGATCCATGAACGACTGATTGCTTGAAGTAGCCATTTAATACCAGATTGGAGTAAGACCTGAATGCGAATTTGCTAAAACAATGCCTAAATAGGTTTTTGCCGATTGGTTAACATTAACCATCAGTCTGTGGTGTCAAAAGAACAGGAAATGTGTTGCAGAAGTGGAGCAAGTTATTGCATTTTGATGAAAGGGACTTAATGTATTGTTAAAACAACATTTGTTATAGCGAATAGTACAGAAATATGCGTTAAGAAAGAAAATTGGGACATGTTGATTTAAGGTTACTTTCAGTGCCAACCATAGCAATCAGTGCTCAACATTTTACGATATCGACTCATGAGTGAGACCAGCCCCTATACTACACAGAATAAATAAAGTCTAGCTCGAGCTAATCGTGGATGAGCTCTGGAAGTATGAAGAGGCTTATTGTTCTAAATTTGCATAATTAGTTTGCCTGATTAAACACTTGGAATCAGCTAAGGGATTCAAGAATAATGTGCAGAACCAATCATGCAAGAAAAAAGAAAAGTCATAAAGTATATTGCATACTGTAAATACAAAGAATGGCCAATTAAAGCAACATTTTGTCTAATCTATGTGTTCTGATATCTCCATGACAAATGCGTAGCATCACAAGGTCTTTTTTATTGAACTGCGTGCATTCAATAGTGTTTTAGTAATGACGTCAGTTCTAAATTGTACCATCATGCAAGGACACTTTCACATGATGTACTTTAGTAAACACAAGAGGGATGATTGACTTTCTCATAAAGCACACTAGACTCTAAAGGAACAACCCAATGGTCATAAAACTAGTTTGAACTGGAAAACAGTTGTGTAATATATGTGTAGAAACCCAGTGTCAAAACATAATTAACGCAAAGTTTGCTACTTCAAATGGATCAATTAAGGTGTGAATTTACATCTATAGCCATATGGTTGTTTAGATTACACAATGAAGATATCTATGGCCTGCAAAGGCAAAACGCTGCAACTACACATTTTGTCAAAACATACATTTTGAGTGATGACCGAAATCATAGACAGCTTTGGCTCAACTCGGCACATATACAGAGAAAACGGAGAGAAGCTATTTTGACTATAATGAAGCCATTTTCTCAAATTTTCTTTAATAAGGATGATCTGAGAGAATAATTTTTTTCTAACCCTCAATAAAGATGATTATTTTACCAAGCAGTATGTACTTTTTCACATATCTAGTTTTGATTTTGACTAATCTTTGACACAGTTTGTCATATTTGCGAGGACCATTAAATAAAGTGGGTTGAATAATGAGTATAGAAAGTTTTGTATAGTGCAAATAGATTAACTGAACTCACCCTCTGCTACATATAAGTTGAAGAGCCTCAATGTGTCCATGATAAGCCGCAAAGAGTGTGGGTGTCATGCCATCCTCGTCCGGGGTGTTCAGATCTTTCCTTGTGGCTTCTTTCAAAAGATCCAAATATCCATCAATGGCTGCTTTGTGATATCTTGACATTGTTGTAATAACCTTTTTCTATGTAGAGCTAAATGAAACAGTAAAACATTTAATGTCATCACAGGAACATCTTTGAAGAGCTCACTCTATTTCTCTGTCTCTGTGGCTGAGAGTGGAGAAACTGGGAGCACTGCCTGGACAGGACGTCATTATCACAGTAATAAACTAAAGTCCAGTGTGTGTTGTGAATGAACATTTAGCACAAGCACACAGTGTGTTTTTTCTGATTAAATAACATTTTAAAGATATAAATGTAAAGATATAAAAAGGGGAATTAGATTATTTTATATATATTTACAGTAATAAACTTGATAAAAATGTTAAGCATTGCTCTCTTTGAATAAAATTAATACAAATGACCCTTGATCAATTTAAAATTCAATAAAATTCCACTATTATGGCACTGTATACAATATCTTTATGGTATTTTTCCATTACAATTTGAACAAAATGTGTCTATTTATATAATATTATTGTCTTAATCTCTCATTATGTAGGAGAAACACAGTGGGACACTTTCTGATAAATTGTCATTGCTGTTGTTTTTAAAATACAATGCAAATGGCCACATCTGTCACGATTCCCTTGTTGTCTGCCCTGGGTTTCACTTGTCTTTGTCCAAAACTACACTTCCCATGATCCCCGGCCCTCATCACTGCCAGCCCTGTGTCATTGTGCTCACCTGATTGTAGTTTGTCATCATCTTGTCTCCAGTGTATATAAACCCTGTTTGTTCTCCATTCCCTTGTCGATCGTTGATGTTTGTGGACGCCTGTTTCCGTGCTCTTTCTATGTTTATCCTGCCTGTTCAACCTTTCTATGTTTTCCGTGTTTTTGTTTATTTCCCCATTTCGGGTATTTCCTTTGTTCTGGTTTTGTCTGTTTAGTTTTCACCGTGTCTAATAAAATCCTGCAAATAGATCCTCACTCCACGTCTGCCTTCATCTGCATGCATTACAGAACGATCGACCAAAAATGGATCTAGCAGCGGTTTTACCGAACTGGCCCAGGCAGAATTGACCGTTCGCGAGTACTCACATCTCTTCTCCACGGTCGCCATCTACACCGGGTTCGATGACGCTTCCCTGAAATCCATCTACTGGGTCGGGTTACCATCATGCCGGCAGAGGGAAGCGCCGGAACCTCGACCGTCCCAGAGCCAGCGCTTGTAGCCTCGACCGTCCCTGAGCCAGCGCCTGTAGCCTCGACCATCCAAGAGCCAGCGCCAGTAGCCATGACTGTCCAAGAGCCAGCGCCAGTAGCCATGACCATCCCAGAGCCAGCGCCCCTCGAGCCTTCTAGGGCTCCGTCTCCTGAGCCTCCCAGGGCTCCGCCTCTCAAGTCTCTCGAGCCTCCCAGGGCTCTGCCTCTCAAGTCTCTCGAGCCTTCCAGGGCCGCTCCTCTCGAGCCTTCCATGGCTCCGCCTCCCAAGTCTCTCGAGCCTCCCATGGCTCCGCCTCCCAAGTCTCTCGAGCCTTCCAGGACGCCTCCTGTCGAGCCTCCCAGGGCTCTGCCTCTCAAGTCTCTCGAGCCTCCCAGGGCTCTGCCTCTCAAGTCTCTCGAGCCTTCCAGGGCCGCTCCTCTCGAGCCTCCCAGGGCTCCGCCTCTCAAGTCTCTCGAGCCTTCCAGGGCTCCGCCTCCCAAGTCTCTCGAGCCTCCCATGGCTCCGCCTCCCAAGTCTCTCGAGCCTTCCAGGACGCCTCCTGTCGAGCCTCCCAGGGCTCTGCCTCTCAAGTCTCTCGAGCCTCCCAGGGCTCTGCCTCTCAAGTCTCTCGAGCCTTCCAGGGCCGCTCCTCTCGAGCCTCCCAGGGCTCCGCCTCTCAAGTCTCTCGGGCCACCCAGGGCCCCGCCTCTTGAGCCTCCCAGGGCTCTGTCTCTCAAGTCTCTCGGGCCACCCAGGGCTCCGCCTCTCTGAGCCTTCCAGGGCTCTGCCTCTCAAGCCTCTCGGGCCACCCAGGGCTCCGCCTCTCGAGCCATCCAGGGCTCCGCCTCTCGAGCAACCCAGGGCTCCGCCTCTCGAGCCTCTCGAGCAACCCAGGGCTCCGCCTCTTGAGCCTTCCAGGGCTCCGCCTCTCGAGCCTTCCAGGGCTCCGCCTCTCAAGTCTCTCGAGCCACCCAGGGCTCCGCCTCCCGAGCCTCCTGCGGCTCCACCTCCTGAGCCTCCTACGGCTCCGCCTCCCAAGCATCCTGAGCCTTCCACTGCTCTACCCCTCGAGCCTTCCAGGGTTCCGCCTCTCGCGCCTTCTTCGGCTCCGCCTCCAGAGCCTTCCACGGCTCTGTCCCCAGAGACTCCAGAGCCTTCTAGGGCTCCGCCTCTAGAGCATCCATGGCGCCACCTCCCTCGGCTCTGCCTTCAGAGCCTTCCAGGCCTCCGCCTTTAGAGCCGCCTACGGCGCCACCTCCTACGGCTCCAGCTCCCGAGCCTCCAGAGCCTTCTAGGGCTCCGCCTCTAGAGCATCCTATGGCACCACCTCCCTCAGCTCCACCTCCAGAGCCTTCTAGGCCTCCGCCTCTGGAGCCTCCTACGGCACAACCTCCCTCGGCTCCGCCTCCAGAGCCTTCCAGGCCTCCGCCTCTAGAGCCTCCTACGGCGCCACCTTCCTCGGCTCCGTCTCCAGAGCCTTCCAGGCCTCCGCCTTTAAAGCCTCCTACGGCGCCACCTCCCTCGGCTCTGCCTCCCGAGCCTCCCACGGCTCTGCCTCCCGAGCCTCCCACGGCTCTGCCTCCCGAGCCTCCTGAGCCCCCCCGAACCTTCCTCGGCTCTGCCTCCCTCTGCTCCACCTCCTGAGCCTCCAGAGCTTTCCATGGTTCCGCCTCCCTCTGCTCCGCCTCCTGAGCCTCCAGAGCTTTCCATGGATCCGCCTCCCACGGCTCCGCCTCCTGAGCCTCCCAAGCCTTCCTCGGCTCCGCCTCCTGAGCCTCCCACAGTTCCGCCTCCTGAGCCTCCCACAGCTCCGCCTCTTGAGCCTCCCAAGACTCTGAATCCAGAGCCTTCTACGGTTCAAACTCCTGAGCCACCCATGTCTCTGCCACCTGGGTCTTCCATGGCTCCGCCCTCGGAGTTCCCCATGGCTGTCCTGTGTCCTCCTCCCAGGCCTCCTGAACCTGTACCTGTCCTATGGCCACCTCCCAGACCTCCCAGGCCTCCTGAACCTGTCCCTGCCCCTTGGACTTCCCGCCTGCCCTCTGTGCCCCCTTGGACTGCCTTCCTGCTCTCTGTGCCCCTTTGGACTGTCTGTTTGCCCTTGTGCTCCCTTGGTCTGTCTGTTTGCCCCTTGTGCTCCCTTGGTCTGTCTGTTTGCCCCCCCCCCCACTCTTTCTGAGGAGCGTCTGGAAGCCGCTCCTTTGAGGGGGGGGTTATGTCACGATTCCCTTGTTGTCTGCCCTAGGTTTCACTTGTCTTTGTCCAAAACTACACTTCCCTCATCACTGCCAGCCCTGTGTCATTGTGCTCACCTGATTGCAGTTTGTCATCATCTTGTCTCCAGTGTATATAAACCCTGTTTGTTCTCCATTCCCTTGCCGATCGTTGATGTTTGTGGACGCCTGTTTCCGTGCTCTTTCTATGTTTATCCTGCCTGTTCAACCTTTCTATGTTTTCCGTGTTTTTGTTTATTTCCCCATTGCGGGTATTTCCTTTGTTCTGGTTTTGTCTGTTTAGTTTTCACTGTGTCTAATAAAACCCTGCAAATAGATCCTCACTCCACATCTGCCTTCATCTGCATGCATTACAGAATCAACGTAACTGCAGTTTAGGCTGAACTTAATGCTGATTGACTAAAGTTAGGAAAAAATATACACAATGATAAATAATTCTACGGATGTCCATCTTACGTGAAGGATAGTAAATAAATGGGCTTGTCTAAATAGTATCCGCCCACTTTTCAGGTCCCTGAATGTTTTTTTAGCCATTCATTTCGTCCACAGTCTTTCCATAAAATCCTTCATTAAGAGTTCTAAGCCATGAACCAAACCAACCAGCTCCGAGGTGAATAACAACATCACAAACTTTGTTTTGAAGCAAAAAAGCATTTGAAAATCAGACAAAGGTACAGGACTCTTTATTTAATGTTTTTAATGAGGGAGTGAACTACAATCCCATGAAGCATTGTGAATAACACAATCGAATATAACCCGATGGAAATATATACAAATATTGATTTTAGGTTGTTGAATATAAATATTGAAATGATATGGTTTAAGTTTATTGCACAATATTCATATATATATATATGCATATACAAGAAGTTTGAGGCTGAAGGGAGGGAGACTCATTTGGGTCATTCACAGTGCATCATGGAAGTGGGCAGTCGCTTCTGGGCTTGTTTGGTGTGCTTTCTTTGCCACAGTTCTCTGGTTGGTGGATCTCTCTTGAGGATCATGGGTAGTGTAGTTGTTCACTAAGATAACTGCTATTAAACATGATTTTTAAACAATGACATTGAAATAATGTGGATTGATGGCTTCATCAGAAGCATATACCATCAATGAACAACCTCAGAGCTCATGGCTTTAAAGGTTTATAAGTTATCTGTAAAAATCAATTCAAATATGGAGACATTTTTTTATTGCGCTCTGTTGGTCAGGTGACAATTTTTTTGGGGATTATCACAGTTTGGGATATGTCAATGATTAGCAACACATTTGTTTTATTTATTTTCTCCCCTTTTCACCCCAGTTTGAAATGCCCAATTCCCAATGTGCTCTAGGTCCTTGTGGTGGCGTAGATTGTCTCAGTTGCCTCCGCGTCTGAGACAGTCAATCTGCGCATCTTATCACGTGGCTTGTTGAGCGCGTTACCGTGGAGACCTAGCATGTGTGGAGGCTTCACGCTATTCTCCGCGGCATCCACGCACAACTCACCACACACCCCACCGAGAGTGAGAACCACATTATAGTGACCACGAGTAGGTTACCCCAACATGACTCTACCCACCCTAGCAACTGTGCCAATTGGTTGCTGACTGGAGTCACTCAGCACACCCTGGATTCAAACTTGCAACTTGACTTGCTGAGCTACCCAGGCCCCTGATTAGCATCAATATAGATTTTCTTTTTAATTTTCCACTTTCACTGACTTTTTAACCAACATCAGTCCTGATTAGAACTACCAAATATTCAGTCATTTTAAGGATTTTAACCATTTAAGGATTTAAGTCATTTTAAGGAATTTAATGCTACTGTTGTTTTTCACACACACACACACACACACACACACACACACACACACACACACACACACACACACACACACACACACACAAAACACACTCTGACATCCATACCAATACACCCACACAATTTTAGCTGCATCATTTACTCATTTGGCCTGCAGTGCTCTATAATACAGCAAACAGAAAATAGGGGAAAAGCATGTATTTGCTCCATAGGCTAAACAATGGCGCTATCTGATGGAAAATATGATTTTGTTTTATTTTGAAGCCAGGGAATAAATGCATGTGTGAGAAATATGAAATTGTACATGCTGTTTTGCTCCATGTGTGTGTGTGTGTGCTTCTGACATTCTATGTGTGTTCAGTTGACCCCAGGCTGCAGTGAGCACGATAGTGAGTCAATATATTTAGCAACTGCTGACCGTTTTTCTTTTCCTCTTTATCATGTTCCGCATACTTATTTCTGTGATCTGATTAAGGTCACACCCGTCCACAAAGTCAACCGTAATGTAATCACGGCTGGAACATCTGTATATGGCCTCTACACCCATTTTCTCCCCCTTGACCCTAGGCCTTGTTACTGCTTTCCCATTGGCTGTTTATTGTCTCATGAAAATATAAATGACTTGCCGGCTCTAATAAACATTGAATAGATTGAATACAGACAGAGTGTGTGTGTGTCATTCTTTCTATTTCCTTCGCGAAGTCTACAGAGACTCAGACTCACGACTGCACCTCACTGGGCACGAACATAGGTAGACGGGACCGGGGGAATTGGAGATCGCGACCAGATCCAAAATATTCCTAACAGTTTGGGGACTCGTCCGGGATACCTCACAAACAGGTAAGGTCATTTTTTTGACAAACTTATGTAGACCTGTTTGTTGAGGTATCTCTGAACCGTATATTGCGTGCATTTGTTGGACTCCCTAAAAAGAAAGGGAAGGTTATTGCTCTGCCAAAGCTGCAGAAAGGGAGCTGATCACTCCAATTTGAACAAATGCACATCGAAAAATTTAAATTGGAAAGGGTTTCTCTGCATCAATGGGCCCCTGGAAAGGGAGCATTTGCTCTGTGAGATACACAGAAAGGAGGTAAAATACCTCAGATTGACTGTAGCAGTTGAACATCCTCACTAAAGTGGGAAGAGGACGGATTAAGTTCTACAAAAAAAAAAGGAAAAAAAAAGGATCATTTGTTAGAAGACGGTGCCCAGTCCAGCAGGCATTAGAACTGAGTGTTTGGAGAATTATATGTTGTTTGTTACATGTTTGTTATAGTTTGACTTTTTGGTGTGCTTGTGAGAGTATCTGTATCTGTAAGCGTGAGAATTATGACTGAAGCATGAGTGCATATGAGAATGTGTAATGTGTGATGAGTCCTTATAAAAAAAGAGGAACACAGAATGTATGTTATACGAGCCCTGTAAATAAGGGGACAAGTGTGAATATAAGCCCTATAATGGGATATGACGAAAGTGACTGTTGTCTGAATAAAGAAAAGATCATCTTTTATCTATTGAATGAATGTTGGGAATGAAAGCTGTCTGGTGAAACTTTGAAAAATAATTTCCATTGTTTAGAGAAAAGTATAAAAACGTTCAGAAATATAAATACAAAACCATACCATAGAAGGTTATACCTTATTTTATCTGCATTTGCAAATCTGATAAGTTATGACATTTTTAGATTACAATATATATATTTAAGCTCTGATACATACATGGGATATGTGTATGGTTACAGTCACACCTCGATGGTTCAAATTGATAAAATGCAAGTACAACTTGGCACTCAAATAATAACATTTCCATTAGATAAATAGATTATTTTTTTTTTTTAAATGCTATTGGCATGGTTGCAGATCAGAGGGCCCCTGTTTTTCAACACAATGCAAATACGCAATGAAGAACATGATAAAAGGATAGATGGTCTGAAAGGAATAAACACCTACTGAACCATTACAATTTCAGAGGGGAAATACCATCGATTGTGACTCAGCCATCAAATACAGAAGTTGAATTACTTTTGAATTAACACTATTATAGCATAGGCATAATAGTACTGTACATGACCATACAATTTTGATTAGGATCATAAAATTCCTATTGTAGTTATGTTTCATACTGCATACCACTGTTGAAAATGTTAACTGCAATAATCGTTCCACTAACTATGACAGAGGCACTAGCAAAAAAATAAAATAAAAAAAGAAATTACCCGACCCAGTTAAATATCTTCTACAATACTTGAATGTTTTAAAGAAACTTACCACACAGTCAATTGACTGGACGTGATTATAGATTCATACTGTCCAAAACCTTACCTCCAGAAATAACTGAATTGATATTAATTGATAAAGTGCCTTTGTTGGATACAAAATTTGATCAACCACAAATAGAGGAAGGAAGAACTAGGTCAGATAAAGACTTTAAAGGAACCACATAGACTAGGCATGGGGAGACAATGACACTTTTTAAAGACCTCCTCACATTGCTGCAGAGTATGGCAGCATATAGACAAGATATTAATTTGACCAGATTCCCATTCTGCTTATTAGGTCGTGATCTGGTGCATAAAATTGGGGCTAAGATAACATTTGATTCTAACTCTCTCCAATTGCTGTTCCCATCAGTATATTCCCAGTCTGTGTATACAGGATGTTGTGGTGATGTCTGCAGTTTCACGTCTGCTGAATCCACAGCAGCAAAAAACAGAACTGCCAAATGTCGACCAGGCACTATGGGCTACCAACAAATACGAGGCAGGCCTCAATGATTGCAAAACTCCGCTCTGACATGTCGGTATACTGCAAAACAATTCCCACTATCCAAGGAAAAGGAGGAAGGTGTAGGTCCCATAATACAACAATGATTCTGAGTAAAGGTATTATAAAACCTATAAACTCTCCATATAACACTCCAATTAATCCTGTAAAGAAGGCCAATGGAACTTGGCATATAACTGAAGATCTGGGAAAGATTAATGATTTAATCATTCCACTCTCACCGCTAGTGCCTGATGTGTGTACAACTATCACACTCAACTTGTGTTCTGCCTTTTTCAGTGTACCAGTATCTCATGCCGCACAGCCTCTGTTCGCATTCACATACGGGGGCCAATAGTACACTTGGTGCCACCTGCAACAGGGTTTCCGAGACTCGCATGCTGTATTCTCCGCTGTAGTGCACGCCTCACTGAAAGACACAAAGCTTCCACCACAGACTTGTTTGCTACAATATGCAGACGACATTCTAGTTTTCGGCCCCGATGTTGCATCCTGCACAGCTGTCTCAACTATTGTCTGCAACGTTCTGGCACAGGCTGGCTTCAAAGCATCCAAAAAGAAACTGCAATGGGAAACTGAAAGCTCTCGGTCATGAACTGCAAAAGAGCCTGGGTGCCAAACTGCTCTCTATACAAGATTCTGAGAGAAGCCACACTCTTAGGGGCCGAAGAACCCATTAAGTGGACAGCTGAGATGGGCATGGCTTTTAAGCATCTCCGGAGCAGCGTTAGCTCCCAACCAGCCCTAAGCTTACCCAACTATGGTGAAACATTCCACCTTTACGTGTACGAGGCGGCAGGTACAGCAGCAGCGATCCTTGCACAATCCCATTGCGGCACCTACAGCAAAGACCCTTGATTTGGTAGCCAAAGGCCTCCCTGCATGTCTGTGAGCCGTGGCTGCTGCAGCATTGATGGTGCAAGATGCAGAGTGTATTGTTCCGCTCATTGTGCACACATCTCACCAGGTAGGTGATACACCGTGATACACGGTCCGAAAATCTTCTTACACAAATTGCTTACCAAAGGTGCTTTTTCTAATAACTCTCATGACAGTCTAAACCGTATAAACACATGCATTTCCTGAAGGCCAGATATTTCATCATCTGCCCTGGAGGAGGGGGACCATCGGTACATCGATGGGTCCTGTTCGAAGCTAAATGATTCCGTATACTGGTCCGGCTACGCCGTAACTAAACTTCCTAATGGAATCATTGAGGCCTACTCACATCGATGGGTCCTGTTCGAAGCTAAATTATTCCGTATACTGGTCCGGCTACGCCGTAACTAAACTTCCTAATCGAATCATTGAGGCCTACTTACATCGATGGGTCCTGTTCGAAGCTAAATTATTCCGTATACTGGTCCGGCTACGCCGTAACTAAACTTCCTAATCGAATCATTGAGGCCTACTCCCACCCATAAAAATCGGCACAGGCCGCTGAACTATTTGCATTAATTAGAGCATGACAATTGGCGAAAGGAAAACCCATTAACATGTACACAGACTCAAAATATGCATATGGGGTAAAGAGAGGTATTTCAAGACAGCAGAAGGAAAACCCATATCACACCAAAGACCTAGTTGCAGAATTACTCAGAGTAGCACAACTGCCAACAAAATAAGCTGTCATAAAGCTCGCAGGCCACATGGCAGGGGAGATGAGAGGAAACAGATTGGCTGATTAAGTAGCAAAGATGGCTTCAAAGGAAGTCATAATAAGACCAGATCTAAATCAAGCTGAAGAAACTGTTTCTATGACGCAGAAAACTTTAGTAAAAGATATTGACGTAAAACTTTTACAGGCAAACCCATCCAAATCTGATATTCAACATTGGGCCTTGAATGAAGTGAAACCAGATCAGTGTAATTTGTTAAGAGACAAGCAGGGTCGTCTGGCCCTGCCCAAAACTGAATGACACCATCAAGTGTAACTAAACTCTCTACTTTTGAGCCCGAGTTAAGCCAGCACCAGAGGAGGGTCCGACAGGTAACTGCTGAGTGCGACCCCACTGGAGGAGCGCCAGTGGCTAGCATAACGCAGGAGCTCAAGGTCCTGAGAAGAAACACCACATGTGGGAACAATTCAACATGTGGATTAAACAACCCACACCCGAACAAAAAGGGCACGAACATAGGTAGACGGGACCGGGGGAATTGGAGATCGCGACCAGATCCAAAATATTCCTAACAGCATGATATCATATAATTCATGATTTTATGCTTTAATGGTACTGGGATCAAGTATTGATGGGGTTGCCAAAATGATCGAAAAAACATTAATGTCTTATAAGGGTTATTAAAACAAAAACGTCCCCGGCGGATGAACAACGTTCAGTTCATCTTCCCACAGCTAGGGGCGGTAAACAGCAGCGTGATCGAGAGAGATCACTCAGCAAGAAGAACTGCAGCACTTCATCAGTTCGGATGTTGCACGATTTCGCAATTCAACGCGATTCTGCGGTCGACACACAACAGTAATTTTGAATTAAGTCTGGGAATAGTAGTATTTGTTGTGACTGAAGTAGTCAGACTGATCTGGACTATGTAGTACGCAGTTATCAGGTTTTAAAGACAGAATAAAGAGTAAATGAGAGGTGTCAGTCGGTCTGTTGTCATATGAAATACTGGTGCATGCTGTGGCAGAAGCGATGGTGAGAAAACACTGGCACAAATAGTTTATCCTTGTCATACTTCAGTGCCTTAATCTTTAATTTATGATGTGACATGCTGGGAAATGTTTGTTAAAGCATGTTGTATTGCCCTGCAGGGCAGTGTTACAGCAATGACAGTGTTTTTCCTCTGGACACAGCCAGAATCAGACTGCAGGGTGAGTTGTTATCCTCATCATTCTGTCACTGCAGAAGACTGTGAGTCTTTACATAAAGATCACGGGTTTGCTTTCTGTTGCAGTGGAAAATTGTTATATGACACAAATTGAATGTAATGTCTGTATTTTACTAATTTATCATTTGTCTTTAGAATGGGCTTTTTATTTTCACCATTATTATTGGAGAGACCGTGGCTAGTTGTCACAATTTTGACTCTAGTGTATATTTCCCTGAGTAGGTTTATTTTTAGTCAATTTCTGCAGTACCACATAACTTAAAATCTTGGCTGAAAAAAAGTTTAACTGTAATTGTCCAGGGTAAATAAACTGTTAATTGAATACATATTGACCCTTCTGTGTCAACTTGCACCAACCTGAATTTTATGAAAAGTACCTTTGTCCTAAAAACACATTTAAACCATTCGCTAAAAATTTGCTTTCATAATATAGTTGACCCTTACCTGAAAATATGCTAGTTTGGTTTGATTATGTTCACTTGTTTACCAAATGCCTACAACAAAATATACTAATAGTGAAAATTGACTTTGTAGGGTAGTTTCCATATAGTTTTTATTTTCTTTAAAATATATGATTATCTAATAAAAATAAAAATAAAAATTGCTGTGGATTTTTCTGATAATGATAGTTCCAAAAGGCAACAATTGGCACTGATTAATCCGTTAAACCCATATATTTGTACTTTAATTGCACACCAGCTCTATTGCCATTTCTTATCGCTCATTATACAGAGTTCACATGCTCATGGGAAACCTGGAAGTATCAGGAAATTGCCAGAAAATTTTTCGTAATGCTTAGCTCTCGCAAATAACTGAACATTATTAGTGATAAAAAAATTGTTTTTGTACAATTCACTTCAAAACTTTCAAATAATACAGCCTTCCCAATATATAATTGTTGTCTCTCTTTAAATATGAGTTAATTAACTGAATTTATAATATTTATGAAAGAATTAGATGCGTAACTATGTAGGACACTGTTTGACATGTCAGCGATGCATTTGTGCCTTCACCTCCATCTGTTTCAGTGGAATCATTCTGGGTGAGATTGCAAAGGCATGTAAGGGCATGCGAGTACTGGATCCAATGTGCAGGACGGAATGATTTGTTTGTTAATTTACAACCCTGAAATGACAATGAAGTTTACTAGCAGAATAGTTTTTTTTTTTTGCTTTAACAGCATTGGACAAATTGGGACCTAATTTTCTAACACTTATGCCATTCCAAATCTTTGCGACTTTGAAACCTGGCTCACAAAAGAAGGTGTAGGGCTGCACAATTATGATCAAAATCATAATTGATGATTACTTATTTTGGGTAGATCCACTGCATGTCATACACTTTATATCAGCTATACATCCACAACAAGCTGAGAGCTATGTTCCTGAATGACTTTATTGCTGATTGCAACATTAGTATACAGTGTAAGACTTGTTGTTTAATTGGTCAACTTCAAATTGGCCGTCTTGGAAGCATAAAAACAAAGCTCTTATTTCAATTTTTTTATACATTTTTCACAGAAAGTGAGCAACGCACATTTATGCAATTGGTGACAATGCTCTAACACAGCAAAAACACACGTTAAATAGTAAATTAAATAGAACATTTTGGACGCAACAGGAGTAGACCTACATGGATTACTACAATTTGCACTTGCCACGATTACTTAATTGTGGAAGCTAAAATTGTAATCCCGATTAATTGTCAAGCCCTAACCAGTTGTAAACCTGCCAGGCTGATTATATCAGAATCAGAATCATCTTTATTGCCAAGTATGCTTACACATACAAGGAATTTGTCTAGGTGACAGGAGCTTCCAGTCAACAACAATACAAACAATACCAAAAACAGCAGCAAGACATAGGTAATTAAAAACAAAAAAGAACATCAAATAAATAATTATACATATACGTACATACACTCACCTTCATACATACCCACATACACAAACGTAGTGCAAATCTAATACAATCTGTATATAAAGAACAAAAAACAGTATATTATGTACAGAGCAATGTAAGTAATAGCAGAAGTGGATATGTTGGATAATATAAATTACATTTAAAATTAAACTGTGTATTGCACATCATTATTGCTCAATGGGGCAATTTAATTGTTCATTAGATGGATGGCCTGAGGGAAAAAACTGTTCCTGTGTCTGACGGTTCTGGTGTTCAGAGCTCTGAAGCGCTGGCCAGAAGGCAACAGTTCAAAAAGGTAGTGGGCTGGGTGAGTGGGGTCCAGAGTGATTTTACCAGCCTTTTTCCTCACTCTGGAAGTGTATAGTTCTTGAAGGGGGGGCAGGGGGCAAAAAATAATCCTCTCAGCAGACCGAACTATCCTTTGTAGTCTTCTGATGTCTGATTTCGTAGCTGCACCAAACCAGACAGTTACTGAAGTGTAGAGGACAGACTCAATGACTGCTGAGTAGAACTGTTTCAGCAGCACTGGTGGCAGGTTGAACTTCCTCAGCTGGCGAAGGAAGTACAACCTCTGCTGGGCCTTTTTCACAATGGAGTCGATGTGTATCTCCCACTTCAGGTCCTGTGAGATGGTAGTGCCCAGGAACCTGAATGACTCCACTGCTGCCACAGTGCTGTTTAGAATGGTGAGGGGGACAATGATGGGGTGTTCCTCCTAAAGTCCACAATCATCTCCACCGTTTTGAGCGTGTTCAGCTCCAGGTTGTTTTGACCGTACCAGTGAGCCAGCCGTTCAACCTCCTTTCTATATGCAGACTCATCATCATCTCGGATAAGGCCGATGACAGTGGTGTTGTCTGCAAACTTCAGGAGCCTGACAGAGGGGTCCTTGGTGGTGCAGTCATTGGTGTACAGGGAGAAAAGTAGTGGGGAGAGCACACATCCCTGGGGGGCACCAGTGCTGATGGTACAGGTGGTGGAAGTTAATTTGTCCCTGCCTCACAAGCTGCTGCCTGTCTGTCAGAAAGCTGGTAATCCACTGACAGGTAGAGGTGGGAACAGGGAGTTGGTTTAACTTAGTCCGGAGTATATCTGGTATGATTGTGTTGAAAGCCGAGCTGAAGTCCACAAAAAGGATCCTTACGTATGTCCCCAGTCTGTCCAGATGTTGCAGGACGTGATGCAAACCCATGTTGACTGCATCATCCACAGACCTGTTTGCTCGATAAGCAAATTGAAGGGGGTCCAGAAAGGGTCCAGTGATGTCCTTCAGGTGGGCCAACTCCAGTCTCTCAAATGAGCATATTGCATATGCTTTCCTTGTGTTTCAGATTGTCTCTCTATCGTGGCTGGTTTCCTGTCATATCGAGTCTGTGCTGCTCTAACTTTGTCTACTTCTACACGTTCAACACACTGAAGAGGGGGATGATCTCGGACAAGTCCAAACCTGGCACAGATTTGCTCATGGGCTTCATATCAGGTACTGAAATAGTGCTAATCCCACTTCAACAGTTATTATACAGAACCATTAAGAAGGTCAAGTCAGCTCCCTTTCAACCAATCCCTTTTGTTTATATCTCATTAAGGAGCAGTTAACGTGCTCCTGACGATCCCCATGTGGGTGGTGAACACACGACTGAAGCTTCAAGGGGCAAAGTTCAGGAACAAAGAGCTCCATCAGACCCATTATAATGGCATATTTGGTCAGAACAACTTACACATTTGTTATTATCTGTTCAGGTATAAACTAGGTATGGACATTTTGTCTACTTGAGTACTTGGGACTAATTACTTGCACTCTTCGAGTACTCTAGGGGCAATGACATTGTTCATAACGGTGTATATAATAACATGTCTGACAAAGGTCTGCTGCATTGCATCTTGTTGTTCCAGTGTATTGTCTGTTCATTATTATACGCTGTTATAAAATAATCTGTTACAAAATTTACAATTGATTGCATTATCAAAATATAATGCATCATATTTGAATATTCAAATATGAATGAATATTCGCTGCCCAACTTTTCTTCCTTCAGGTTACTGAGTAATCTTAATAAGCGCATACCAGTTTTTTTTGTGACTGTCTGAACCGTCTGTGTGTGTGTTCAAGTGTTTGCTTAAGTTGGGGCAAGCAACGATGCCCCATATTGTTGTTGCTGTGTTTCATGAAGCATTCCATTCAACTCAGAGAGTCTGCTATATGTCCTATTATTTGTATGTCAATTTCTACTCTTACCTTATTTTATGTTCTGTGTGCACTCACTTCTCCTATCACCAAAAACAATTCATTGTGTATGTGAGAACACTTGGCAAAAAGCTCATTCTGATTCCAAATATGTCCAGCTAAAGAAGTTAGCATGTTTGAAGAACATGACCCAGATGCTGTTAAACATTTTATAAAGTTCAGCTTTTCCAAAAAAAAATTATGAACATAATAGGTGTTGAGATTTCTTATTGTAAAGTAGTCACTGTGTGAACTTGTTTACCTTACTCTCTCCTCAGTTTGGGCAGTTTAAATCAGATGGTAAAGGAGGTCTACTGGGCAGCCTGAGGAATGTGGTTTATTTACTAATGGACCGAATCAAGTAAGTCCTTCTTAAAAATGTAAATTTCATCATCATTTACTCATTTGTGATTCAAAATTGGCCTTCGTATAGATCAAGGATGTGATTCTTCCGGACACAGGATTAATCCTTTTTAAATTAATTTTTTAATCACTCCACAGATTTCATATTAGCAAACTTTAGTTTTGGCAAGTCGTTTGGGAAATTTACTTTGTGCATGACATGAGTAGTTTTTCCAACAATTGTTTACAAATAGATTGCTTCACTTTTAATTGACTATAACACAATTTCAGTGGGTCAGAAATTTACATATACTAAGTTAACTGTGCCTTTAAGCAGCTTGGAGCCTTTAGACAATTGGCTTCTGAATTGGAGGTGTACCTGTGGATGTAGTTTAAGGCCTACCTTCAACTTGACATTATGGGAAAATCTAAAGAAATCAGCCAAGACCTCAGAAAACAAGTTAGCCTCCACAAGTTGGTGATCCCTGCTGGATCATCCTTGGGAGCTATTTACAATATATGTAAAATATTACATAAGTACAAACACCATGGGACCACACAGCCATCATACCACTCAGGAAGGAGACACATTCTGTCTCCTGGAGATGAATGTAGTTTGGTGCAAATAGTGCAAAGAACCAAAGAACCCAGAACCACAGTAAATAACCTTGTGAAGATGCTGGAGGAAACAGGTAGACAAGTATCTATATCCACAGTAAAACGTGTCCTATATCGACATAACCTAAAAGGTTGCTCAGTAAGGAAGAACATACTGCTCCAAAACCACCAGACTACAGTTTGCAAGTGCACATGGGGACAAAGATCTTACTTTTTGGAAAAATATACTTTTTGGCCATAATGACAATCTTTATGTTTGGAGGAAAAAGGGTTGCAAGCCGAAGGATACCATCCCAAACGTGAAGCATGGGGGTGACAGCATCATGTTGTGGGGTGCAGCTTTGCTGCAGGAGGGACTGGTGCATTTCACAAAATAGATGACATCATGAGGAAGGAAAATTATGTGGATATATTGAAGCAACATCTCAAGACATCAGCCAGAAAGTTAAAGCTAGGTCACAAAATGGTCTTCCAAATGGATAATGACCACAAGCATGACCTCCAAAGTTGGCAAATGGCTTCAGCACAACAAAGTCAAAAAAAGTATTGGAAAAGCATGTGCAAGCAAGGAGGCTTACAAACCTGACTCAGTTACACCAGTTCTGTCTGGAGGAATGGGCCAAAATTCCAGCAACTTATTGTGAGACAGCTTGTGGAAGGCTCCCCAAAATATTTGACACAAGTTAAACAATTTAAAGGCAATAATACCAAATACTAACAAAGTGTATGTAAACTTCTGACCCACTGGGAATGTGATGAAAGAAATAAAAGCTGAAATAAATAATTCTCTCTACTATTATTCTGATATTTCACGTTCTTAAAATAAAGTAGTGATCCTAACTGACCTAAGACATGGAAAGTTTTTTTTAAATGTCAGGAATTGTGAAAAATTGAGTATAAATGTATTTGGCTGAGGTTTATGTAATCTTCTGACTTCAACTGTACATGTATCACATGTTGAGAGGAAAACCCATCCAAAACTCTTTACAAACTCCAAACGTTGACTGCTTCAGTGAGTCCTAAACAAGCTAATGGTGCCATCTTGCGGCTAGGTGTGGGAAAACACTGAGAATGACAGCATCATGAGATGATCCAATGTTTATAATATTACAATCCAAATCGCAAATCAAAACGATCCCTTCTCAAATGTTTACTATTTCCTAACTTCTGTGCTCTGTTTGGGTGGTTTTGTGCTGATCAACTATTATATTTGTTAACATTAGGTATCATGCACTAACAAGCTTTATCTCATCCATGCTATGCAAGATTAGAATTAAATGTTTATTTTTTTTTAATGTAAAGAACAGAAACTGTATTAAACGAGACATAATTGAATGACAATTGGGTCACGTGGATCTCGTCTTTGGACACAAATTATACAGAACAACTTTTACTCTTCAACACACAGTAACCCCATATAACTTCTTCATCACTATACAAAATCACTAATGAGTGAAATCTGAACATTTACCAGCCAGTTACCAAATATATACATTTTTAGTTTTATAGTGTTGGTTGCAAATGCAAGCGATTTCCTCTCATTGTTGTAGTGGGTTGCACATAGAGTAAATGATCAATCTTGGGATTTAAGAATCGATATTGACATCATTCAAAAGAACATTACATCGGAAAATCTGAATATTTTTACCCACCCCAATTCCAAAGCTTTGTCTTTTTCTTCTTCTGTGGAACACAAAAGGAGATGTTAGGCAGAATGTTTAAGCAACACTCGTCCTTTCAAGCTTCAAAAAGTAGTCTATCCAGCTTGTGCGCTATAGTCCTGAAATCTCAACTGTGTACTAATGTAAAATCACAATCAATAATCAATTTTGTCTACTCTGTCATAGGAGACATGGATTGTTGGGCCTGTATAAAGGTCTAGAGGCGAAGCTGCTCCAGACAGTGTTGACGGCAGCGCTCATGTTCGTCGTGTATGAGAAGATAACTGCAGCCACATTCAAACTAATGGGCCTTCACACCTGAACTAACCAGAGAAAGACTAATTCATTACTACCTCTCAAGAGGAGGAGCTCAGTGCATCCCATCACTCATTGCTCCTCAACACTGGATAATCTGGGTATGGTCTCAGTCCCACCGACACGTAGGTCAGATTAGAGGTTTTAATTTTGCCTAAAATCGAAAGACACACTCAAATTTCCTTTATAAACCTATTCCTGGATGGTAGAGAACAAATAAACGATATAAAACTTAGTCCCTTTCACATCTCGAAGTCTCGCTTTGACTTCCACGTGAACAGCATTGCAGATAGTGTCACACAAGGCTGAATTTACAAGTAATTTGTTATGGATTACTTTAAGTATCTTGCCCAATGCTGGTAGATTCACATGGCATGAGTGTTGTTTTGATATGTACACAGATTTATTTACTGTGCTTCGAAACGTCAATGGTAAATCAAGGCACTGCAGTTCATGTGTGGCATCTGAAAGGGCTTTTTAGAGCCAAAGAATTAAATTATATCAAAATAATGTTAATATAGCTCAAGCATACACTGCCTGGCCAAAAAACTATTTGAACACTCTAATATTGTTCGACCGCCTTTAGCTTTGATTACGGCACGCATTGGTTGTGGCAATGTTTCGAAAACCTTTTACAACGTCACATTTCCACCCAGTGTTGCATTCATTTTTGGCAGAGATTTTGTATTGAAGACAGGAGAGTCGAACCACTCCGAAAAGTCTTCTCCAGCACATCCCAGAGACTTTCAATGGGGTTACGGTCAGGACTCTGTAGTGGCCAAATCATGTGTGAAAATGATTCCTCATGCTCCCTCAACCAATCTTTCACAATTTGAGCCCCATGCATCTTGGCATTGTCATTCTGGAATATGCCCGTGCCATCAGGGAAGAAAAAAATCCATTGATGGGATAACCTGGCCATTCAGTACATTCAGGTAGTCAGCTGACTTCATTTTATTTCCACATAACATTGCTGATCCTCGACCTGGCCAATTGAAGCAACCCCAGATCATAACACTGCCTTAAATCCAAATGGTGACTTTTTTTTTTTTGGCCAGGCAGTGTATCATGATGGAGGTCTTGTTTTTCTGAATTTAATGTTTGATTTTCAGAATGAACCTGAAAGTTTTTAAGTGCTACAGAAGGAAGATTTATCAGATTTAACATTCAAAAGGTCTGATTAGATCATGCGGTCATTATTTAATAATTAATTAGGCACAAATTGTACTGTCCTTGGATATCTAGTGGAGGCTTATCATAGATAAGAGTACGATGTGCTGCTATGTGACATGACAGACTAAAGATTGATCTAGGGAATCAAATCTATTTCTTAATTATGGTCAATAATATGGATGGAGGTATGTTTATGAATCTAGTTTCTAAACCATGATTGGAGCAAATCCATCACATTAATAGCCTTTTCTGATCTTTTTCCAAGGATTGTCAGTGAGAGAGAGAGTTTTTAATATTCTTAGCTGTGATGACTACTATATGTGGGACTGTTTAGTTAAGTTGTAGCATACAGAGAATATGTAACAGAGAATGCCATTATATTAAGAGTACTAAAGTATTCAAATCACTATATCAATTCATGAACAAACTGATTTGACTGTATTAGTTAGCATATATTGTGTCTGTGTTGAATTAAGTTTACATCACTCTGAAAAGATGTTTATTCAGCACACATTAGAGGCATTTTAATAACACAGGGCTCAATATATATAGACAACTAAAAACAAAGTAAATTTCTTGTTACCATACTAGAGGTCCACCGATAGGGTGGTTTTCCGATAACTAAGGTGATGGAAAAGGCAGATAACCGATTAATCGACCTATAGTTAAAAAAAAATCATTTATAAAATGATAAAACAATTCTTAGCATTTCCTTACTATGAAGGGCGCAGACATTGATGCTAAATAATCCCAATAATAACCAGAAAAATTCAGATTTGGTGCATAATGTGGGACTTTTAAATATAAACAAGCCCAATATACACTGGGACTATTGTTGAGAGATGACAGACACTGGGCTCCATCACAGTGATCTACATGCAAGTATTTTCCAAATTAAGCAATTAATAGCCTATATATCCCCAGATAAAGTGTTTTATTGATATATTGCACTAGATGAGGAATACTTTTTGAATAACTATCAACATAGATTTTTGCCTAGAACCGATAGTTCCAAAGCAACTATTGGCACTGATTAATAGGAAAATAACGGTCTACCTCTATACCATCCTTGCCTTAAATTCACTGTTATTGAGAGAATCACTCTAGCTTACTGAAGCTCTGTCTTACCTGCTCTGTTGCAATGAGACTGTGGTTTGTGACCATACAGAATAAGAAAAACTAACACGGTTTACATAATTCCAATGCAGCTTTGGCTTTGTACATTTGTTTTTGCATATATTTTGTTCTTTAGTTTGTGGAAACTTTTGCCATGGTTAAATGAAATGCAAACATCCGGGCAAAGATAATAAAAGGTAGTTTGGGAGGAAATCCTGTTGGGAGTCATTTCTTTGCTCTGCGATGATAACAGAGCTGCATCTTTATCCAAGACAGTATGAAGCTAGAACACTTACTTTAAGTCATGTATTGGACTTCACATAACTGTTTCTAACTACATTTCATGATTCTTTAAAAAAAAGTATATTTCGACAGCAAATCTCAATAAACACATCCCCCACCACCCCCCCTCATTAGGTAAAACCATCCAGAGAAAAAAAGCAAGTTCTGTACATCCTCTACAATCAAGATCTGATTGTGGTACCACACACTTTGTAAATTCAGTATGCTCAATTGAGTTCAATTGGTCAGTGAGTGGTGACTCCTCGTGCCCTGCACATACCACTCTGGTAGGAAAGTGTACTGGGAGTCTCTGTGGACTGTGTAGGTCACATCTCTGTGAGGATCCCATGCAAACAGGTACACCAACCTGAAAAACACCATGTTACATCAGAACTTTCATATGTGGAACACAAAAGGAGATGCTAGGCACAATGTTAGCCTCAGTCAACATTCATTTAATTTCTGGGTGAATTATCCCTTCACTTTAAGACATTTTCTAATCACTTGAAAACCTCTTACCTTGGGTCATCTTCTTGGACAACTGATTTGACGTAGGACAAGAAATCATTGCAGAAATTCATGCAGACTGTTGGCTTCCAGCAGTTATGCTCATTCTAAAGAATGAAGAGAAATTAAAACATATTATATTGTTATTAGAGTAATGCATTGTTAGCTTAGCAACATATAAATGCTAAATGTACTGAAATACATTTTCGAGTCACGTCTAGTAGTGATGGCAGAAACAAAGCTTTCTGAAACTTCAAGTTAATTGAACCCATTGCTTCAGAAAATGATTCATTGTTTCGAAGCGCACGCTGAGGATATCTGCTGGTCACAGGCTTATAAATGCAATGAGAAGACTCAAGTCAAAAGCAGCTACAATGACACAATGCATTGGAAATTATTCCAATGCATTCAAATGAACTTGTTTTTGCTCTGTGTCTCTCTGCACTCCTCAACTATTGACTCATCTACCACATCTGAATGAATGGAACTAAAGGAAACTGGTCGGCGTACAGTTTGAAAAGCAACTTATTTTCATCCTGCCTCCGTATACAGCCTCTGAAGGCGGCATTTTCCTGGTTGGCACCGGTTTCGTGGTCACGCCTAAAAAAATTAATTGCCCTATTGTGGTCTGAGGTTTGTAACCACCAGAGCAACGCAAGAGCACACGTAAACGCTTGGCCAAGTGCTCGCGTCTTTGTTTGCGTACTTGCGTTAAGTTCGGCCTTTAAGGTTAATTGGCAAGTTTATTAACCACTAGACTATGCAGCATTTCTATCACTGAGTAGTTGGGTGTACTAAATAAAAAAAGAAAAGAATTGTTAAGTCCACAAGGGTTTAACGAAAACAGTTTAGTGTGGCTTAAGTAAATTACAGAGAATAAAGACTATTTTACAGACGTAACTAAAAATGTTCTGCATGTGGATATCCCCTATACTTGCCCCAAACAAAACTAATCACTAACCTGGCAAAATTTGGCAAATCCATTGATAATTTCATCATTAAAACCCCTCATTGTATCAACCTTGTAAACAAATCTTTGTTTCCAGCTGGACTGATTAAAAATCAAGCGAGGCTTTACTATTTGAAGTATTCTAAGCAACCAATCAGCAAAGCGCTTACTAGATGAAGCAAGTGTTTTCCAATTTTGTGTGCAATATGCATCAGAAACTCCACCTGTGTGCGTGCCATCTGAGGCTGAGGGTGCTTTCAGCAATGCTCCCGGGTTCGTTTGACTTCAAATTTCAAATCGTTTTGATGACGTGAACAGTGTTTTACGAACTCAGGTGCACACCAGCCAACCGCACCAGAGTCTGCTTGAAAAGCTGGTATTGGGTACGGTTCAAGTGAACTCTTGTACGGTTCATTGCTGATATGAACGTAATCGTACTAAACCGCAGAAGTGAACTGCTGTTGATGGCATATAATTTGTGCATTTGCATGCTGATCGCAGTTATTATGGTATAATGCATTTCTCATTCCTGCTTGACTCCAAATAATTCGCCTTCAAAAGAACAACTCACATTTTTCACATCATTGCACAATGCAATACATGTATAGATTTGGTCAATACTTGATGTCTTCTCAAAGTGTTACCTAGTTGAAGTATTAAACTGCTGCTGCTTGTACTAACATTGATGACACAATCAAATCCAAATAATATGATGAGACCAGCGGAGGAAACAAACCCAGATTTGGACCAATCAATCGAACCAAGTGTGAAAGTGCCCCAAGATTCATAATGAGGTTACATTTAAATTAGGGTAAGACTGAGGAAGAACAGAGCTCATTTTTCAGATTATTATTTTAGATTACTAGATTGTAACTGAATGTTTAAGATGTGGTCATTTATAACATACCTTGATCAATTGTGATATTTTTGAGGTTTGGAATGCCTCAACAGAAACCACTATTCCATCATGGTCTCGAAACCCAGCGACTATCTGCGGCACCCCAGGAAGAAATGACTGTGCCCACCATTTCAGCAGCTTGTATCTAGAAGAGGAACATGTTTTGAAAGGAGAATCCCAAAAAGCTGCTGTTTTTTAGTAAATTATCTAAATAAGACTTGTGTAAAAACATGCATGCAGTGCTATCTGTCGATTCATCAGCCAGTGGCAAAAATCATTTCTGCACCCAGAAGTGGCCATTGACCACAGTATTGAAGCAATAGTTCACCAAAAAATGTAAACGTCTGCAATCATTTACCCGTATTACTGGTTGATTTGCATGAAATCCATCATGAAAATGTCCTGGTCATATTTAACCCCAATTATCACCGTAACACTATAACAGTGAGGGGAAAAAACCCATTGTACAATTATGTTTTTTTATATTTTCTTTATTGAAAGGCAGTACCAAGGAACCACTACTATGATATAAATACTTTATAAATTAAATAATATATATCTTTTTTGCATTGAGGTAATGAGAATATCATAATGAACTTTTTACAATCTGCATCAAGAGAATTGTAGGCTAAAATGTGCGTAACTGTCATGAAAATAATGAGACAATGTAAGAATCCTAATGGCTGTCAACTTAATTTCAAATGGCATGTATTTTTGTTTCTTTTGATTTTAGAGTAAAATAGGATCACGGCAATTTCCGTGAGAATCACCCTACTGTTTTTCTTTGGAACACAAAGGAGAAGTTTGGCATAACAGTGCTTTTTCTATATAATGAAAGTGAATGGGGTTGAGGGCTGTTGTGCTCCAAAAGGGAATGTAAAAGCACCACAAACCTAGTCTACATGATTTGAGTGCTATTTTCCAACATGGTCTATAGTCTTCTGAAGCCATATGATAGCTTTGGGGGAAGATTACCAAAATGTAAGTAATTATCTGACAATCCTTCCTCCCACTGTAGCTCTCAAATCTCATTTGCACTCACTACATTTAAACTTGTTACATGGCATGGGAACCAATGCCATTTGCTTTTAAATCTGGTACAACAGTTTTGAATTGAGCACAAGCTTCAGAAGAATACAGCACAATAGTTTGAACTACTTTTCTTCTTTTGCATTTCCTGTATGTGCCATTTGGCTTCGGGCTAATTGAGCCAGAAGTCAAGCTCTCCTCTATCCTGGGCCAGTCTTTACACCTCGCCGAGAGTCTTTCCTTGTCTCCTCACGACCCTGGCGATGTACTAATCCCACTCAATCTTGGAATGTTCCTGTGTTCTCTTGCCTTCCTGTCTGGCTTGCCATATCTGCCTGGGCTTGTGGTCCTCCATCATATGGGCAATTTGTCCCACCCAACTCAGGCATCGTTGCTCGATGATGTCACTGATGGGCTCCAGCTTCAGCTTCTTCCTGATGGCTGTGTTGTGGACAGTCTCTCCTGGTCTTCCCCATAACTTTTCAAAAATATCTCATCTCGGCAGCTATGACACTGTTCTCTAAACTCTTCTGCATGGTCTAGCTTTCCACTCCATATATAAGTGTTGGCAAGAAGACAGTTTTTCAGATGTGAATCTTGGTTAACTGGCTGATTTCTCATTTGCCTACAGTGGTGTTGTTGATGCTGTGGATTTGAAGATTGTTCCAAGCTATTTAAACTGGTCGACTTGTTCGATTGTTTGAGATTCCTGATGCATTTCTTCAGGCTCTGTGAGACTCTTGCGCTGCCCTGAGTTGTTCCCTCGGCACTGAATCGAAGGTGGCTTGCAGATCGACGAACGCAGCATAGATGTCCTTCCCTTGACTGAGACTCTTGTCAATTATGTTTTGCAGAGCAAAGATGTAGTCCTGTGTCTGTCTACTGGGTCTGAAAGCACTCTGCTCTTCTTCCAGTTTCTCCTCCTCCACCTCCCATCTTAGTCTCTTCTTGAGCACTTGGTGTAGATCTTCACAACAACTCCCGAGAGACAGATGGCTCTGTAATTAGAACAGTCCAGGGTGCTTCCCTTGTGAATTGGCACAATAATGTTCTTCTTCCAGTTGACTGGAATGTGTTGTGTCCTCCAGGCTTGCCTGCAGAGGTCTAATACCCACTTTACAGCAGCGGTTCCTCCGCGTTTAATGAGTTCTGGCGTGATTTTGTCCTAGCCGGCTGCTTTGCCCAGTCGCATGCCGTCGATGGCTTTATCTTTAACCCCCAGAGACCCAGCATAACAGAATTGCAACGTTCGTTTACAGCAATGAAACAATACCTATTTTGCACGAAGAGGAAAATTCACATAACTGTCCCTTCTAAGAAAAATGTGGTTAAAAAAAAAATCAAGATTTTCCCAAAGACGATCGCTGTTTTCTGAAGTCACATAAAATTCACCCCGAAACAAAACACGCTAAAAAAATCAAGATGTTTATAGTCAGTGGCATCCTACAAATATGTTCAAGGAGTGGAAAAGGGGTTAAAGTCACACCTGTGGAAGTTGCTGCGCTGTTTTGGGGTACAGATCTCTGCAGAGGTCTTGAGCTCTACATAACAAGCTGGAGCCGGAGGAGCATCAGAATCTTTGATGCGGCAGTCCACCTCCCCAGAGAACAGCAGCTTGTGATCGGCCAAACGGGTCTGAACCACCGTACAGAATGCCTCATTTGTGTTCACGACTCCCCCTGGGTCTGGAGCACCATCAACATCATCTGAAAACAAAATGGCCAATGGTCAATCAGGTGTAAGATCTATAACACCAGTAGTATAATGGTATAAAACACTCGAATGTCCAAAACCTGCGCAAATGTACTGCTCAAACTTGTAACCCCAGTACATCATCTCCTCATGTCGTTCTGAGCGGTTCTCTCGGTTCACTCGAGCGGCTTCTGTCTCCACCTCACTGATGTAGATGGTGCCTCCAAACCTTGATGCGGCCAGCATCCATCCCTCTTGAGTCTCATATGGGGTGGTCAGCAACTTGGTTAAGTGTCCTCTCCATGTCACAAAGTCTACACCTAACGGACTGCAAGCATACAAGGGTAGTTCAATGGTTCTGCACATACAGCATATTAAAGTGGAATCACATGGAAAATTAGATTTTTCTTGCCCTTTTCAAATCAAAATACAGTATTTGGACACTTAAAATGTAAAAATGTCTGAATGTCAATTGCATTAGAAAACAAAATATCAAAGTGGCATTTATTTTCAAGACAGATACCAAAAGCACACTTTTCCAGCAAAATATTTGACAAAGAGCAGCTTAAGGTATATGTATATGATAAAACACTAGATATAATGTTCAAAATGAGACCATAAACACACTGGTGGAATGAGCCTTTTAATGTAGTCAAACCAGAAAAACTATATTTACAATGCAGAGCCAACCAGAGAAATTTGACAAAATATGGAATCCAATTTTAAGTACAGCAAAGTGTGTAAACCTTAAAATGGGTGCACTTTGAAATTATTGGTAAAGTATTTTATTATTTTAAATCTGCACAGGGGTGGGAAGGCTAGTTACTTACCCACAGATCCTCATACAAGGGACACTAACTAACTACGAGTACTATACAAGAAAAACAGCCCAGTGGTGCTCCGAGAGGTGGGATGGAAGATGGACCAATTAGGAAGGACTCTACGGACATGACTGGAACGATCATGGAAAATGAGCAGCTGCGGGTGGACAAAGGTAACATTTTACAAGATGAATCCAACCCTTTCATCAAGGAAGGATTAAATGTGGTGGGAACAGCCAGCAGGTCAGACAAGAAGGATACGGAGTCCAGTCGAGCAACACAGCGCTACTGAATCCACTGTAGAGGGTCATCAAGAAGACCAGTACCACCAGCAGTACAAGTTATGCCCGCGAGGTGAGTAGCAGGAGGATACAACTGTTAACCCAAAGAAAAAAAGCAAAGGCAAGACAATGAAAAGGAATCAGGGAGAAAGAAACTAATTAATTGACCAAGATCTAATGATAATGAAGCCTGGAACACATTAGACCAAGACCTGTGCTTCACCTTGGAGAATGCATTCAGCAGAAGTGTGGAGTCCAAGCTTAATATGTTTAGAGACATTGTTTATGCAGAATGTGTAAGTAAATGTGGGGAAGTGTTGAAATACTTCAGCTGGTGAAAGAGTGGAGGCAGCTTCACAAGGAATGGAGAAGAGCAGATGAGCATGAGAAGGAGGGCTTGAAGGTATTGTGGGATGGCATAAGGGCTAGGATGTCGGTTTTGAGGAGGGCAGAGAGAATTCGACAGCAGAGAAGGAAGGAGTATGAGTGGATGAAATTCCTCAAGGATCCTTTAAAGTTTACCAGAAATCTTTTTGGAGAAGAGGAGTGGAAAGCTGGTGATGCCGAAGCAAGATTTAGAAGATCACATGAAAGAACAACTAGGGGATCCCCATAAAGATAGCCAGCTAGGCTCACCCGGATAAGTCCCTCAGCCAGCGGAGCCAGTAGTGGGATTTGATGTAGCTTCAGCCAAGTTGAACGAGATCAGGCTAGTGGTAGATAAGCCAGGGCAACTTCAGCCCCGGACCCGAACGGCATCATGTATAGACTGTATAAGTGGTGCTCAACAGTTCAAAATCAAAATGATGCCACAAATGCTTTAAATTGAGCTTACTTGTATTGAACCCTAAATATTAATGAAGTAAACATCTGGACCACTTCTTAGTGTATATGAATCTGCAACTTCCCTTTTTTCAGTACGCCTCACAAGAATTCATACTCCAAACAAGAATTGTGTGCTTAAAGTAACAGAAATATGAGTGGAGAACACTACACACCGTTCGAGCCCCACAGCCACCACCAGTGTGTCTTTGAGCAAGGCCCTTAACTCCAGGTTGCTCCAGGGGGATTGTCCCTGTAATAAGGGCTCTGTAAGTCGCTTTGGATAAAAGTGTCTGCCAAATGCATAAATGTAAATATAGTGTCACATGGACGGCAACACGGAGTACATGAGATTAATTTTTTCATTTTCCAAGTTTATAACCATTTTTATTTGAGTAAAAATAAATAAATGAATTAATCCTAGTCCATTGTACTTATTTATGTGTTAATGTGGGTAGAGTTGTCACGGCATTTCATATTATACCACCAAATGTGGATATTGTCCGTATTTCTGTTATACAGGCTTTTTTTACACTGTCAACCAAAACTCCTACTCCATTTTGAATGTGTCTGAAACGTTCATATCTCGATTGAAAACAAGATATATAAACTATTTAAAATTTGTAATTACTAGTAAATTTACCATCAGAATTCATTTTAATGAAAAAAAGAAGTTTAAAGGTGCACTCAGTAACTTTCTTCTTGTCATCTTAGTTAAAGTGACACCTAGTGGTGTGGATGCAGCATCATTCAAAATCAATAGTTTTCAGTTACAGATGCCATTGTAGAAATTCACAATTCACAGTCAGCCATGATTAACTTAATCCAAGAGTGAAAGTGTCCAATAACAAGGCAGTTACTGAGATTAAGGGAGTTGCATTCAGCTGGTCATGTGATTCCAAAATGGCAGCCCCCATGAGGGCGCCCCTGCCCCATGTAGAATAAAACAGCTTTTATAAGGTCACTGATATGACTAAAGTCATCATCTCATGTGAGTGCTCATGATTTATACATACCTTTCAAAATTATAATAAATTTATTGAGGAGTAAAACTATTTAATATGGGAAAATTACTGTGTGCACCTTTAACACAGAATAAGCATCTAGGAGTTTTTTTTTTACCCACATTTGCATTAAAGTAGGGTGAAGTTACATATGGGTAGAAAGGTTACAGTAATATTCTTGGTTCAATAAAAATTATGTTCAATCGACTACATTTTTAACTACATTTACACTTTTCTTAAAAAAATAAAAATCCAAACAGTGAGGCACTTACAATATAGCTTAACTTGTACTGAACTCATAATATTTTTTTAAAACCATAGTTGGGACAGCAGTTTATTTACCAACTGGACGATGATTGCGAGTCTCTGATTTGGATCTGGTCTCTGTTTTCCAGGATCCACTTCAATATATGATCAAGCTTCTCTTTCACTCCGTCGTCCCTTTTAATGAAGCGGTTGGTGTATCCATCCCTTAAATTGAACTCTGGACATTTTTTAGGCTGAATATAATATCTCAGCTGCCGCTGATCGTTGAAGAAGTTCCTCTTGGAGTCCAGAGAGAAGAAGCCCACTTCCACAGGCTGCTTGTACAAGGGGAAGTTCCTCTCATACCGCTGTCTGTGAGTGGACAGAGTATGTTGCTCACCAGAGGCTCTGTGTCGTTTCTGAGTGTTATAATCGCTGCTGGAGTCACTGGATCTTTTAGAAACAGACTCTTGCTGCTGCTGGTCTCTGTGTGGAGCTCTGCGGTCATGTTGATCCATGGCGTATTACGGCGAGTGTACGAGGCGTTAAACCCTCTTGCTGATCACAGTACTGCTAAATACTTATTATACAAATGAATGAAGATCATACAAACAGAATAAAATCTGTGTATATGCTAATAACTGATTATGTCGCAACAACATATCATCCTGCAGCTCTTCCTGTCCTCATTAGCTAACTTGCGTCTTTCCCTAGAAATTAAAAAAACGCAACGTGTGTTATTACGTTACAGACCATCATGAAGAAAAATATTTGACTGGACAATACATAATTAAACGTATTCATTTTCATAGAGATGTTAGCACCCATCCATGTCAGCCACTGTAACGACATTTCAAAATAAATGTTCCACGCTACGCGTCGCATAAATGTCGCTACATCAAAATAAAAGTCCTTAACTCCGCAGCAATATAGCTATGATACGCAGCAGATAAGCTTTATCCAAAAGTGTTACAAAATGCTTTTTTTTTTTTAATGGTTTAAAAGTTCAACATTTTGACATTCTGGTTTCATTTAGATTTATAAAGACTTGTCAGAAATTATGAGATTAATCACAACATTATTACTGCATCCTACTGACAGCCATAGGCACATTTGGCAGTGGACAGGGGTCAGGATGGGCTACACAGCCCCATACTGTGTGTTCTGACACCTTTCTCTCATGGCCAGCATTTCGTTTTTCAGCAGTTTGTGCTACGTTAGCTCTTCTGTGGGATCAGCACAAGAATAAGATAATAAATGTTCACTTCACCTGTCAGTAGCTTTAATGTTGTGGTTGATCAGTTAGGGTTAGGGAGGAACATCAATTTTAAATTGATGTTTACTCACTAACAAATTTGATTCATATTTCTAATGAGTGAAAAATAAAGATCACTGTTTTTCTAAGGGTAGTTGTTAAATGTGCATTTAAAAAAAATGCATATTTTAAAATGACTGCCAAGATGTAGTGTGACTTTATAAATTTATTTAAACTCATTCCTTCATTAATTACAATTTGATTGCCATCTTATATGCATCCTGTAATAAATAAAAAGTCACTGAATAAGCTAAAGTGGTCATTCGACAGTTGCGGTTACAGATGCTATTACTCACATTTATATAGACAAATAATCATGCAATGAAACCCATATTTGTTTTAAAACTATTTTTATCTGTTTTATCTTGGAATAGTACATATGATACTTTAATATTTACAATAATTTTACTTCTTAAAGCCTCCTAGAGCTTAAACATATACATTCTACTGCTTGATAATGCAGAGGATTTCTTCCCCAGTTTAAAAATAGCAAATAAATAAATATACCAGATAAATTAAAATAAGTTAAATCACATTTTATTTAATAATTGCCAAAAACAATTGCTACAATTTTTAACGTCAATGGTGTTACCACAATGTAAAAACACCAAAAGGACTTTTATGAATAACACTCAAATAGTGTATGGTAAGGGGGTAGACACAGACCAAAACATTGAGTTTCTAAGTAGCATTTCTTTTTTGGGGGGGGGTGAAAGTTCATGAATTATGAGCATTTTTGATGGGCCATTTAAAATGGTCAGAGGCGTTACCCCCGTTATGCCATTTAGGATAGATTATTGATTCAAATATCTATGGAAAATATTGATAATTAAGTGATGATTAATAGTTTCATTTCAGTTTTTGTGATACCTTCCTTCATCTTGAAATTGGTCAGTGGTGTCACTGGTTCCCATTACTTTTAGTTAGGAGTAACACCACAGACAAAAGGGCATTTAAGTCAAAGCTAAATATTCTTTTTTTTTATCTTGAAATATAATATAATGCATTAATTTAGGATGGTTGGTTTACTGTACGATTGATGAGTTTCATTTTTGATTTTTTTTTTATGTTCTAACCAAGCTGTTAAAATAGTTTTTATTACACTGTCTTTCAAATTATTCATTTTAGATATGAATATATCCAAAGTGCCTCATCGTTTAAGTTGATATTAAATCAAATGCTAACTCAATTACTATTAAATTATATATGTATATATGTACTTCCCTTTATTGCAAAGAAATAGCATTAGTCAAGTTTGATCGGTGAAAAAACATCACATGGCTATGCATGCCATTCGTAGTCAAAATGGCCTTTAGATGTCATAAAGGTAAGAGCTATTGCATCTGAATTATTGAAGATATGAGAGCTGCTATGAACCATCCCTTTGTTATATAACTTCAAACCTAGCACACAGATTCTCAAAGAGTTTATATACATCTGTAAGGGTGTTCGCTTTGTTATCCACATGTCATTAAAAACCAGTATATGTAGTTTTTAACATAAATAGCACAGGCATATGAGGTTTGGTGGAGTTTAAATGAAGTAGGAATCCCAATAGATAGCAAATGCTTTAATTTCACAAAGGTAACTGAAAACAAAAGCATGATTTCCCAAGATTTGGCAAGCGCATGTCTGAATCCTTTAGAAAAAAACGTTGAAGTTCAAAAGAACAGATATACATAAACCAGCAAGAGTACAAGAGCATTTCAATTTACAAAGTATACATTGGCCAGCAGTGGCAAACATTCCTTAGAGCTTGCAGATTATACAACAACCTAGTAATTGAGCATTCAATGAAGAGTTCATTTATATTCAAGGATAATAATGCATCACATAAAACCAAACCATGAACATATGTAAGGAACAGGATACTTCATTAATAATCTTATACTGCACATGCTCCTCAAACAAACTGATTTTGAATACGAAACTACGTACAAAGGAGTGCCAGTTTATATCCAAAAACAGACTAAGCAAAAGTAGTAAGAGTCAGTAGAGTTGGTACCTCCTGGTTTTCCATTAAAGAGTGGATGGGAATGAGACAGGTTAAAGTTCAAGACAAGAGCATGGCTGCAATCAAATTGATCTCTACATTTTTTTAAATCATGAGATATTTACAGTACATGTCAAACACAAGATTATTTTCTAAATGAGAAATCCAGAAGCCTGAGGATAAAGTAACATTAACATAATATCACAACTGAAATATCGAAATATTGAGCAGAACTGACCAATAAATACATCACTACAAAACAACAGTGGCTTCAAATCCTTCTTCATATTCAACATTTGCATCTATGGCTCAGCAGTAGGAAAAATAAAACAGCTTCAGCACTGTTAATCAATAGGACAACTCCTGAGATATTATTAACAGTAGTCTGTAATATTTGTGTAAGTCAGAATGCACTTCTTGGCCTATTGTATATTAACTCCCAGTGTGAAACATGAGGTTGCACAGGTTGAAAAGCCACTCTGTGATTGTGTTTTGGACACTGCACATATCTCTCAATATTTAAGGAGAGATTACTACAGATTGTGTCAAAAAGACACATTACCAGAGAGTGTTTTCAAAAAAAAAACTCAACACTGTGGTTTACTCAGGCTGTGGGGAGCTTGAACCCCAGGAAAAGAGATTGGGAAAGCGGAAGGCAGAGTCTCTTCGTGCCGGGTCAGGTAGAGTGAGGGTCTCTGGTGCTGACTTCTTCCGGGGTCTGTCCTTTGGCACAGAGAGGAAGTCTGGGGCGTCTGTGGAAAGGGGCGTAGAGGGAGCGCTGGATGGGCCGCTGCGAGCGCTGGCTGAAAGGGGCGTCTCTCTGATGGAAATAGCCGGGGGAAAGGTTCCCAGCTTCTTATTGGTGGCTTCCTGAGTGGCTCGTTCATACTCTCTCACCTCCTCCATCGTCATGTCTATAAGAGAACATTTCTATCAGGGTAGGGCCAAATTTAGAACTGAAGAATTAACACAAATGCTTTGCTTTAATGAGAACTGAAGAACTGGCTCCATGAGTTGACATTTAAATTGAATTGGCCACACCATACAGGAAGGTGAATTGGAATTTCAGGAAGAAACAAAATCAAGACATTCCCACAGACAGACGAACTAATCAAAAATTATTACATCATTAATTTGGACTGATATATAGAATACATTTGCTCAAATGATTGGACATATTTCTCTAAATCTAATCCTGTAAAAACTTTTTGGGCTATCAATTGATTTGAAATCTTAATTAAATTAATTACATGACATAACAATTAATTATTTGAATTGCAGTTAATTTCATACATCAATATTAAACTCTAAAACAAACTCTAAATATCGTGCCTCCAAAACAGTTCTGACCCGTCGAGGCATGGCAAGTCCTTTGAAGGTGGCCTGTGGTATCTGTCACAAAGACATTAGCAACAGATCCTTTAAGTCCTGTAAGTTGCGAGGTTGGGCCTCCATGGATTGGACTTATTGGTCCAGCACATCCCATAGATGCTCAATTGGATTGAGATCTGGGGAATTTGGAGGCCACCTTGAACTCTTTGTCATGTTCCTCAAACCATTCCTGGACAATTTTTGCAGTGTGGCAGGGCGCATTATCCTGCTGAAAGAGGCCACTGCCATCAGGGAATACAACTGCCATGAAGGGGTGTATGTGGTCTGCAACTATCTTTAGGTAGGTGGTACATGTCAAAGGAACATCCACATGAATGCCAGAACACAAGGTTTCCCAGCAGAACATTGCCCAGAGCATCACACTGCCTCCGCCGGCCTGCATTCTTCCCAGGGTGCATCCTGCTGCCATCTCTTCCCAAGGTAAATGATGCACACGCACCCGGCCATCCACATGATCTAAAAGAAAATGTGATTGATCAGACCAGACCACCTTCTTCCATTGCTTCATGGTCCAGTTCTCATACTCATGTGCCCATTGTAGGCACTTTTGGCAGTGGACATGGGTCAGCATGGGCTACACAGCCCCATAATGTGTGTTCTGACAAATTTCTCTCATGGCCAGCATTTCGTTTTTCAACAGTTTGTGCTACATTAGCTCTTCTGTGGGATCAGATCAGATGGTCTAACCTTCACACCCCACTCATATCAATGAGCCTTGGGCGCCCATGACCCTGTTGCCGGTTCAAAGGTTGACCTTCCTTGGACTACTTTTGGTAGGTATTATCCACTGCATACCAGGAACACCCCACAAGACTTGCCATTTTGGAGATGCTCTCACCCAGTCATCTAGCATCACAATTTGGCCCTTGTCAAAGCCACTTGACATTTTTCCTGCACAAGAACTGACTGTTCACTTGCTGCCTAATATATCCCACCTCTTGACAGGTGCCATTGTAACAAGATCCATCCATCCATCCATCCATCCATCTTCAACCGCTTATCCGAAGTTGGGTCGCAGGGGCAGCTGCTCCAGCAGGGGGCCCCAAACTTCCCTATCCCGAACCACATTAACCAGCCCTGACTGGGGGACCCAGAGGCATTCCCAGGGCAGTGTGGAGATGTAATCTCGCCCCCTAATCCTGGGTCTTCCCCGAGGCCGCCTCCCAGCTGGACGTGCCTGAAACACCTCCCTAGGGAGGCGGCCAGGGGGCATCCTTACCAGATGCCCAAACCACATCAACTGACTCCTTTCGACGCAAAGGAGCAGCGGCTCTACTCCGAGCTCCTCACGGATGACTGAGCTACTCACCCTATCTCTAAGGGTGAAGCCATACCCTATCTGAGGATAGTATCATATCATAGGTCATGACGTGTATACATAGATATATATATGTATATATCACTATCACCTGTCAGTGTGTTTGTATATGTATGTGGCTGATCAGTATATATATATATATATATATATATATATATATATATATATATATATATATATATATATATATATGTATATATATATGTGTGTATATATATATATATATATATATATATATATATATATATATATATATATATATATATGTGTGTGTGTGTGTGTGTGTGTGTGTGTGTGTGTGTGTGTGTGTGTATATATATATATATATATATATATATATATATATATATATATATATATATATGTATATATATATATATATATATATATATATGTATATATATATATATATATATATATATATATATATATATATATATATATATATATATATATATATATATATATACACACACATACACACACACACACACACACACACACACAGTTGAAGTCAGACGTTTACATACACCTCAGCCAAATACATTTAAAAGATTCCTGACATTTAATCGTAGAAAAGATTTCCATGTCTTAGGTCAGTTAGGATCACTATTTTAAGAAAGTGAAATGTCAGAATAATAGTAGAGAGAATGATTTATTTCAGCTTTTATTTCTTTCATCACATTCCCAGTGAGTCAGAAATGTACATACACTTAGTTAGTATTTGGTAGCATTGCCTTTAAATTGTTTAACTTGGGTCAAACATTTTGGGGAGCGTTCCATAAGCTTCTCTCAATAAGTTGACAGAATTTTGGCCCATTCCTCCAGACAGAACTGGTGTAACTGAGTCAGGTTTGAAGGCCTCCTTGATTGCACATGCTTTTTCAGTTCGGCCCACAAATGTTCTATCAGATTGAGGTCAGGGCTTTGTGATGACCACTCCAATAACTTGACTTTGTTGTGCTTAAGCCATTTTGCCACAACTTTGGAGGTATGCTTGTGGTCATTGTACGCAAGACCCTTTTGTGAACAAGCTTTAAATTCCTGGCTAATGTCTTGAGATGTTGCTTCAATATATCCACATACTTTTCCTTCCTCATGATGCCATTTATTTTGTGAAGTGCACCAGTCCCTCCTGCAGTAAAGCACCCCCACAACATGATGCTGCTACCCCCATGCTTCATGATTGGGATGGTGATCTTGGGCTTGTAAGCCTCACCCTTCATCCTCCAAATATAATGCTGGTCATTATGGCCAAACAGTTCACTTTTTTTTCATTCGACTAGAGGACAAGATATTTGTCCCCATGTGCACTTGTAAACTGTAGTCTGGCTTTTTTATGGCGGTTTTGGAGCAGTGGCTTCTTCCATGCTGAGCAGCCTTTCAGGTTATGTCGATATAGGACTTTTTTACTGTGGATGTAGATACTTGTCTACCTATTTGCTCCAGCATCTTCACAAGGTCCTTTGCTGTTGTTCTGGGATTGATTTACACTTTTTGCACTAAACTAAGTTCATCTCTAAGAGACGGAATGCATCTGATTCCTGAGCGGTATGATGGCTGCACGGTCCCATGGTGTTTATACTTGTGTACTATTGTTGTACAGATGAACATGGCACCTTCAGGTGTTTAGAAATTGCTCCCAAGGACGAACCAGACTATGGAGGTCCACAATTAATTTTCTGAGGTCTTGGGTGATTTTCTTTAATTTTCCCACGATGTCAAGCATAGAGGCACTGCGTTTGAAGGTAGGCCTTAAAATACATCCACAGGTACTCCTCCAATTCAGTACATCTCCTATCAGAAGCTAATTTTCTAAAGGCTTGACATAATTTCCTGTAATTTTCCAAGCTGCTTAAAGGCACAGTTAACTTAGTGTATGTAGACTTCTGACCCACTGGAATTGTGATATAGTTAATTAAATGTCGGTAAACAATTGTTGGATTTACTCGTGTCATGCACAAAGTAGATGTCCAAGATTGCCAAAACTACAGTTTGCTAATACTAAATCTGGAGTGGTAAAACAAAAAAACCTTTTGATTTTATTAAAGCACTCAGTCTTTTTGGGTAGGAGTCTATTAGCATGGCACATCTTGACATAGTAATGAGTAAAGCATTCAAAAGACAATACAAAAACTGCCTTTAGAAGGCAATATATTGTTTATTTCCATATAATTAAACATAAGCCAATCATTGGCCTACAGTTCACAGCAGTCCATTTTGTGACTGAATTTGTCAATCTGTCTGAGGTCAACTTATGAGGGCTTTTTAAGAAAATGTCTATGAACACATGAGTCAGAGGGAAGCATTTATCCTCATCATAGCCATGTTTTTAGGATGCTAAGTCAAGTTAAACGTAGTTTAAAAAAAAAAGAAAAAGAAACCATCGAGTTCAGAAAGTAGTCATCTTATCAGGCGGTTCAAGGACCTCAATGAGAACCTGATGAGAATCTTTAAAGACCTGAATTGCTTTGTGTGTTTGTTCTCTCAGTGACTCATGCAAGACTAAAACTTTGTAAGCTATGGATCATCCATTGGCAACAGTGAGGTTTGTTAATCATGACTCTGGGAGTCAACACAAAAAAGAAACAGTTATAAAGCTTGAGAGATCTGCAATCTGAAGGGAACGCTTAGTCAATGTCAAACCTACCAATCCATTCATCAACCCAGGCGAAGGCCTGTCTGTGACCCAGCAACAACACATCCCTCACCACCTAGAGAATGAGAGAGACAGGTACAGATGTACAGAATGGTAACCATGACTTTGCTTTCTGGATGCACACTCCTAAGTCTATCCATAACCCCAGCCCTAACAAAAATCCTAAATTAAATCAAGGGACAAATTATAAATTGATAAGGATTTTTTAAAGCACCAACCACAGACCTAAGCCTAACACTAAATAATTGAAAGGAACATTGTTCCAAGACAAACAAGGGTTTTGTTTCAGGAACATGTCATACTTGGTAAAATCATGGTAAGCACAGTTGAATGACTGCAAAGTTGGAAATTTAGGGGGCTCGTCCAGGATATGTAAGTGGAGTTGTGAAATTGACCTTGTGCACAAACTGCTCCACACGAGTCTGCAGTCCCCACACCTCAAACTTGACTGTTACTAGCTTGTAGGAACACATGATGGGGTCCTGGTTGTCTCTCCAGCCCTCCTGCAGCATTCCTCGTTCCGTTTTCTCTGATTTAAAGAGTCTTGGATCCTAAAGTGAAAACAACAACAAGACAACAACAACAACAGATATGTTCCAATATGGCAAATACTATATGGCATAGGATATGGTCAGTTGACATGAAGTACTTCTATGAAGTTAACATGTCCTGCAGTGTGAAATGCTATAGTCCATATCAAACTATTCTAAATAGCATTTTTTCAGATTTTTCTTTAAATATTATATACTGTGTGCAAATTTATAACCTCAGATTCATTGGGAGACTACATGGAATATTTGTACTTTTAAAAATAAATTTGTAGTACGCAGTACCATTTAAAGGTGCACACAGTCATTTTTTCTACAGTGTATATCAGGGATCGGGAACCTATGGCTCGCGAGCCACAAGTGGCTCTTTGTTAAAAAATCAAGTGGCTCGCCCGGTCTCTCACCATTCACCAACACATGAAAGTTTAAAACGTTCTAGAGATAATTTTCCAACAGAAAGTGTGGGTGCGATTGCAATGCTTGAAGTCAATGACACTGTTTTGATTTTCTTTCTCCCAAATTTTCAGCCTACTTCTGGTGAACAAGGTTTGAAATGAACACACGCCAAATGCAGATTTTTCATGCAGAGTATTTTGCTGATGTACCAGCCACTGTGGAAGGCGACCTGTAAGACTTGTCGGAGAGATATATAACAAGAAATTAGACACAAAGCCGTGCATGACGAAACATGATTATATTTTGAAGAACAGACGAAAGAAAATCCGCCGTGAGTGCAATGAAAGCGCTTCTCCAACACACGAACATTCATTGAGTTCTGGGCCTCGTTTCCTAAAAACTATTGATCTTAACTGTTGATTGCATATTCTTAGAGCAATTTTATGAACATTTGTAATATTTTATGAGCAAACAGGGTGTGATATAGCACCCGCAATATGCGACGAGATTCCAGTTTGCGAGCTCCTCTCCAAATGCATTTCATGCATGAGTAATTTTACTCATCTACCTTCAAAAGATGGGTGACCTGTAAGCTGTCACGGAGTGACATATGACAAGAAATGCTGACGTGTTTGAAGAAACACACTTTATTATATTTTTAAGAACAGACAAAAGTAAAGACATCAATGCTCGTGTCTGATTCACTGTTTGTTCAGAGACGTGCAACAGGACCCTGTCTCGTGAAACAAGCGCTTGAAATGAGTTATCACTCCTTTTTCTCTCTTTCATTCAACTGAATGATGTAATCTATGAGAATGCTGCAAATGATCTCCGATCATCTCGTGAGGTGCTGCAGGTTCAGTAATATTTACAGGTATCTTTGTATTAAATAAACAAATATGAAAGTGATTAAATCATAAGGTAATACAAGACACGTTCACCTTGAACCTAAAATTGAGATCTATTTTTTTTCTCCTTTATGACCAAAACGTAATACAAACCCATTCGATAATACAAACACACAAGCCTTGTTTAGGCTTATTTATTATGATGATTATTATAATAATCTTTACATTTATAATTGTCTTCAGTTTTTAATTTGCACCTGTTGCCGCATACTGATACTTGCGTGATGGCAAATGGAGCCATTGGAGATGTAAATGTTTGGATTTGGGGAGGTGGCTATATATAAGATTTTTTTTTCACTTCATAATTTGTATTGCTTTTTCGTTTCGTTTAAAGTGCAATTTGAATTTAGAAATGTCTTTAACTTATTGAAACATGAAAAAAAAATTACATTTTTAAAGCAAAATAAATAAAGCAAAAATATTCACCGACCTTGGGGATTGACCTTATAATCGGATATTGATATTTTAAATGCGATAATCATTAAAAAAATTATAATTTTTTTTATATATGGCCCAGCACAAAATGGAAGTAACATTTTTCATGATGACCCGCACAAACACGTGTACTCAATTCCAAAATTGAGTACAATTAATGTTACCCATTAATATTTGCATATTTGTTTGTTTTTGAGTAGTCTATGGGAATTTAAAAATGTTATTTTATAGAAAAACATTGTTTTTGAAAATAGTAATGTTTGTGGTATGGCTCTTTCGAAAAAATGCATCAACCAAACATTTTTTTAATTGGCTCCTTAGTGAAAAAAGGTTCCCAACCCCTGGTGTATATCGTCTTGGACTTGAACAGGTCATGTGATCCTAACATGATGGGACCCTCTTTATGTAGAGTAAAGCTTTTATATGGTTACGGATATGACTGTCTTCATCTCATGTGCATGCTCACTAATGATTTTATACATACGTTACAGTATTACTAATCATTTCTTGGGTGGTTAAACATTTGTAATGAGGAAAAATTACTGAGTGTACTTTAGAATGCTCTTAAAAATGGTCAATCATTTAAAACCTATATAGAGGACCCAAGATACACAGTTTTCCTTGTACATATATACAATTTAACCTAAAATCTTGATAATGATGAAACAAAAGTCCATGGACATTTTGTGTCTTCAATCCATATACATTCTACAAGGATGCTTTATTTTGGCCTTCTTGCCACTTATTCACAGAAGAGTAGAAAGAAGACCATAGAGATAATAGGAAGAAAAGTTGGAAATGGGATTGGGAGGTGACAAACTAATGGGAACAGAGCTTGAACTCAGTGTGTCAGAATAAATGTGCTAACTGCCAGGCCATAGCTCTGGTGCTCAGATGCCTCATTATGTTGGCGGTTAAACATTAAATCTTATAGAATGTCACCCTCCAGTTCAGAGCTACGTTTCTCAAAAGCATCGTAAGCCTAAGTAGATCATATAAACCATTGGTGCCTATGGTCTCTATGATCGACTTAACCTTACAATGCTTTTGGGAAATGCAGCCCAAGTCTATTAGAGAAAACTTTGGCCCTTCTGCAAGGGCATCCCTTCTTAGGTAACATATATATATATATATATATATATATATATATATATATATATATATAAAATAAAAGGCAGAATAAGAATCCCTTTCAAAAGAGAAAAGTACTATGGCCTATTCACTCCAGAGGGCAGAACGCTTGAGCGAAAGTACTCTCCACACCAACTTCCCACTAGTGTCACACAGGGTTCAGAATTCTGACCTATTTTATTCTCCCTTTATATCAAACCACTTAGCATAGTTGTCAACTCACTCTCATCATTCCTATGCAGATGATACTCCATTTCTGTTTCTCTTGTATTACCACATGCCTGGCAAGTAACTCTGCCTTGATGAATGCCCACCATCTTAAGCTGAATGCATCGAAAACCGAGCTGCTCTTCATCCCGGCCAATAGCCACTCCTGCCAAGACATTGTATTTTCAATAGCTAACTCAACCCACACAGTAGGCCAAGAATCTTGGGGTCACACTGGACAACAGCCTGTAATTTGCACCCTGCAAACTAACCACAGTCTAGATGCACAGATTACTACTGCAAAACATCTGGTAAGTCTTTTCTTACCAGAGAAGCTTCTCAGATTCTGGAACAGGACATAGTCTGCTCTCATCTTGACAACTAAACTTAATCCTGTTAAGCCTCCTGGTGTATGCAATCAGACCTCTGCAGCTCACCCAGAATACTACAGCCTGGCTGATATTCAACTTTACCAAGTACTCCCAAGTCACACCCCAGCAAGGGAAGTGCAAAATTATATATTTTCAAAATTCACAAGTAGAAAGTTGCCTGATTGACTAGTCGACTAATTGGTCTTATGAGTGCCCTGTAATTAGGCTGGTTTTGGGTTTAACTGACTCTGAAAGGACACAGTTCTTAGGGGGATTTTACGTAAGATGTGTTCTTGCATTCAAATACAGCTAGACGGAGTGCAATGGAATTTACACTGGTGGCCAGAAGTTTGGAAAAATGTACAGATTTTGATGTCATGGAAAGAAATTGGCACTTTTATTCACCAAAGTGAGATTCAACTTATCACAATGTATAGTCAGGACATTGATAACATGAAAAACTACTATTACAATTTGAAAAAAATTTCAATTTCAAAGTGTTCATCAAAAACTCCTCCATGAGCAGCAATGACAGCTTCACAGATCCTTGTCATTCTAGCTGTCAATTTGTCCAGATACTCCGGTGACGCTTCCTGTAGCACTTGCCATAGATGTCTAGTTGGGCACTTCTCACGCACCTTACAGTCTAGACTCTAGCTGATCCCACAAAAGCTCAATGGGGTTAAGATCCATAACACTCTTTTCCAATGATCTGTTGTCCAATGTCTGTGTTTCTTTGCCCACTCTAACCTTTACTTTTTGTTTTCTGTTTCAAAAGTGGCTTTTCTTTGCAATTCTCCACATAAGGCCTGCACCCATGAGTCTTCTCTTTACTGTTGTACATGAAACTGGTGTTGAGCGGGTAGAATTCAATGAAGCTGTCAGCTGGAGGACATGTGAGGCATCTATTTCTCAAACTAGAGACTCTGATGTACTTATCCTCTTGTTTAGTTGTACATCTGGTCTTCCACATCTCTTTCTGTCCTTGTTAGAGACAGTTATCCTTTGGCTTTGAAGACTGTAGTGTAAACCTCTGTATGAAATCTTCAGTTTTTTGGCAATTTAAAGTAATATATAGCTTTCATTCCTCAAAACAATGATTGACTGACGAGTTTCTAGAGAAAGCAGTTTCTTTTTTGCCATTTTTGTCCTAATATTGACCTTAAGACATGCCAGTCTATTGCATACTGTGGCAACTCAAAAACAAACACAAAGACAATGTTAAGCTTCATTTAATGAACCAAATAGCTTTCAACAGTGTTTGATATAATGGCAAGTGATTTTCTAGTAACAAATTAGCAATTTAGCATGATTACTCAAGGATAAGTTGTTGGACTGATGGCTGCTGGAAATGGGGCCTGTCTAGATTAGATCAAAAATGACTTTTTTCTAATAGTGAAAATCAGTAATGTCCTGACTATACTTTGTGATCAGTTGAATGCCACTTTGGTGAATTAAAGTACCAATTTCCTTCCAAAACAGCAAAATCTGTACATTGTTCCAAACTTTTGGCTGCCAGTGTAGAGTTTTTAAAAGTTGGAATATTTTTACTTAACATTTCGACTTAAAAACAGCCCCTTTTCACCCTGAAAGTGTCGATTAGTCCAGTGGTTCTCAAACTTTTTGAGTCAAAGGCCCCCTATTTTTGAAGTTCACGCACACTTCAACACTATAGTAAAAATATTGTGAAAGCGAGAGCTCAAAGGTGGCTTTTCACCAGATAGTGCTGTAAGCGATTTTAGCATTCTGAAGCTTTCACATGACTGAGCTGTTGAATTTGCCATGCGCTCTCACTCCAAAACCCGCCCTCCAAAGTTCATTTTGAGACCAAAACAGAGCAAAATATGAGCATTGTCTGATCCTATGGCTGTCAAATTCAATAGTGGCACAATAGCGCCTTCAACTTTATGAATCATAGCCTCAATGATCTGCTTCAAATACAAAACTATGAAAACTAGCAAAATGATTGACAGGTGAAAATCATCAATGTCCGCTTTTATTTTTTGTTTGGCTTTTAAAAAGTCTATATCTGTCACAGAGACCGGTGAGATATCTCAGGTTACTTAATGTATTTCATTAATATCTTTAACCCTCATGTTGTCTTCTATAAATCTCTAATTATGCCATATTACCAAATATTGTATTAGATCTTTTTGTCAACTTGTTTTCTTTCAATTAGGACAGGTTTTCTATTTATTTTATTTTTTTACTGATTGCAGGCTTCATTGACCTGAGCGTATGCACCTAATTTTTGAGTAAAGAAAAAAAAAAGTTATTTGTGGATAATTTTGACAATATTACATAAAATATGAAAACATTCTGTACTATTTATCACATTATTGTGTTTGAATGTTTAACCAGGAAGTGTCTTTTGAAATGCTTTTATTTTGTACAAAATGGCAAAAAGTCACACTTGTGGTGTTCCTGGTCAAAAATGACCGGTCACTGAAAATGAATGGGGGAGATCAAAAATAAGAGTGTTAAGGAGTATGTTCATCCATTACATGAGCACATATGTGCATGTGTGCTAACAAACATAAAGGCCTTGATCCTGTGCATGTGCACACACACTCACGTGCACAAACACACAAGTACACACACAAACTCAGAGTAGTGCATGTTTTCTTTTCCACAGAGATGAACTTTATCCTACCCTGAACTGCATCCAGCATCCATCCATTATCACACACACACAAACAAATGCAGCTATCATTATGAGGACTCTCCATAGATATAATGATTTTTATACTGTACGAACTATAGATTCTATCCCCTAACCCTAACCATACCCCTAAACCTAACCCTCACAAAAAACATTCTGCATTTTTACATAAAAAAAGCAAAAAACAAAAAGTTTAGTATGATTTTTTAAGCGATTTGAATTATGGGGAAACTAGAAATGTCCTCATAAACCACATTTATAACATAATACCCTAGTAATTACCAGTTTAAAAAAAATATTAAAAATATATTTTTTATAAATATTATAAAAAAATCCGCCCAAACCCAAACCTGCCCAAACACACCTGAACGTTTGTTGCCCCAAAGTGACCCCTCTTCAATAGAATCTTTCTTTCATCACATCTTTCAGACAAAATATTTTGACAATGTGTTTTGGAATTTTCATGCTCTCACAAAGCAGCAGATCAATAGCCATTTTTCCACTGTCAGGTCAGTGCGAGCAGGGCTATCAGCTGGCCAGCCGGGGCCAATAGTTGGTGCAAATGTCTCACACCTTGCCCATTTAACAAGCAAAGGGGAGGTCAAGCTGAGGTATCATTTTGTCTAGTTATCGAGTTTATATCGAAGGTAAACATTAGCTAGCAAGATAAATTTGAGATAACAACTCATTGACTGTAACTTCCATGATGTCTAGAGTCTCTCCACTAAAAGCAGGACGATGTCCCAGCACACCTTCTATGAAAGTTCACAGATCCATGGAAAGTAATTTCTTTGGGCAACGCTTTGTCCATTTTAATGGATTTGCATGGTGCCCTAATTTTTTTCCCCCCAAACCTGTACCGTTGTGCGTTGGATACCTATCCTGACAAGTTTGGCGAAACTCTGCCTTTGACATTGTACCCGCCTCAATCCCTAGTTGGACTTGTTTGGCCCAAGGGTAATTGGCAGACTACTGGCCCCGAAGAAACCCCCGAGGAGGCACGATGAAGCCCTGGAAATGACAAAGGGAATGCAACGTGATGGGTGAAAGGTGCCATGCATGTTCATGGCAGTCTACTCAGCCTCACAGGCTCCATATGGTTAGGATTTGAGCGGGGGCAGGGTTAGGACAACTGCTGCTTCTCAGGAACAAACGTAGGCACCTTTTTACAATGGGCAGGAACGCAACTGGCCCTAGCATGCACTAGTAAGCCTTCATTTGGCCTGAAGGGCCATGTTTTTCCCCTATTTAAACATACTAGTGTGATAAATAGTACAGAATGTTTTCCGATTTTATTTAATATTGCTAAAATTATCCACAAATAATTTTCTTCACTCAAAAATGAGGTGCATAAGCTCAGATCTAGGAGGCCTACGATAAGTAATTACTGAATTTACAAACAGTAAGTTCAAAACAGAAATACAAAACCTGAGCTACTTGAAATAAAACAAGTTGACAAAAAGATCTAATCCCATTTTTGGTGATAATACAGCATAATTACAGATTTCTAAGCCATTTTTAATAGGCCGGTAATTTTACAGGGAACACCAAATTTGGTAAAAAAGTTAAAGACAACAAAAGGCTTAAGGGAGTAGGAACTTTTTTTGCATACTTTTCCATTAAGAAAATCACTTAAAGTACCTTTAAGTATACAGTATATTAATCTTAATATATACCCTGTTTGAGAACATCTGGACAAGTCGAGCACTGTGGCCCATCCCTAGCTCTGCTACACTCCCTCCACTGGCTCCCTATTCCTTTTAGAATCAAGTTCAAAACACTTGTCCTGGCATAAATTACAAAATAACATCTTTATAGTCACCATCATCTGTACACTTCGGTAACGACTTTGGAAATGGGCTTTCGTGAAGGGATTAAGTTGCTCACTTTTGTTTGGAATGACCCAACGGATACCATACCCTTTCCATAGTGGCCTTTAAGGGCAATATCAGAGTTCTAAAAGAATTGTGAATAATGGTGTATTTGAGTGGTATAAGAGCCCTCAGGTACACCATTATTCAAAGTTATTTTAAAGCCCTGACATTTTTTATAGGAGTCAAAGTTTGACAAATAAGTAAAAGGCAGGTGTAGAACAGTGCTGGAGGGAGCTATTAAAATGATTACTCAGAAAATGCCATATTTCATGCAGGCAAAAGTGGTAAACAAAGAAATCTCCTCCACCGTTCCACATATACCAATTTGAAAGAATTGGTGCTGTAAACAACTTGGTTCATTTTGGCAAAAATGCTCATTGGTATTTTCACTCTTGAAGTGTTGAAGGTGAATTATTTCATTTCTGAAGCACCAACCCAATTGTTCCATCCACTGTTCAGCCAAACAGGTAGTCCCACCCCAAAATCACACCATCGATCAAGCCAAAAATGTACATGTCAAGTTGGTCAAACAGAAAAAGGAATAGAGGAACTACAGAGGTGCATTTGGCAGGCATGAGGTCATAGGAGCAGCCAACTTCCCTTGACCACTCAGAATGTCAAGTCTCTCTGTGAAGATTACCACAAAATATCTGTATCCCATTTAGGGCTGGGACAATATATTGAACATTTTTCAATATAATTGCAATTATTTAAAATATAAAATTAAGCAACACTGTGAATATCACGATGATTTCAATGTGCTTTTTATTTGGCCATTAAGCTTCATACATTATGCAACATTAAGGGGTGCATAATTAATCAACATAACACCAAAACCTCTGTTCATATATGATTCTAAAACTCCAAAAGGCTGCGATTAAAGTCTGATCAACATACAGTGCATACGGAAAGTATTCACAGCGCTTCACTTTTTTCACATTTTGTTATGTTACAGTCTTATTCTAAAATGGATTAAATTCATTATTTTCCTAAAAATTCTACAAATAATACCCCATAATGACAATGTGAAAGAAGTTTGTTTGAAATCTTTGAACAAGAGATTTAAAATTATTCACAAGTATTCACAGCCTTCGCTCAATACTTTGTTGAAGCACTTTTGGCACAAATTACAGCCTCAAGTCTTTTTGAGTATGATGCTACAAGCTTGGCACATCTATTTTTGGTCAGTTTCTCCCATTCTTCTTTGCAGGACCTCTCAAGCTCCATCAGGTTGGATGGGGAGCATCAGTGCACAGCCATTTTCAGATCTCTCCAGAGATGTTCAATAGGGTTCAAGTCTGGGCTCTGGCTGGACCACTCAAGGACATTCATAGAGTTGTCCCGTAGCCACTACTTTGTTATCTTGGCTGTGTGCTTTGGGTTGTTGTCTTGTTGGAATATTAATCTTCACCCCAGTCTGAGGTCCAGAGCACTCTGGAGCAGGTTTTCATCAAGGATGTCTCTGTACATTGCCGCAGTCATCTTTCCCTCGATCCTGACTAGTCTCCCAGTTCCTGCTGCTGAAAAACATTCCCACAGCATGATGCTGCCACCACCATGCTTCACTGTAGGGATGGTATTGGCCAGGTGATGAGTGGTGCCTGGTTTCCTCCAGACATGCTGCTTGCCATTCAGGCCAAAGTTTTCAATCTTTTGTTTATCATGGACTGAGAGTCCTTCAGGTGCCTATTGTCAAACTCAAGGTGGGCTGTCATGTGCCTTTTACTGAGCAGCTTGATCCATCGGGTTCTTGGTCACCTCCCTGACTAAGGCCCTTCTCCCCCGATCGCTCAGTTTGGCCGGGCGGCCACTTCTAGGAAGAGTCCTGGTTTTTCCAAACTTTTTCAATTTATGGATGGAGGCCACTGTGCTCACTGGGACATTCAATGTTGCAGACATTTTTCTGTACCCTTCCCCAGATCTGTGCCTCGATACAATCCTGTCTCGGAGGTCTACAGACAATTCCTTGGTCTTGGACTTGGTTTGTGCTCTGACATGCACTGTTAACTGTGAGACCTTATATAGACAGGTGTGTGCCTTTCCAAATCATGCCCAATCAACTGAATTTACCACATGTAGACTCCAATCAAGTTGTAGAAACATCTCAGGATGATTAGTGGAAACAAGATGCACCTGAGCTCAAGTCAGTGGCGGATTTAGCAAATTGGGGGCCCAAGGCGAAGGTATGTATGTATGTATGTATGTATGTATGTATGGGCCCCCCCGCCAAAAAAATTTACAGACTGAATGGTGGATAGGCAGGTAAAGCTAATCTACGGCCCGTAGCAAGCCTACAGTGCTTTGGTCGGTGGCAGCAGGATTAGCACAGCTAGGGCTTGGGCTATTACTACACTGTAAAAAAAAAAAAAAAAAGGTAAAAAATAACAGTGAGATTTACAAAAAGATTTTCTCTGGCTGATTATAAAACACATTCGTTATGGCATGAAAATCCGAGAGAAAATGTGATCAGGTGTTGTTGGCTATTTATTGATGATGACATAATCATTATGCAGTGGCCTGATTCACTGATCTACAGAGAGGAATGCTTAATACGAATTAATATTTCACGTTTTTGAGTATTAAAGCACTGTGAACCTACCGCATGCGAGCTAGCAGTGACAAACACGTAATCTGAAGAACTTTAAAAACACATGGTGTACAATAACGGTTTTGAACTACAGTATGATGTAGACCAACACAGACATCAAGGATCAGCATATGAATCTCAACAACGGTGACAATCAACAAAATAATCAGATAAAACTCTGAACATCACAAAACAAGCTACTAAAAAGTTGCAACAATAACAACAGCAAAAATAAAAGCAGATAATAATAATAAAAGAAAATACTAAAGGTGATGATACACAGGGCAACTTTTTGAGCCATGTTGCCGTCAACAGGCAACCAGATGAGACACAGGCCCTACGACCGATCTAAAATATCCAGATAGAAATGTATTGCCCATTTTCAATGGGAAAGTGCCCAAGCAACATTGCTCAAAAAGTTGCCCTGTGTATCATCACCTTTAGGCAATTCAGCATAATTTATTCATGCTGCAATGTATGCTGGGAGATATTGATGAGTTTTGATTGATGGCTCCCATCATGCACTGCACTTATATCATCACAGTTGTTGATAATGATTCATTATGCTGAATCTTGATGTCTGTGTGTGTCTCTGAAAGTTCAAACCTTCATTGTGCACAATGTTTTACAAATTCTTCAGTAAACGTTATCACAACATATGATGGATCACATGCTGTAGAATCATAGGGCTACTACAATTACGTTAGTAAAAAAAAAATGTTTTACCGTAAATTTCACAGGTTGACTCACCAAAGCCTCCTCATCGCTGTCAAAATGGCCATCACTGGACAACTCTTCCTCAGTGTCAACCTCGATAACACTGTCGGAGACGGCGGGCGGCAACAACACGATGTCCTCTTCAATTTCTTGGTTGACGTTATCCTCACCTAGCACCACTTCATAGCTAGCTGCTGCTGTAGCGGCATGTTCAACTCGTTGGACGTTTTTATTCCTGTCTGTATCAGTAACGTTAGCCGTAAAAAAGTGTGTCATCTTTGGCAGCGTTGCCAAATACTTATCAGCGTCTTTTCGCTTTTTTCTTTTAATTGAGCCGCTTGGGTAACAACTTTTCATTTTCGCGTTTAGACTCGTCTTGTTTCGTCTCTGTTTGTGTACATCCCTGTCCTCCTGTCACTGTGTGTTTATCTTTCGCGGCAAGCACCGTTACGGACTAGTCCATTTCATTGTGAAAATAGGGGGTGTATGTGTAGGGACAGATAACCATGAACTGGACATTTTAACCAGTACTTCAATGTTTCAACGTATTTCTTAAGAATGTTAATAAAATGCACTATGCTTTTGAAGCGTTCATGATGATAAGGGGCCTTTTATTTGATTATTTCTTATTATTTGTTTTAGGTTGGTTGGGGGCCCCCCTACTTCGACCGCTGGTAGGGGCCCCAAGCAGCCGCCTACCTATGCCTCTATGTTAAGACCGCCACTGGCTCAAGTTTGAGTGTCATGGCAAAGGCTGTGAATACTTATGTACATGCGATTTCTTTCGTTTTTTATTTTTAATACATTTTCAAATATTTCAAACAAACTTCTTTCACGTTGTCATTATGGGGTATTGTTTGTAGAATTTTGAGGAAAACAATGAATTGAATAAATTTTGGAATAAGGCTGTAACATAACACAATGTGGAAAAAGTGAAGCGCTGTGAATACTTTCTGGATACACTGTAGTCTGTGTGCGCTTCATAATAAACCAGTGTGACATGTTCGGCGCACACGTGGGGCTCATGAGCTTGTGTTATTAGTGCTTTTAGAGCAGTTCACACGCATTGGGAAAGAACAATACTGCAGGTTCAAGCATTGCGCAATTCCAAACATTGGTAACCACTACAAGATATTATACAAATCTACAAAGGTGGCACAGTATAAAAGAAAAGGAGATGAAAGTGTTTCACCGGATGCAGATCTGTAAACTACTGATGGGCTGGTTTGAGTATTTCTAGGATTTTTCACACAAAACAGTCTCTAGAATTTACTCAGACTGGTGCCAAAAACAAAAAACATCCAGTGAGGGGCAGTTCTGTTGACGGAAATGTCTGGTTGATGAGAGGTCAACACAGAATGGCCAGACTGGTTTGATCTGACAAAGTCTACTGTAACTCAGATAACCTCTCTGTACAATTGTGATGAGAAGAATATCGGTTGGCGCGGTTTTGGAAGCACGAGGGGGACCTATACAATATTAGGCAGGTGGTTTTAATGTTGTTGCTGATCGGTGTATATATATATGGTACTTGTATCTGCACATTAAACTAGGAAAGGAGAAAGTGTTTTAACACTGTAAAAGAACTGCAGCTGTTTTTTCCCTTCTACATCTACTTCCACCAACACCGTTTTATTCCTCAAATAGAAGCGCTGCTAGGTCGGATCCTCAGATAGCAGCAAGCTGCTGCCAGAAAGAGATAACACTGCACTCCTCTCATCTGTCTATCCATACCTTTTCAGGAGCAGTGAGAATGTGTGTGTATGTGAAATTGAATCACAAGTGAATTATTGCAGCAATACAGTGGAGAGGTGATTCGGAGTCTTGCGTGTCTCCAGTGGAGAGCTCAACAGGGCTTCTTTAATAATTCAGTACTGGCTTAAAAATAACCCACACTCCCCTTATTTTACTGGTCATGGGAAAAGCACACACCTGTTCCTTCCAAGAAAATACAATAGGCACTAAATATATAAACATAAACCTTAAAGGGATAGTTCACTCATCATTTACTCACCCTCATGCCATCACACGTGTGTACAACAAAGATTTTTAGACGAATATTTCAGCTCTGTAGGTCCATACAATGCAAGTGAATGGTGACCAGAACTCACAAGGTCTAAAAAGCATGTAAAGGCATCATAAAAGTAATAGTAATATAAGACTCCAGTGGTTTAATCAATGTCTTCTGAATAAATATGATAGGTGTGGGTGAGAAACAGATCAATATTTACGTCCTTTTATACTATAAATCTCCACCTTTGACCAGACCCAACAAGTAGGTGGCTGAATGTGAAAATAACTAAATATGGAAGTAAAGTGAAAGTGAATCTGTTTGGAGTGGATTACTATTACACTGCCTTTTGAGTCTTCAGAGTTCTGGTCACCATTCACTTGCATTGGACCATTTACTTGTATGGACCTACAGAGCTGAAATATTCTATTAAAATCTTTGTTTGTCACACACCTCTGGGATGACATGAGAGTGAGTAAATGATGAGAGAATTTTAATTTCATTTTAAAATGTATTTCTATGGTGATTCTTTATGGTGCTTATTGTCACAAGCTTGACAGCCTCTGGTCACCATTCACTTTCAGTACATGGACAAAGCAGTGGGAACATTCTGCTAAACATTTCCTTTTGTGTTACATGGAAGAAAGTGCATCAAACAGGTTTAGAATGACATGAGTTTAAGAAAATTATTACAGAATTTTCATTTTTGGGTGAACTATCCTTTTAAATGAATAGCACAGAGGTCAATAAGGATAATTCAGAGGTAAATATGTAGTATGGAGGTGAATATGATCATGTTTTGTACCATAGAGGCACATTTTTACAGTTTATATTTGTTTTGCTTTTGAATAATTTATAGTGCAATATATTTATAATAAATTATAAATTCATGTGGTTTATCAAAGAGATATCTTTTAATGAACTTTCTAGGTGCTCACGGCACCTTACCTCAGCCTCCTTGTAGTAGCGCTCAGGGATCTCATCGTAGGCAATGTCGATAAAGCACATCTCTGTCTCTTCATCTCTGAGCTCTGTGTCAAAGATCTACAACACAAAAAGACAACGTTAGAGAGAGCACGAGTGAGAGATGGCAGTACCATTTAAGATAAGCACTGCACATGTAAACACGGGTATTGCAAATGGCAAGTTAGCTGAGAAAATCTTTTTGCCCACATTGAAAGTGACAATACTGTGCAACAACTAAATAACAACCAATCAGACAATATTTGATGTTTAAAGGAAAAGTTTAGCCACAAATGAACATTCTGTCATCCATTAATCACACTTACATTTTGCTGCAGAACACAAGGAGATATTTTAAAGGATGTTCTGCCAATTTCAATACAATATCGCTTTAAAGCTTAAAAAGCACCTAATTGTGTCATAAAAGTAGTCCATGCGACCCCTGCATCATATTCCAAGACCTTTGAAGGAATACGATTCACCATTCACTTTCTTTATATAGAAAAAGATACATTGAAAGTAAAGGCAAACTTCAGCATACTCTAACACTTCTACAGCTGCAGGTTCTGAGCCATCCACAGGAAGGAGCTCTAGTGCTGTTTGCTAGTCAGTGCTAGTGCACGTATTGCATAAGCTGCCACTCATGAGAGCATTAGTGTTTGTAGCCTAACAAAGACTTTAATGGGTAAAAGAGCCCTCCGCATCAAAGAATCAGGAGCTTTCAGGTGAGTGCACGGGTCTCCCGTTGTCTTGACACCTGTGTGCTTTTGCGAATTACATTGTAATTCTTCTCATTTCCAACTGACACTAAGCTGCTGAGATGACATGAAGAGAAATGTATAAAAACTCTATTTTAAAATACAGACATAAAGCAGAGTGCGTTAGCTTTGAGAAAAAGGAATACAACTGAAATGGTAAAAAAATGGAGTGAGAGAGTGAATGAAAGGGGATGGGAAGGGGTTGACGGCAGAATAGATTTATATTTTAAATAATAAAGTATGGTGGTAATTATCAAGAGATATGTGGAGAAAACAAAAAGGTGATATCTGAAAAGGATTTAGAATGGTATTATTGGCTCTTATAAATAAAAACAGTTCTATAAAGGACCAAAGTGGCCACCACCCTCCCAATCTCCAAGCACCACTCATGAAATGAGGGTGCTCCAGCTGATATCCAACCCCTTAAAAGTATCTGTCTGGCGATCATGATGCTAGTTAGGACCCAACTCTTTATGCGTCTATTCTTAACATCGATGATCGCCCCATTGGCCAAAATACAGAGATTGGGGGAAAAGCAGAGTCCCCAATACATCACACACCAAACTCTGAACCTTCAACCAAAACTCCTGGATCTTATCACCCCCCCAAAAGACATGGGTTATGTCGCCATCCACTGATTGCCATCACCGGCAGGTGGGTGTGTGTTTAAGACCAAGCCTATACAATCTAGAGGAGGTTCAATAAAATGTATGTAAAATCTTGAATTGCATAATTTTTAGAATCCTAGCCCACACTCCCTCCTCCAATGCCAAGTTTAAATCTTTCTCCCATAATCTCTTGAGAGAAGCTGAAGCTCCATTCCCCAGGCTCTGAATTAGCAGGGAGTAATACACTATTGCCCCATGATCTTTTCCAAAAGCAGTAATCACCTCTCCCTGAGTATTTGCCGCTTTAGGGGTGTATGTGCTACTCCCAAATATAGTACAGAGCAGGTGACACAGCTGTTAATACCTAAAGACCTGAGATCTGAGAATCCCAAAATGTTAAACCATATTTTCAAAGGATCTCAACACTCCACTCCTCAAATAGGTCCCGAGTGTAGTAACCACCCTCACAATCCACTCTGACCAGCAGAAAGGGGACTCATTAATACATCATTTTGGGTTCAGCCACAAGCTAGAGGCAACATTTAAATAAATGTCCGAATTAAACACTCTGGACACTTTTGTCCATAGCGAGTGCAAATGCAAGATAACGGGGTGTAACTTCTCCGGTTAGTTTGACTGAAAGGCTTTCTAATGGCAAAATAGGGGCAAGAACTTCCTGTACAATACAAAACCAGGGAGGGGCTCTCTCAGGTTGAATCGAACAATGAGCCAAATGTCTGAGACCGACTGCATAGTAAAACAAAATCTTATGTAGGCCCAGCCCACCATTATCAATCTGCCTATGCAGTTTACGGAAATGTAATCTGAGATGTTTCCCATTCCAAATGAAGGACTTTGCTATGCTATCAAATTGCTTGAAATAAGTGGGGGATATCTACAGGGAAAGACTGCAGCAGGTAGCTTAATTTTGGAATACAAAGAATGAAGCTTTCCATTTTTTATTGATTCCGTATCAACTTCTAGCAAAAGTGGAGCCAATTCTGTAGCATAAGATCTAAAAAAATTAAAAGGAAAGACCATCTGGCCCCACAGCCTTGCCTGTAGGTAAGGCCTTAATTACCTTGTCAAGCTCCTCCAAAGTTAGCTCAGAACCAAGAGCATAGTTTTGCTCAGTCGGAAAATCCAACTAATGGCTTATGTCGAGCAGACTCGCGAAGAGCTCAACTAGGAATTTTACCATATCCCCGCCCTCCTCATGCTCAGGAATTCCAACAATTCGGACGTTGTTTCGCCGATTACGATTCTCAAGGTCTTCTAACTTTTTCCAAATGCGTTCAAAATTATTTTTGGTCGCTAAAGGATTAGTAGCGAAATCCCTCTCTGATAACTCCAGATAATCGATCCATTTCTCAATGTTCCTGATTCTTGAAACCAACTCAGTGAATTTCAACTCCATCGAAGTAATCGATCGGCGTATTACCGTAATATTCTCCAAGTCCGCCACGACCTTCGCCAGCATTACAGACACGCTGGACAGTTGCCGTTGAATTTCTCCCGCCGCACTGTCCAAACCTAGTCCCTGGTCTCCGGCCCTGTCTGGGGTATCAGCTTGAGCATGTAAGTGTCTTTTAATATCTCCAAAGTAGGGCTGGGCGATACAGATAAAAAAATTTATCATGGTATAATGTTTCATATTATTCGGTATCGATAATTATTAATACATTTGAATAACCTTTTTTAAACAAACACCAGTAGAAAAAAGGTTTGAATTTAACCACTGTATTTGTAATTTACCCACTCTATTAATGCAAACAAAAAATTATTTTAGTTTTAACAGTCAAAAACAAAATAAAATTTAAACCAATATCTTCTTTCTTATATCTTATATGAAGATTAAATACTTAAGTGTTAAAGAAACTATTGAACGTATCGTGGACTGCTTGTGGGTTGTTTGTTGAGGTGAGGTAGATGTAGGTGGTGGCGGATGACATGCTGCATATTCCAAAGGGTGGAAGCAGTTAAAGTGATGAAATAATTTGTTGCTTGTGTTTCTGTACTTGGCCGGGACGTTTTTGTTTTTCTTTCCAAAGCTTACACACAATGGTGTTCTGATGTTGGTCATTTTCGCATGTGTTTGTGTGTTCTGATGTCACATGGCGATGGCGCAACCGAACCCCACAGCAACGCAACTTATTGGCGGTTTGCTTGACACTCATAGCACGTTCCTTTACATTTGCCACACAGCAAAATCATCATGGAGTCATTGAGCAAAGCATGGACAAACTTGTTTATCAAAGACGAAAACAAAACATGACCACAAACTCTACAGCCCAACTGTGGAAATAAGCAGGATTTTAAAGAGCCCTGCTACTGCATGGTCTGATGCATGCTGGAGTGCAGCGTTTGAAATTAAAAGAAGCCAGCGTTGCTCAAATGTAGGGAAAACATAGAAACAGGGAAACAAGCTGGCAGATGAGGCGGCGAAATACAGATCAAGGATTTGAGTTTTGCAGATGCAAAAAAGACTAGAGACGTATGATTCAAACATTTTTCCAGATGACAGTAAAGTGCTGTCTCCAGCTATTACAGAGAATACTAATGCTAATGCTCCGAGTGGCTAATGCTTTTTCATTTTTATTGTTGTGTCTAATGATTAGTTACCATTGTGATAAAAGGCATAAATAACACAATTACTCAATCTTGGTAATGGTTATTGGACATTTAAACATAAAAATAATCTGCTTCGGCTGCAAAACATCAATATTGACCAATAAATCAAACCAGCCAGACATTGCCTAGAACTTGGTGTGCTTGTGAAACATTGAGACTTGTGAGAGAAGTATCACAGAAAGCCATTGAAAGAGCTACAGTAGCTAGAAACATGGTAAAGGTGACCCACTCAAACATATCAAGAGCTCTGTGTTACGCCCAATGTATACTTCGTTTAGATGCAAACACTAGGCATCTGGGTACAGGACACGTGACACAAATGTCGTCATCAGCAGAGAACTGGTGCGGCCGATTTCTAACCATGTGTACTCTGAACACGCATGCAAATTCATATAGGGACAGTCAGGAGATATCTGCATTTGTTTAATCCTAAAGGAGTATAAAGACATCTTAATGTGTCTAAACTCGAAGACAAATAGTCCAGTATCTCATAACAGTCAAACTGTGTGTGCACCAACAGCCTGTGTAATGGCCCACACAGTCAAAAAAGGTATAGTTGAAAGTGTAATGTTCACTGTACGCAGACGCTGTGTTTGCATCAAAACCAAAGTAAACTTTAGGCTTAACACTGTAGCTGCTGTGCAGGAGGGTGACTCAAAAGATGCCAGTACTTGAAAAGGACACCTCAAAAAACACCATTACAGGATTGTTTGAGGCCATCATCAGGAACTGGGCATCTTGGATTAATGGTGCAAGATGTAGCAGAAGAACCGATAAAGTTTCAGTCCGATAAAGCACTGAAGCTTGAGACAAAGTTCAACTTCCAGCATGATAATATCAACTTTGGAGGACAAATTAACACTGAAGTGCATCATAAACCAAAAGTGGACATAGTACAATGACCCAGTCAAAGCCCTGTGGTTGAATATATGAAAATCTTCTTAAGATTATTAGGATAAATAATAAATAAGTTAATAAGAATGTTTTAATAGTGTCTTTTTAGCAATAAAAATGTATTCCCCCTTTCTCCCCAATTTGGAATGGTCAATTCCCAATACGCTCTAGGAACTCGTGGTGGCGTGGTGACTTGCCTCAATCCGGTTGGTGGAGGACGAATCTCAGTTGCCTCCATATCTGAGACCATCAATCCACGCATCTTCTCACGTGGCTTGTTGAGCACGTTACCGCGGAGACCTAGCACGTGTGGAGGCTTCACACTATTTTCTGCGGCATCCACGCACAACTCACCCATGCCACACTGAGAGCGAACCACATTATAGCAACCAAGAGGAGGTTACCCCAACATGACTCTACCCACCCTAGCAACCGGGCCAATTGGTTGCTTAGGAAGCCTGACTGGAGTCATGCAGCACCCTCTGGATTCAAACTCTTGACTCCAGGGGAGGTAGTCAGCGTATTAACTTGCTAAGTTACCCAGCCCCCCCAATACAAAACATTCTTAACTGTTTTCTTAAGAATGTTTAATGATTCCATCCAATAAAAATAATAAATAATAATAATAAAATTGTGTTCATTTGACTAATCTGAACAACTTGCAGCAAATCGACTGGAGGTACAGTATAAGCTACAGTAAAATCACTACAGTAAAATCCCCACATACAGTGGGGTCCAAAAGTCTGAGAGGATATGAAATATCTGGGATTTAAAAATAATAATCTAGGGTTCCGGTTATGGAGTGGTGCTGAGAAGACACGAGTTAAAGACACGCTTATATTTTTTGAGTAGTAATTCTTCGAGCACACTTAAAACTTTAATACATCCTTCGTAATCGGATGCACAAAGTCCAATAATGGAAATGGCACCGAAAAAAAAGGACAGAATTCAAGAAAAACTGACTAATGAAGTGCAAGAGATGTCACAGGATTCTGATCACACGGACTAATTAAAAGAGATGGAGGAAGATGAAGACAGTGAATCTACCAAAGTAAATGAGTCGAACCCCAGCAATGCAGATGTTTTAAAAGCCATTAGAGAAAAGGACAAAAGAGTTCTGATTAAAATTGATGGTGTCATGTCAGCGATTTAAGAGGTTAAGGAGAGAATGAACGAGGCCGAAGAACGTATTTCGAGCACGGAAGACGAGATCAACTAAGGGCTCACGTGAATACTGTCGAATCTCAAATTAAAAAAATGACAGAGAAGGTTGACGACATGGAAAACAGAAACAGACCGAACAACTTAAAGTTGGTGAGTTTACTGGAAAAAGAAGGACGAAATGATGCATGTACGTTTTTAGAGGCCTGACTTCCAAAAATACTGGAAATGGACACAATCGTAGAACGCACACATCGAGTGGGTCCATATAGAAATGCCGGTGACCATAACACAAGGCGAGATGCATCACCAAGAACACGATTTATGAAGTTCCTGAACTTCAAACAAAAAGAACAAGTGCTTAGAGCAGCCAGGTCTAAGGGGATGATTTCATACAAGGAGCACTCTTCGTTTCCATCCAGATGTTTCTGCTGAAGTTCACAGGAAACAGAGAGCCTACGATGGAGCGAGACAGAAGCTAGGAGAAAGAGAAATCAGTAAGCACAGGATCTACCTTGCTCGTCTACTTGTTACACACCAGGAGAAATCAAGGATTTGATACACTGGCTGCGGTAGAAAGCTTCATTGAAGAACTAGATAAGGAATAAAGGTGGGCTCAATTCAACCGGAATATTAAAGTCTTCAATGAATATTGCGTTAAAATAATTCGGATTAGATACCACAACTGACGTCTTTTCGATGTGGGGAATGAATTAAGAAAAATATGTTCGATTGCGTGGAAATGTAGACACATTTGTAACATAATTAAGAAGTTTTAGTTGTTATCGTCCTATGGGAATGTGAAAATATGTGTCCATACTTTACTTTAATAAGTAAGAGTAGTTATATCAATAGGGTTGTGATAATAGATAATAGACAGCAGTATCTGATAGTTCCTCACGGGTGTGTGGACCAATCAGTGCCATATAAGGAGTGTAAGGGGTGGGGGGTTTATCCAGTAGCATGGACCCTACTGGAGAAAATGGGGATGTTGTTGAGTATATCTTAAAAATAGATGTTTTGCTCAAGATTGCTTTTATTTTTAGCTTCTCAGTATTTAAGATTGTGATTCAATTAAAGGGAACATCCCTCTTAATAGGAAATGTAAAGGATGATGGGGGTAGACAGGAAATGTGACATTTGTAACTTGGAACTGTAGAGGATTGGGTAATCTAAAAAAATAAAGCAGGCAATGGATAGGATCAAACAATTACAAGCTAAAGTAGTCTATCTTCAGGAAACCCACATGGTAAAGAGTGAGATAATTAGGATTCGTCGGAGATGGCAAGGGCAAGTATTCATACTTCTAACGCGAGAGGAGTAATGATTTTAATTCATAAATCCATTCCAATAATACAGGTTCAAAAAGTATCTAAAGACCAACTAGGAAGATTTATTATTTTACAATGTACCATCTATTCAGAAAAAATAAATCTGATTAATGTATATGGTCCAAACAATGATAATCCCCAATTTTTTAATGATCTGTTTCTGTTAACTGCTAGCTTGCCCGGGCACTACCATATTGCAGGAGATATGAACTGTATAATAGATCCTACTAAAGATCATTCTACAGGGATTGATAGTATGCATACTAAATCTATGAGATTGATACAGGAATTTATGAAAGACCTTAATTTATTAGATATTTGGAGGGATCTTAACCCAAGAGCAGTATCATATTCATACTACTCTGGGATGCGTCAAACATACTCACATATTGATAACTTTTTAATTTCTGCACACATGTTTAACAAAATAACAGCTTGTATGTATCACAGCATAGTCATCTCTGATCATGCAGCGGTATCCTTAGCATACACCATTGCATATTTTATGAAGGATCCTCCTAAATGGCACTTTCAGATAGGATGGCTACGGGATCAAAAGATTAAAAGAAATTGGAGATGCTATTGATTTTATGAAACCAGGAAAAGCTGCAGGCCCCGATGGCCTTCCCATACAAATTTAAAAGAAGTTTAAAGAAAAGTTGTTAACCCCCTTTTTGCAAATGATACTAGAGGCATATCATCAAGGCCTTCTCACTATATCATTGAGAGGAGCATTAATTACATTACAACCAAAACCAGGAAAAACAAATACAAGGTGTGAAAATATGTGGCCAATAAGCTTGTTAAATTCTGATACAAAAATATTATGTAAAGTTCTGGCCAAGAGGTTAGAAAGTTTACAACCAAATTTTATAGGAGAGGATCAGAATGGTTTCATACAACGAAGTCAGGGATTTCACAATGTTCTTAGAGTCCTTAACATTCTTCATGAACAGAGGGGAGAACGGGATATTGCTCTAATATCACTGGATGCCAAAAAGGCCTTTGATAGGGTTGAATGGTCTTATTTATTTGATTTATTATCTAGATTTGGCTTTGGAGAAAATGATTGCAAATGGGTTAGATTACTTTATAATAGCCCTGTAGCAGAAGTGCTGACAAATAATATGGTCTCAAAACCATTCAGTATATCTAGAGCAGGGCGCCCACACTTTTTTGCATGATGATCTACTTTTAAATGGCCAACTCAATAAGATTTACCAACTAAATAAAATCACAGTTTAAATTTTTAAATGCTTGTTGGGACTACTGCGTGTATCCCTACATGGAATTAATCTTGTAATTAATAAAAAAATAAATATATGTAATAATGTTCAATTTTGATATCATTCAGTTTTAACACTAAACCCAAAACACCTACAGCACAATAGATTACAATAGCCAGGGCATTTACCTTATTCTGATGACTTGCACTGAATGGAATCAGACAGTTTTGCATAATCCGGGCAGTAGCTGCTGGTAGCTAGTCTCAAACACTGCTAGCTTCGCAATTTCACGCTCTGTTCTCAGAAGCCCTTGGAAGGCCTGAACCTAGTTGTCATGGCAACTGAATAAACAAAAATCTCGCCTGGTCAAAATTTACTCGTCAAGTGTAAGTCAGACAGAAACTAAAAGAAGGAAAGACATTATATTATATATATATATATATATATACACATATTTTTTTTATTAAAATTGAACGAAAGCACATTTACATTTTGTGCGATCTACCAGCATTGCCTTTGCGATCGATTGGTAGATCGCGATCGACGTACCCTGATCTAGAGGGTGCAGACAAGGTTCACCCCTCTCTCCTCTCCTTTTTTCCATCTCCATTGAACCATTTGCAAAAGTCATGTAGAGTTAACAGGTATTAAGACTGGACAGATAGAACATAAACCAGCACTATTCGCTGACCCGTTTTGGATTTTGTAAAATAAATAAACAAATGCTATAATGTAAAATGAGGGAGAAATATGTAATATGCAATATTTGGAGGTTAGGTCACTTAACAAGAAAATTGGTGACATTGATCAAGGTAACTATATACAAAAGGTCAGCTTTTCCAGCTATCATTAAGGCATGCAAGATGCTTTTTTGTAATATTCTCAAATCATGCTGGATAACATGATCATCAGGTTGTGTGTAAACTTGTGGAGTCCATACCAGTTCAAGTGCATGCTGTCATAAGCCGAAGCAATGGTGGCCTAATATGAAGCCAGTTTGTTGCCAGACACATTATTGGGCAGATACTGTAGATTTCATTACACTTAGCTCATACTTTGGGTGGTTGAGGCTCAGGGTTACTGACCAGAAGGTCGGGGGTTCAAGCCCCAGCACCACCAAGATGCCACTGTTGGGCCCTTGAGCAAGACACTTAACTCCAGGTTGCTCCGGGGGGATTGTCCCTATAATAAGTGCACTGTAAGTCGCTTTGGATAAAAGCGTCTGAAAATGCATAAATGTAAATGTAATGTACTTTCCCTACTATTTTAACATCATTATTAATTAGACTAATAGGCCTGTATGTCCCCTTTTGTATCCTTTGTGTCCCCCTATAATAACAGCATGCAAAGACTCTAATCTAAGGGGACATGCAGCTTTTTCAAAGAAATACAAATGTTCAACTCAAATTTTCACTCAAATTGTTATGCTGATATAAAATGTAATATATAAGCATTTTTACCATTGGTTGTAGACTTTTGAAACACATGTAGTCCATTGTTCCAGATAGTAGTTACATAATCTCAGCCTCACAGATTTAACAGAGTGTCTGATCAGTTCCAGACTTACTGTCTAGCTGCTATATGCAATTTCCAGTAGTCAGGCTGCCTGGAAAAAAGTATTGCTTAAAAGGAACCAGCCTGATACAATGATTGCTTTTGAAGAAGAACTGGACACTAGAAACTAGCTTTATTATTATATCTGTCCCAATTAAAAATTGTAAACTATTATTAAAATTAGCATTGTAAATAATTTTCCTTGAAAATATAAGTGGTTTTATAAAGACTAAGCTTCTAATTTTCACCCAGTTAATTTTTTTAACCAAATTTGCATTCTAAAGGGATAAAGTCACTTATGCATTTTAGGGTTAAGGTAATCAGGTAACTCGGTGGCCACGTTCGTAATGCCTCCGGGCAGCTATGTTCTATTGATACAAGTACAGCTCCTCTCTACTTGAATTGGAAAAGACCAAAATCTCCAAAACTGTTACTCAATATTTCAAATCAGCAACAAAAACTGACAACTATGGTACTATAAATTGTGCTACTTAAAATCACATAAAAAGATCAAAAGATGACTGGCTGACATCTTTAGAATATTAAAAATAGTACTATCAAATGCATGCAGTATGCAGAAGCTCTACAACATTTTAAAATATGACTTGAACAATTATGTACACAGCATATTTCAGTTGTACACTGTTGTTAACAACACTCATACACAATAATAATAATGGCACATAAAATAATTCATCTGACATTCTCACAATTAGCAGTATTTATTTTGTGGAGGGGAGACTTTCAGCCTTGGTATGGATTTCAGCACCATGGACAGCATGCATCGACAACACATGGCAAACTGGAGATGAGTAATAACATTTTCCCATCAACAACAGCTGCAAAGGAGTGTTGGTAGTACCACTGCTCCCTATCTGCATATTACGCAGTCTGCGTAGGGCACCAACTCACTAGTGGGATGCCAGAAATCCACTGACTGCCCTTCCTTGCACGTTATGCATTATTCAAGGACACGATAGCATTCGTGAAACACATATGATCACCTCGCAGCTCGTCCTACATCAGAGCATCGCACACCAACACACCCCCATTCCTCCTTCCCTTCATGTGTCTGACGATAGCAGAACACTGCGTAGGGCACACATTTGACCAGCGCTGGCCTTGAGTGATGGCATCTAACCAGGTTGCCATAAGTGGGGTTTTTTTTCCTCCCCTTTTCTTCCAATTTGGAATGCCCAATTCCCAATGTGCTCCAAGTCCTCTTGGTGGCATAGTGACTCACCTCAATCTGGGTGGGGTAGGATTGAGACCGTCAATCCGTGTAACTTATCATGTGGCTTGTTGAGCGCGTTACCACAGAGACCTAGCGCACATGGAGGCTTCACACTATTCTCCGCAACATCCACGCACAACTTACCTTGTGCCTGCTGAGAGCGAGAACCACATTATAGCGACCACAAGGAGGTTACCCCATGTGACTCTACCCAGCCAAGCAACCGGGCCAATTGGTTGCTTAGGAAGCCTGACTGGAGTCACTCCGCACGCCCTGGATTCGAACTTGCGACTCTAGGTGTGGTAGTCGGCGACAATATTAACTGAGATACCCAGGCCCATAAGTGGGTTTTAAAATAATATTGCTTTATCTGAAAAACGTTTGTCTTGTAATGTAGTTCAAAAATACACTAATCACTGAGTGTTCAATCACACCATCCCCATCTCCCTACGTCTCAAACTGATCACAGAAGACAGTAAACTACCAGCGAGTTATCAAATTAAAGTTCTCATTTAGGGAACAGGATAAAAGTGTTGCCAAGAACAAAGGAAGAAAACAAATTGATTTTATTTTTTTTAAAGCAAGTGAGCATGTGAGCAGACTCTAAAGCTCAGGGCAGCACAGAAAACACTGGCTCAGACGGACTGTAACATCTGTCTGGAACTATCTGGATTAATTTGAGATCTCAGTTTGACTGCAGGCCAGACCAATTAAACAGTGAAACTGACCCTCAACTCTCTCCAAGACAAACCCCATCTGAAATCATGAGTGATTCTGGGCTAGTAGCTTACTTCCATATATTCTTAAAGTTTCAATGCTGTTGCAAGTCAGAACTTCCAAAAAATGTCAGTAAGAAAACCCAGAAGGAACAGACCATCTAAATAAAACATTTAATATTCTACCAACAGTATGAAAATATTTCATCCAATGGAAACACAAATTATTCCCAAGAACCTTGTAGACATATGCCTGTTTTCTAGGTATTTTTCTCCGGACGTTACAAACTTACCTTACATTAAAAACCGCTTTGTAAAAAAAGACATCGAAAGATTAAAATCACACACAAAGATTATTGTATTCATACCATATAAAATCTACTTACATTATCATTGCTGCCTTTGTTGTCTTCATACTTTGTCTCAACGTGGATGGAGAACTTTGGCAGGAAAGAGCACTAAAAAAAACAACAATAAAAACAAGTTTAACATAACATACAAATAGATTGCATATATGATTTCAAACATCACAGACTGTGGAGTGGACAGAGTGAAATTATTACATGCACTATAAAATGCCATCATTTCTCAAAAGTCACATGTCCAGCAGCTAATTTGGAACATCTATTCAAGAGGGGCAGCGCCATTCGTGAAAACAATGCATGCATGGATGGTGGACCATCATTGCAGTATGCGTGCAGGGCAGGGCTCTGCAGTTTAATATCATTGTGTTTTATGGGCCTGGTGCTCTCTGGAATGATGAGCTCTTTTCTGCCTCACCGGATTTACAGTCTCCCCGTTCTCATGCTCTCTCCTCCCTACTTGTCTTGAGGCTGTAGCCCCTCTGAGACCCAACACACTGCTGCCTTATTAGATTAAATACTGCTCCGACAATCACTGTGCAGATCAATAGAACACTGGAGGAAGCTCTTAATGGAGTGGGGGAGAGGGAAGGACAGAAGAGGAGAGAAGAGAATATGACAAGACAAAAACAGAAGGAGAACAAAAAACTGCCCCAAACCAGGAGAGACCCCCACAGCAGAGAGCACAGAGCTATGCTAAAGCGGTGTCCCGGCCCCCTGCCACACCTACGCTTACGACAACCACTGAGCCGGGGCACATTAAAGAGATGCTACAGACACTGTGCAACCAGCCATTACAGAGATAAGAACACTATGCTCTCTCACACACACACACACACACACACACACACACACACACACACACACACACACACACACACACACACACACACGCAAAATGCAAAATGAAAAAAAAAAACCTAATGTAAATTGTTTGCCATGCTTGTGTTACATGTACAATATATTTTACAAAATAGGATTATCTTTAATAATATCAATGCGTTCATTACTTATAAGTTGTTGGAACATTCAGGGTCTTCATTCTTCAACATTTGCCTTTAAAACACAGACCCAGAAGCTTTAAAAAATATCAAAGATGTCGACAGAGATTAGCCATTTCCAGTCCCAGGGAAACATGTTGCTGTGTGGAGACTTTAATGCAAGAACTGGAACTGAACCTGATAATACTGGCCAAAAGGGCAACAAACATGTATTTGGCTAGAATCCCCAGAGCCTCAAAAAAACAATCTCCCAGCTCGGAACAAACTTGCCCATATTGTAAATAAAAACTGTACAGAATTAGTGCACCTCTGCCAAGCCTCAGGCCTATACATACTTAATAGCAGGATCAGAGGGTAGACTGGAGAGCAGTAAAATGTATCAAGTCCAGTAGAGATACAGATGGACTCCAGACAGCATGAATACATTTATCCAGGCCCTCAAGAACGGAAAAATAAAATCACTACATTTATTCATAATTCGTTTTTTAAACTACATATTTCAAAAGCAGCCTGTAAAATTTAGTTGAAAAAGAAAGGCAAAAAACATCCTTAAAAACCCCCAACCAAAATGGAAAAGTGGATTGACAAAGACTGCAAAGCATTAAGAAAACAACTCTGAAAATGATCAAATCTGAAATATAACGAGCCTAACAATTCAGACATAAGAATTGACTACTGTTCAAAATTACAACATAGTGGTGGTGGTGTAGTTGGCTAAGCGCATAACTTGTAATCAGAAGGTCGCTGGTTCAATCCCCACAGTCACCACCATTGTGTCCTTGAGCAAGGCACTTAGCTCCAGGTTGCTCCGGGGGGATTGTTCCTGTAATAAGTACTGTAAGTCGCTTTGGATAAAAGCATCTGCCAAATGCATAAATGTAAATATAATCACAAACAAACAAAAAAGCAACACCATCTCGCCAAAAGCTTACACGAAATTGAAAAATTAATAAATAAAAATCAGCTCTGGGATTTGTGGAATAATCTGAGCACAACAAAACAAGATTTACCAATGCAAAATGGAGAAATATGAAAAAAAAAAAAAAATTATTATATAAAACTTGTACAAAGAAATCCCACCAAAACAACTAAATGTGATTTATAATCAGGTCAAACAAAGACTACAAATATATGAAAACACAATGAAAAATAATCCAAATCCACTTGACTTTCCAATTACACATGATGAATTGGTTAAAAAACCTTGAGGTGCTGACAACATCCTGTGTTGTCATCCTGACAAACACTGCACACCTGAGCTGTAGATGGCTGTGCTTAAATTATTCAACCTTGTACTTAGTCCAAGTTGTTTCCCTGACACCTGCAGCCAAGGACTTATTACCCCAATTCACAAGAGTCAGACTGGCTTCCTTCCAAATCATAGAACTACAGACCACATTTACACCTTACACACTCCAATCAATGAACACGTAAACCAGACCAAAAAAGGGAAAACATTTGTATGCTTTGCTGATTTCAAAAAAGCATTTGATTCTATTTGGCATGACGGACTATATTACAAATTGTTACAAAATGGTGTAGGAGGTAAAGTTTATGGCATCATAAAATCAATGTATTCAGACAACAAATGTGCAATAAAAATTGGCAACAAACAAACAGAATTATTCACCCAGAATAGAGGAGTGTGGCAGGGCTTTTGTCTGAGTCCAATACTGTTCAACATTTACATGAATGAATTAGGGGTGCAGTTGGAACAGTCTACAGCCCCTGGACTCACTCTTCAAGACCTGGACCTGCTGGAGAACTACTGCCAGAACTGGGTCCTGGCAGTAAACCTCAAAAAGACAAACATTATGGTCTTTCAGAATAAGCCCAGATGTCAGGAACACAGATACCAGTTCTCTCTAGGCAGCACCGCCCTAGAGCACATGATGCAGTATACTAACCTTGGCCTGATTATCACTGCATCAGGGAGTTTCAGTAAGGCAGTGAATGCACTTAAAGAAAAAGCTCGAAGAACTCTATACGCTAATAAGAAAAAGTTATATTAAATTACCAATTCCAATCTGGTGTAAGATCTTTGATAGTGTCGTACAGCCCATAGAGCTGTATGGAAGTGAGGTATGGGGTCCACTCAGTGATCAGAACTACACTAGATGGGACAAACATCCAACAGAAGCCCTACACACAGAATTCTGCTAATTAATTTTGAAATTACAAAGGAAAACACCCAATAATGCATGCAGGGCAGAATTAGGATTATTCCCATTGATCATTAACAAACAAAAAAGATATCTAAATTTTTGGATGCATTTAAAATTAAGTCCCACAGAATCGCTACATTATAAAGCGCTACAAACCCAAGAACTGAACCCTGAAAACATGTCCCCTCAGTCAGCTGGTTCTGAGACTCACTAACCCAGTTAACAGTACTAACACCAACCAGCCTCAGACCAGCACTGCTTTACAACCAAACATCAGAATAAATCAGATCATCAAACAATCTCAAATCACCTATCTGGAACATTGGGATCAAGAAACTAAAACACAAAGCAAATTACAATTCTATCAGACTCTAAAATCAAAGTATGAATTGGAAGAGTATCTCCTGACTGTCAGAGATACAAAGCAGAGACAGATCCTGAGCAAGTACAGGCTGAGTGAACAGTCTCACCATCGAGAGAGAGAGACAGATCCTGAGCAAGTACAGGCTGAGTGAACAGTCTCACCATCGAGAGAGAGACAGATCCTGAGCAAGTACAGGCTCAGTGAACAGTCTCACCATCGAGAGAGAGAGACAGATCCTGAGCAAGTACAGGCTCAGTGAGCACAGTCTCACCATCGAGAGAGAGAGACAGATCCTGAGCAAGTACAGGCTCAGTGAACAGTCTCGCCATCAAGAGAGAGAGAGACAGATCCTGAGCAAGTACAGGCTCAGTGAACAGTCTCACCATCGAGAGAGAGAGACAGATCCTGAGCAAGTACAGGCTCAGTGAACAGTCTCGCCATCAAGAGAGAGAGAGACAGATCCTGAGCAAGTACAGGCTCAGTGAACAGTCCCGCCATCGAGAGAGAGAGAGACAGATCCTGAGCAAGTACAGGCTCAGTGAACAGTCTCGCCATCGAGAGAGAGAGAGACAGATCCTGAGCAAGTACAGGCTCAGTGAACAGTCTCGCCATCGAGAGAGAGAGAGACAGATCCTGAGCAAGTACAGGCTCAGTGAACAGTCTCAGCATCGAGAGAGAGAGACAGATCCTGAGCAAGTACAGGCTCAGTGAACAGTCTCGCCATCGAGAGAGAGAGAGAGACAGATCCTGAGCAAGTACAGGCTCAGTGAACAGTCTCGCCATCGAGAGAGAGAGAGAGAGACAGATCCTGAGCAAGTACAGGCTCAGTGAACAGTCTCGCCATCGAGAGAGAGAGACAGATCCTGAGCAAGTACAGGCTCAGTGAACAGTCTCGCCATCGAGAGAGAGAGAGAGACAGATCCTGAGCAAGTACAGGCTCAGTGAACAGTCTCGCCATCGAGAGAGAGAGAGAGAGACAGATCCTGAGCAAGTACAGGCTCAGTGAACAGTCTCGCCATCGAGAGAGAGAGAGAGAGACAGATCCTGAGCAAGTACAGGCTCAGTGAACAGTCTCGCCATCGAGAGAGAGAGAGACAGATCCTGAGCAAGTACCGGCTCAGTGAACAGTCTCGCCATCGAGAGAGAGAGAGAGAGAGAGAGAGACAGATCCTGAGCAAGTACAGGCTCAGTGAACAGTCTCGCCATCGAGAGAGAGAGAGAGACAGATCCTGAGCAAGTACCGGCTCAGTGAACAGTCTCGCCATCGAGAGAGAGAGAGAGAGAGAGAGAGACAGATCCTGAACAAGTACAGGCTCAGTTAACAGTCTCGCCATCGAGAGAGAGAGAGAGAGAGAGAGAGAGAGAGAGAGAGAGACAGATCCTGAGCAAGTACAGGCTCAGTGAACAGTCTCGCCATCGAGAGAGAGAGAGACAGATCCTGAGCAAGTACAGGCTCAGTGAACAGTCTCACCATCGAGAGAGAGAGACAGATCCTGAGCAAGTACAGGCTCAGTGAACAGTCTCACCATCGAGAGAGGCAGACACAGAAAAACATGGTTACCCAGAGAAGAAAGGGTGAGGTCAAGACAGAGGTTCTCCTTTACTGCCCAAAATTTTAAGAAACAAGGGACATTTATATGGATACATTTATAAACAGCATAAACAACTTTACAACCATGACAGAACAATTAAACTCAAAACAATACTTGGAGAAGAGAAGAGGATGAGAAACAGATGAGATGAGTTGAGGTGGAAAAGACAAGGTGAGACAAGAAGAGGGCAAGACAAGAAAAACAGAGAAAAGGAAAAGACAAGGTGAGAAGAAACAAGAAGAGAGGAGAAGAGAATACAGTGAAATAAGACAAGACCAGAAGAGACGAGACAAGAAGAAAAAAGAAATGAGATGAGACAAAGATGAGACATTAAGAAAGGGGAAAAAGAGAAGGCAGAAATGAGAGAAGAGGAGGGCAAGACAAGACAAAACCAGAACAGGAAGAGGTGGCAAAAATAGACAAGACAGGAAAAGATGAGAAGATGAAGAGATAAAACAAGACTGGCCAAGAACAGAAGAACCAAGATGAGAGTGGACGAGAAGAGAACAAAATGAAAATAAGACATGATCAGAAGAGTTAAGAAGAGAAAGATATGAAATAAGGCAAGTCAACGAGAGAAGAGGATGAGACAAGATGTCACAAGACAAAGAAAAGAGACGAGATATGAGAGAAGAGGATGAAATATGATGATAAAAGAACACGATGAGATGAGATGAAGAGAAGATGAAAAGAAAAGAGAAAAGAGTAGAGATGAGGTGAGACCAGAATAGCCCAAGACGAGACAAAAAGAGAAAAGAAAGAGACAAGATGAGAAGAGAAGAGGATGAGATAACATGAGAAGAGAACGAGATGAAACAAAAGAAGAAAAGATGAGGTGAGAAGAGACAAAAAGAGGAAGAGATTAAACAAGATGAGCCAAGAAGAGAGGAAACAAGATTAAAGAGGATGAGACAAATGAAAAAAGAGCTCAAATAGGCCCTGAAAATTCTGCCTCTACAGATCGTCGGGATTCCTCGCAGCTCCTGTGTGACTTTCCATTGAAAATGGACAACATTCTATCTACGGTCTGTCATTTGTCGTAACCGGTGAAAAGGCGAAATATGGTAACATCGTAACCGAAACAGAATCTAAGTGATTGATTTGAAACTTTGCGTGGCCAGCAGCTGTTATCTAAGTGGCAGTCACGCATGCTACACAAATATCACCTCACATGAGGGGCGTTCACACAGGAACTATACTTGCGTTAAGACCTAGGTGGTGCACAACAGAATGAAACCGAATGCAGTGGTCTTGCGACTTGTTTTTCAAACTATTTTTCACTTAACCATCCCCAATCATTTATTTTCACTGAGGTTGTTGAAATGAATTCCAAGATTGGGGTGTACATAGAGGATTAATGCTGCTTTAAAGCCAAAACAGGGCAACTTTGCTGCCTACTGTTTGGAACAGCATTTACACTACAGTATATCCTCAGCACACACTACATTTCAGAACATCCCATGAACTTCAATAATCATGAATTAGAGAATATAAACTATATTTGTCCATATCATATATTCACAATGTTGTTACCCCAGTAAAATGAAATTAATGTCAAGGGAATATATCGCAGGCCTTTTCCTTCGGGAATTAAATTAGAGCTGGACAAATGAAAAGATGTTAACTATGATATGTCAACTGCAATTTCTTTTGCAGCGGAACAAAAACTAATATCTTCTAAGACAGAACATGAATGTATTTTTGACTCATTCACTCATTAAACGAATGAGTTTCTGTATTTATTTTGATACTGCTAAAACACAGCCTAATGTGGAAAAATCTCAGATTTACATGAAGCTGTTTTCGTTTTGTGCTTGCCGTTACATCCTTTGGGCTTTTCTCATTTTCCATTGGTCTCATTTGAGTTGTTTGTATCCTGTTGTTCCTGGCATATGGTTGATTATGATAATGGTATTCCAATGAAGAGCTCTCTCATTCATCTCTAGGCAGGCACACGGCATGTAGACCCACTCCATGATTCACTTCTCCATCTTAAACTAAGCCTTATTCTGCTATCCATCTCCATTTAAACCAATCTATCACTATGACGCTGTGGACCTCGCTGGTTTTGTCGATGGCATACACACATCAGATGCCTGTAGCTTTTGTATTCCTTAATTATGAGATATTAAGTCAGAATTAGGAGATACTAAGACATAATTATGAGATACTAAGACATAATTATGATAAAAAGTAAATTATGTGAAATTAAGTCAGAATTAGGAGATACTAAGACAGAATTATGATAAAAAGTCAATTATGAGATACTAAGACATAATTATGATATACTAAGACATAATTATGAGATACTAAATCAGAATTACGAGATACTAAGACATAATTATGATAAAAAGTAAATTATGAGATAAGATATAATTATGAGATACTACGACACAATTATGAGATACTAAGACAAAATTATGAGATATTAAGTCAGAATAATGAGATACCTAATTAGAATTATGAGATACTAAATCATAATTATGAAATACTAAGACATAATTATGATAAAAAGTCAATTATGAGATACTAAGACATAATTATGATAAAAAGTAAATTATGAGATATTAAAGTCAGAATTAGGAGATACTAAGACATAATTATGAGATACTAAGACATAATTATGAGATACTAAATCATAATTATGAAATACTAAGACATAATTATGATAAAAATTCAGAATTATGAGATACTAAGACATAATTATGATAAAAAGTCAATTATGAGATATTAAGTCATAATTAGGAGATACTAAGACATAATTATGAGATACTAAGACATAATTATGAGATACTAAGTCATAATTATGAAATACTAAGACATAATTATGATAAAAAGTAAATTATGAGATACTAAGACATAATTATGATAAAAAGTAAATTATGAGATACTAAGACATAATTACGAGATACTAAGACAGAATTATGATAAAAAGTCAATTATGAGATAATAAGACATAATTATGATAAAAAGTCAATTATGAGATACTAAGACATAATTATGAAATACTAAGATATAATTATGAGATACTAAGACAGAATTATGATAAAAAGTGAATTATGAGATAATAAGATATAATTATGATATACTAAGACATAATTATGATAAGAAGTCAGAATTAGGAGATACTAAGACATAATTATGATAAAAAGTAAATTATGAGATACTAAGACATAATTACGAGATACTAAGACATAATTACGAGATACTAAGACATAATTATGATAAAAAGTAAATTATGTGATATTAAGTCAGAATTACGAGATACTAAGACAGAATTATGATAAAAAGTCAATTATGAGATACTAAGACATAATTATGAAATACTAAGACATAATTATGAGATACTAAATCAGAATTACGAGATATTAAGTCAGAATAATGAGATACCTAATTAGAATTATGAGATACTAAGAGATAATTATGAGATACTAAATCATAATTATGAGATACTACGACATAATTATGATAAAAATTCAGAATTATGAGATACTAAGACATAATTATGATAAAAAGTAAATTATGAGATATTAAGTCAGAATTAGGAGATACTAAGACATAATTATGAGATACTAAGACATAATTCCGAGATACTAAGACAGAATTACGAGATACTAAGTCAGAATTCTGATATAGTCAGAATTATTAGATAGAAATTAAATTATGATATACTAAAACATAATTATGAGATACTAAGACATAATAATGAGATACAAAGACATAATAATGAGATACAAAGACATAATAATGAGATACCAAGACAGAATTATGAGATACTAAGTCATAATTATGAGACATAGTGATATATCATGTGATATATCAGTAACAGTGTCCCCAGATCTCGCTGGAGATACAAGTGAACTGATCTGGAAAAACAAACTCAAAATAAGGGGGAATTATCACCAAACCATCATAGCAAGCATAGTATACAGTAGCCTATATAAAATAGTGTCTTTTCAATAAATGTATTATACATTTTTAATGTATCCCCAAAATATTTAATACATTTAAATCATATTTCTGGCCATCTACAATCAATTGATAGCCTAAATCTCTCTCTCTCTCTCTCTCTCTCTCGCTCGCTCTCTCTCTCTCTCTCTCTCTCTCTCGCATACACACACAAACTGTGAGGGCATGTTTGGATGAAGCATCATCTTATGCAAATTATTTTATTAAAATTATTTAAATACGCATGAATTACGGGCTGTGTGATATGTAAAAAAGCATTTTATTGATAATTGCGGTAAAAAACATAATGATCTCCGACATTCACATTGTCAACCCCCCTGCGGAGGGTCGCTTCTGCGTTTGTGCATTTGCTTAAAATATGTTTCAGACCTTAGAATAATCCACACATATACACTAGCACACACTGTAATGACCCAGCATGCATCACTCAATTGATGACAGAGACAGCTCATTGTGGTATATCAGTGCAATCAGTGGAAGAGGTTCTGCCAAACATTATCAGCACTAAACAGGCCACTACGGCTGTAATGACAATCAACACACAGGCCATTCAATTACCCATCAAAGGCATTATGTAAGCAAGAGCCCGGGCTACATTATTGCATTGTGTCTGTCATTTTGGATCAAGCCTTTTTCAGTTTCAAAACACACACACACACAAAAAAAAGGAAGGGATACTCACTGTATACTCTGAGAGCCATGGGTGGGGTGTGTGAGAGAGAGAGAGAGAGAGAGAGAGAGAGAGAGAGAGAGAGAGAGACTATGTTAAAGGTCATGGTCTAGGCAATAAACACATGTCAGTCTTGGATCGATCACACATTTAATCAGAGTAAGAACTGCGGCTCTTCAGCATAATGGAGGTTTTCTTATGTGGGTGTCCATGCACGTGACCAAAATATGCGCATGTATTCTGATTGGTCTGTGTGTTTAATGTGCACACACTGAGATATCTATGCAATGTGTTTTTAGAGCATTTGTGCAATTTTTAGAGCGTTGGCTCATCTGCAATATGTCACCAAGACACTCCAGCTGTTGGAACAACATTTAGCAGCTGTATTGGTGACATTTAAGATTGAGCATGTATGTAAATCTCTTTTAAGATGCTTATCAGATATTTGCACACAAATAAATCTCAAAAAGCTCACATACAGTTTGCAGTTCAGAAACTTACCCCAGAATATTATGTAAATCAGACACTTATTTAACACTCACATTCTTGACATTGAAAAATAAAAACACCCATACTGGCACTGTGCTGTATATTCATGCATATGTAGTTACCAGTGATGGTGTAGGGGTAGTAATTCCATGCTTTCTCTGTAACATAGAAGATTTTGGGCACCACAGCTCTGGCCCAGCTGGGCAGCTTGCTGAAAGAGGGAAAAAAGGATGGATAAGTACTATGAACATACAAGAAAGTGCCAGCTCATTATAGGAGTGCCAAACGCCCCATCCCTCCAGCTGCAATAACAGTAGTAATGACAGTCTAATAGCAGTAGTGAGGAACACTGATGACTGCTCGGGGAGGAAGATGCTCTTTTGGTCCGATCTGAGATCAGTGTCCCTTAATTCCTGCCAAAATGCAGTTTCTTTAAGAGTAGCTGCAAAAATGTCTTTCATTCAGCTGTTAATGCAGAGCTCAGAAGAATGAAATCAGCCCATGGAGAATTCGGAAAGAAACATTTATGTTCAACTGTACCTCGTCACTTAGGAGTGCGCAAACTAACATCCTATCTTGAACGCTGCAAACACATACTAGTGAAGTGATGCAAACAGAGAAAGGTTTCAGCGTTATTGCACTAAATATTAGCACTCTTGAAATGCCGACTGTCCATTCGGATGAGAAGACTGGAACTAGCTATTGTATAAATCAGAATACTGGTTAGTTCTGAACTAAAATGAGGGAAATTACAATATGTAAAAATCATCTTAACAACTGCTTGACAGAAAATAAGCAGTTACCTTCAATTAAAACAATAACACACATCAGATCCTTTGCAATCCTGTTGAATTCATGTCACAAGGAATATGGAAAGAGGACATACAGGATGAAGCCTGAGTTTGATCTTACCTGATAATATAAATATTCATGATAATAAAAAAAAGGGGTGCATTCCCTAAAAAGTTGCACCGCTTTTGTGTATGCCATTTCAGCGCAAAAACCTGCGTCTAATTCGAGTCAGACATCATTAAGTCAATGTCATCCTTTCATAGGTAACATGTTGAATGCAGGAGAAATGGGCAGGAGTACAGACCCGAGTGACTTTGACAAGGGCCCGGTGGCGGTTCTGGCTAACTTGGAGCCCTAGGCGAGATACGACATGGAGCAAGTCCCGCCCTTACAGGTAAACGAGCCAATCCCCTTTTAGATGCAGACATCATCTGTCAATCAACTCGAGACTGCGTATGCACATTAGCTATACAAACTGAGAAAAATGTTTTTTAGCGTAATCTGAGGTAAAGCAGCACAATTTATGATGCCAGTGTTGTCAGATTTTACTACCGATTGAAATATGTTCTAATCTTGAGCAACAGTTTGGGGGATTTTGGTCTTTTCCATTCAAGTAGATAGGAGCTGCTCTAGAAAAAAGCTGCCTGAGAGCGTTTCAAAGATGTCTGCCGAATGACATGACTTCCCTAAAAGACTGTTATAACAGGGAGGATCATTCCAGAGATCTCCATTGAGGAAATACTTGTGAGCATCTAAACAACAATACATTTTAATCACCTCTCTCATGTAGATGTTCAGTATCAACAACACATCTGGATAAGTCACTTCAGGTAAACCAACATTTGATGTTATTTGAGGAAAATATCTCAACTCAGAGCCCTATTTATAGGATCCGTTAATGATACAGGAAGTGCTTCTGAAAAACTTGCATTTGTATTCCTTGTTATTGTTTACAAGTTTGAAATGGTCTACACTGCATATTTTGGCAAATGTAATAGGTCATCCAGAAATAGTAAGAGAAGTATGTTTGAATGCTGTTCTTTAAATAGCCAATGACTTCAACTACAACCACTCCATTGGCACTAAAACCGATAATAAATTTATCACTTCTCTTTTGGTTTCTGGATACTCAAAATGATAAACCTATAAACTGTATATTTCTCATGAACTTATGTTTGTCAATCAAAAGATTTGTCAGTCCTCTACACACACAGACAAGGAATGGCAGGTTGCATGTGAGCGAACATACAGGTATAGATTCTCACGTCCAAACTATATTATATTATATTATAATATATATATAATTATATATATATTATAGTATATATTATAATACCCATTCTTCTCGGCAGATTTGCTCCAGGTTGTTCAGGTTGTTCAGGTGACACTTGTGGACTGCAATTTTCAAATAGCGTCACCGATTCTCAATAGGATTGAGATCAGGACTTTGACTGGGCCACCGTTGTACATTTATCTTTTTGTTCTTGAGGCACTCCAATGTTGCTTATAGTGCTTGGGATCATTGTCATGTTGAAAGGTGAATTTTCTCCCAAGCTTCTGTTTTTTTTAGCGGACTGAAGCAGGTATTTCACTATAATTAGGTATTTCCCTATAATTTGCTCCATCCATTCTTCCTTCAATTCTAACAAGAAGCCCAGTCTCTGCTGATGAGAAGCATCCCCACAGCATGATGCTGCCACCACCATACTTCACTGTATGGATTGTGTGTCTTGAGGCATAGGAAGGTTAGGTCTCAGCTGACCCCAAAACTTTCTCCCACATCGCAGTTGGGTCACTCACATGCTTGGTGGCAAAATCCAGATGTGCTTTCAGATGGTACTTTTTGAGTAAAGGCTTCTTTCTTGCCCCCCTCCCAGCGTTATGCAGTGCTCTTGATATGGTTGACTGGTGCACCATTACGCAATTCACAGACACTGAACTCTGGAGCTCCTTCAAAGTGATTGTTGGCCTCTCTCGGGCTTCTCTCACAAGTCACCTTTTTGTTAGAGTGCTGAGTTCTGAGGGATGGCCTTTTCTTGGCAGTGCCTGGGTGGTGTGGTGCAGCTTCCACTTACTGATTATTGATCTAGCTGTGCTCACTGGATATCCAAACATTTGGATATTATTTTGTACCCTTTCCCTAGTCTATGTATTTTATTACTAAAAACTTCTGTGTTGCTCTTTGGTCTTCATTTTCCTTCAGATTCACAGCCTGACCAATGATTCTTCAACAATGGGTTTTTATCCAGAAAATATGATTCAACTTTAATGATTCACAGGTGGAGGCCAATGGTAAAGTAATTGTGTTCCTTTTAGGGCAATTTCTTTCATCGGTGTAACCTGGCAGCTTCCATAGCACAGGGATTGAATACTTATGCAAGATATTTCAGTAAAAATGTTTTGTATATTTCCCAACATACCAATGTCACCTAACAATAATTGATTTTGAGTTCGTCTTTGAGTTCGTGTTTTGTTTTGCGATATGACCGGGTGATTGTACATTATCACTATATATAGCATTAAAAAAACACTTTTGAACTGTATGAACTGGCAAGAAGTGATGTCACGACCACCTCAAAGTCAATCATGACCCTTAAAGGAACAATTTAATCAGACTGCTCTTGGGGGGTAGTGACGTCTGAGCTAAATATATGGTTTCTTAAACTTCAGCTAATTGATTTAGTATCTGCGTCCGAATGGCGAAAGCATCCTGGGGGAGGGGCCGTGTCCCGTGAAGTCTATTGGCTATTTTTGAGTGTTTGGGTTCCTAGTCATGTGGTTACTTCTTGCTTAATTGTTGGCCTCTAATAGACTGGTCTCTCAGTGAGGGTGAACTGCACATTTTTGGTGGACTGGTTTGATCCCAACTGAGACTCAATATCAATACACAGAATTACCCTTATAAACACAGAAGATAAAAACAGTAAAAGGGACATTAATAGTAAAGACAACATTAGATGGCACTTGCAACAACTTCAATAATGTGCCATTATTCCAAGTGAAACTAATGGAATTAGTGAGTATAATCAAGAAGAAAATAAAGGTTTTCAGATTGCGCCTTTATCAGATTGTGAAAAGTAGACATGCCGGAATCTGAGTTTGCTAAAACGATGGCCCCAGTGTAACTGTTGGCTGTTTGTATATTTGGTTAACATTATCCAATAAACTGTGTAGCCTATGTGACTAACATTTTAAGTATACACTATGAAGACAAAAACATTTTTTTATTTGGCATAATGTGCACTGATGAGGAGTTAAGTGTCATTAGTCTATGTATGTTACCTTTGAGCTAATTTAAGCTATTGACCCATCAAAAGTTGTCTGAAATGAGAATGTCTCACTTTAATACCACCGGCAACCAACCAACTAAAAGCAAATCATAGTTCACAGCTGTGATGTTAATTAAAACTATTAGCTATTTCTTTTTTAAAAGATAAAAGCCCTTCAATATGTCCCACTCAAAGCAAAAATATTTCAAAAGCAAAAGGAAATATGTCAACAGATAAAATATTTTGCACTTGTAGAGCCATGTCTTTAACCCTTTATTATTTTTCGGGTCAATTATTATTATTTTTCATTGTTTCCTTAATCGAAGGCTTGGTGACTCTTCCTAAACTTGTTACCTGAACACACACACACCAAAAATTACAGAACACTGAAGACAATATTTTTATTGTTAAAATTAATAATGTTTTATTTTATTTTGTCAAATAAAAATCAAATCAGCCACAATGCGGAACACATACAGAAATGAAGGGGTGAGATTATAACAAATCCTCGACATAGCACACACCTCAAGGTCAGATCAAAAGACATGGTCTGACCCCACTGTGTGAAAGTTTATGGTGAGGGAACTAAACACCATGGTCAGGCATACTGTGGAATTATTGCAAAATCTCACTCTTCAACAGTTAAAAGAAATGCTATAATTTTTACAAATAAATGATGTTTACAATGTGTAAATATACATCCAATGCATAACTTGTAATAATATCTTGAAATTAAATTTGTTACAACATTGGCTTATAGAGATCAGCTAAAGCATTGAGCACTGACGCCATCTACTGGCTATACTTGTCATGTCATGTAATTGCTATCTATATTCCAGCAGATGTCACAAGAGACCCGCAATGCATAACAAATGTTGATCTTTCACTTTACTGTTTTAATTGAAGTGAAGGTAACATACAATTTCCTTATTTTATGTGAACATGAATGGAGTAACTGAGTAATTTAGAGGTAAATAAGGTCAAATATACCATAAAGTCCCAAAATAAATGCATACATTCAGTGTCTTCTTTACTTTAGTGAAGACAGTGTTATTCCATTTCTTTCTTCTTTTTTTTTTTAAATTGGGGTGCACATTTGATTTGACAGGCATCACTTTGACTGGCAGCAGAATGATGCGTGTAATGCAGCTAACAGCAGTGGCTCAGCACTCAGAGATGTCTGAGGTCAGAGAGAGGTCATTCTTGCTTTAGAAGCATTGAACGCTCACCCAATGAGTTCAGTAAAGCAGATATGCTATGGAGTCATAAAGAAAGTGTGAATTGTAGAAGCATGTAACTCTGTGAAAATAACCCTTCGCTTTGACAGTTTCTTAAAGCAAGTGTGCAAAGGTCAAACAGTGGATTTGTATGTTATGATCTGTGTTTCACTGACAGGGTGTCTTTTACTCCTAAGAGCTGGTAGTAGTAAAGAAATAGCCCTTATTCAGTTCTGAATGTTATGATAGCATAACAGACTGCATATACTGTACTGTCTGATGCACATTGCACAGAAATTGCAAGCACAAAAATGCTCCAATCAGACTGCTATACTGTTATGTAACTAACGAGAATCACTTTGGGAGTAACTCACTAAAGTCACGCAACTAATTAGCCTAATTTTTCAGCAGCGTAACTCAGCTGTTTTTAAAATATTGCAGTAATGTACATTTTCCAGGAACAAGACTATAAACAGTGTAAACCCTTCAGAGATTTTTGTCATGATTTATAGTCCTATTCGCTGGCTGAATGTTGTTTGTTATGTAAAAAAGACCAGCAGAACACATTCATTCAAATCGCTAGCGGACAGCAGCTGGGCCCCAAACTTTCAAGCCCCATCGACATGAAAAGGTCAGTGATATTCTTTCAATGTGTCCTATACAGGCAGGTGTTGATTGGCTAGTATCAGCATACTAAATGACACTATGAGCTGGATTAAGTAGACAACAGCTGCTACTCACTTGTTCAGATAAATGCGTTTCTCTGTGAACTGGCCGGTGCCGTATGTGGGGTCTTCATATGGTTCATTCTGCACCACCTCCACGCCCTCTCCTCTCTCGCTCTGCTCATGGCTGTGCTTGCTGATCATATAGAGCTGACCAACCCTGTACTAGAGACACAGACCAGAACACAGTCAGAACTGCCATACACAATGTCTATAAACTTACAATAAGAGTCAGATTGCACAGTTTTAACAGTGTGCAGAGAAACAAAGTTATGTTTACAAGTCTTCCCAGGATGCTACAACGAACAGCTCTGAGGAACAAATATTCACTGGATTTGCAAATGTTTG